>NC_058381.1:42883176-43183176 GCF_018350175.1 Felis catus | reverse complement strand
GCAGGGGTCAGCGTCCTACACCCAGCCTCCCACCCCCACCACCCACCACCACTCAGAAGGCACGTCTGGAACATTAGGCCACTGATTCCCATCCACCCAACCAAAGAGGTCAGCTGAGGGCAGGAAGGCTTCCTTGGCCCCTAGGCTGGGGCCTGGCATGCTGCAAGGGGGTAAGGACGGGGTCAGGAAAGCAAAGACCCTTAACAGCAACTTGGCATCAGAAAGGATTGCTGTGTTGTGCGGGTGGACAGCCCAAAGAGGGAAGACAGCCAAAGCCTGGAAATCCACAAGGTGGCGCTCACAGCCTCATGGGCTCATCTTCCATCTTGAAAGGTCAACCCTGAATTCACACCGTCTTGGTCCAAATCCCAGCTCACCACTTACGAGACTAGTTAATCACCCTGTGCCTCAGTTTCCTCATTTGTAAAATAGGAATGGTAATAATAGTACCTTCCTGATAGGGTTTTGGGGACTATGAAATGAGCTCAGAACAGTGCCTGATACATAGTTAAGTGCTGTACCAGTGTCCTTCATAATTCTTTGCTTAAAAGTATGTGATTTTTTTTTCATTGCTGCAGATCCGCCAATTATGACTTCCACATCAGTTCCTCTTGACAATTCTATCACATTTCCAACAACCCTGGGAAGCCCCACCTCCTCCCTCCATCTGCTACCTTGCCCTTCTCCCGTCACTGCTCTAATATGTCTGAGTCTTTGCTCATGCTGTGCCTTCCACCTGGAATGCCCCTCCCTGTCCCCACCACTGCCTGTAAAGCCCGAATCCATCTGTGAGACATAGTTCCAGTGGTACCATTCTAGGAAACCTTCCTGATGCTCCAGGAAGTAGCCACCTCCCTTCTCAGAGCTCCCAGCCACACCTCCAGGATAGCCTGTCATACACTGTCGCCTTCTAGACCAAGGACTCCCAAGAGCAGGGTGATCTGTTTCCTGGGTACCTGCCACCATAGGACATGCTAAAAATATATTTGTTGAATGAATGAATGAGCAAACAAAAAAACATATTGTGAGAGTTTGAAAGGCTTAATATGAAGTTGGTCCCCTAGACCAAAGTGGGAAGGATGGAAGCCGGGAGTCCACATGAGGCTCCAGGGCTGACTCCTTCCCTCTCCCTGCCTCTCAGCTGGATGTCCGATGTTAGGTGGGGTGCCCTATCCACAGCAGATGAACTCAGGGGTGTCAGCTGAACACCCCACCCCACCCCACCCAGGGAGCCAACCAGGCATGCACCTGCCCCCGGGTGGCTACGTACCGGGGAGAAGGGGGGCACCTGGAGGCCGCACAGGAAAGAAGAGGGGGTTAGATGGATACAAGGGAGGGTCTCACTGACCCAGAAACACCCTACTTATCCCAGACCACCCAGACTCCAGTTTCTAAGTGCCCATCCCTAGAAGGCTTCTTAACACACCCATCTCCCAAACCCTGCTTGAGGCCCTTACTGTGATCCCCAATGCCAGGCTGTCCCTCCCACCACCCCCAAGGGCCAGGGGCAGGGCTGGCCGGGTACAGAAGTCCAGGGGTGAATTCTCTATTCTCCCTGCCACCCTGCAATGGGACGCACATACTTGATGGTCAGGTGGCGACTCTTGGGCTGAGGAGGCAAGGCCGAGGGTGGACCCTTGCTGAGATCTTCCACCGACTGCTCCAGGGGCTTGCTCTTCTCTGAGCTGGGGACCCCGTTGTCTGTGCTCTCCATGTCATACCTGCAGGGATTAGAGCGGAGCTGGAGGCCAACACTGCAGAAGCACTTAAGAGAGGGGTGGGGGAAACTGAGGGGACAGATGAATGTGCAGGAGCGATTAGAGGCTGGGAGGTAGAGGCTGTGTTCTCAGCACTGTGCTGGGCAGACTAGGGGACAAGGGAATGGTGGAACAGAAGAGGAAGCCACCCAAGTCCCAGCTGGCCACCCCAGACCGCGTCCCTCCATATCCACGCAGGCCCTTAGGAAGGGGTACCGCCCACCGTGCAGGGTGTGGTTTGTGTGAACCCAGGGTGGACTCAGGCTGCACTGCTTAGACGTGGCCCAAGGAGTGGATGAGGTGCAGGGAAGCAGGGATCAGGGCTCTGAGGAGCAGCATGAGGACTGGAGCAGGGGGGCTTACGTGACGGAGCACTGGGCAAAGGCCAGGTACTCGAGGAGCACATCCAGGCCGCGGTTCTCCTCGTTGAGGAATTCTTCCACCCACCTGCAGGGCACAGGGCTCCCTGAGTTCCAGCCAGGAGGGAGGTCCTGCCCAGAGTGGGCACAGAACAGGCACAGCCAGGGCTCCAGCGCGGCTTCCCTCGTCCCCAGGAAGACACCAACCAGCCCAACCTCAGAAGACCCAGTGATGCTAGGAGATGCTAGGGGGCTCAGGTAGGACCCATGGCCCAGCCATGCCTCGAGGGATGACCAGACAGGAGGCCGGGAAGCTGTCCTGGACACCCAACCCAGAAGTGGCCTACAGGCACAGCCTACGCAGGGGTGGGGGGACAAGGGGGACAGGGGAATAGCAAGGGGAAGCCTCAGGAGCTGTCTGGAGGCAGAGCTCTCCCTGGCCCCCAAGCAGGAAATCTGAGCCCTCGCTCACCCAATGTGGTTTGTCCTCAGGGAGATCTCCAGCTCCCGCAGCACCTGCGTGGACTCCTGAACTCGCCTCTTAAACTGGGGGCCAAGGACAGGAAAGTCTGGTGGGTGACGTCTGGGCTTCCCACAGGCCCACTGAGCCCCAAGGCAGCAAGTCAGCAGCCCCCGCCCTCCCCCTACCACTGGCCTTTCACGTTCAGCCTCCCCCACCACCCCCACATACCTGCCCAGCAGAATAAGCATTCTCAGGCTACTCCTAGCCCCATACACAGGCCCACAGGGTGCACGCTCATTCCTCCACACACAGACATGTGGCATGCTTGCACACGCGCACACACACACACACACACACACAGCCATAGGGTACGCACACATTCAAATATGGATACCCTGACTGTACACACACACATACTCATCCACATACAAGCACCCTGGGTACACAGATATAAGACACCCATACATCCGCATACAGACACATGGGGCGCGCACACACACACACACACACACTGCACAAATACGCACAAGTGGACCCACAAGTGGATGTAAACATATGCAGAATATGCAGAGGAACGTGGAAAAAGTACATGCCCGCAGCCCTCCCAGTCCCCTAAAAATATGCACACGCATTCATACGCGTGCCCACACAAGCCCACCAAAAAGTTTACACACACAGTTATTCTAGCTGCCCAGAGCTTGGAAGGTGCAGGGGGAAAGGGACAGAGAAAAAGGGGGAGACATATACCCCCAGGTTAGACATCCAGTCCGCTGCTACCTTTCGGCCGACCCCACCGGTTTCCAGGTAGCTCTTCAGCTTCTGGATATAGGCTGTGGGAGGGTTCTTGACTTGAAACCGCTCCTGGGGAGACGGAACAGGATGTACAGGGAACCAGCCAGAGCCACCCCGGGGCAAATGACCAGCCCTTGCCCCAGAATCCCATTCTCACCTCTGACCCCAGGTCCCAGGCTATCTTAGGACCCCTCTGAAATACCAAAGATATCACCAAACAACCCACCAGGTCATTAAAAGACCCCGGTCCCAGACCTAGCCTTCACTCCTCACTATGGCCTCACAAGCCACAGCCCTAGCACAGCGCCACCCCCCCCCACTCCATCCCCACCGGTGGAGTTTGGAGGGGTCATTTCTGCCACACAACCCACCACGCTGGGGGTGGGGAGGAGGACTCAGACCTGCCAGTAGGTGGGACCTTCCCAGGCCCTGCCCTCCCTGGGAGTCCAGGGAGGAAGAACGCTCTGAGGGCCCCTTCCCCACGGCTCCTCCCCAGCTGTCCCATTTACCTGTGCTGGTAGGTGTCTGTGTGTGCTTATCTCCAGTGCTCAACAAAGCAACTCCTAACTCCCCTGCCCCACCCAGGGCTCCAACAGCCACTCACACAAAGAAGCAGGGGCCACATCAGAGGCCCCCTACCCAGAGGAGCTCCCATCCTTCCCAGCCCAGATCCTTTAGGACTCCTGCTTTTCCCAGGCCCTTGAGCCCCCAGCCTGAGATACCAGGCCAAGTGGCAGAGACCTCCACAGCAGCCTGAGAGCCTCTAGAAGCAGCTCCCCATCCTCCCCACACGGCCCAGCCTTTACCCCCCAGACTCCCGCACAGCCTGCTCATCCCATTCCGGTCCATTAGCAGGAGCCAAAGGCCCAGCCCTGGCTCCCAGGGGAGGCTCCCTGCTCCCCAACTCCCCACCCCCGGCCTCCTTCCCTCACTGAATCACTGCAGCAGCCAGGCCCCACCCTGGCTTAGCAGTGGGAGAGGGGTCTTCCCTGCTACTCCGAAGAGCGGCCCTGGAAGCTGGAGAGGCAGGGGCAGCCAGTGAGCCACGAAGATGGCAACCCCAGGTGCCTGGCTGAGCACCAGAAGCCAGGAGTTCTATTTCTCGCTCGGCCACTTGGGAACTGGTTACCTTTGGGTTGTTGCTTGGTTGACTGCAGCTCCTCCGGGCCCGAGGGAAAGAAGGACAGGGATCCTGCCCCTTCCTCCCCACCTCCCGTGGGGTCAAAGATGCCCAATCCTAGGGTTGCCCCCCTATCTTCCACAGCCCAGAGCTGGAGGGTCAACAGATGCTGCTCCGGGAAGCTCAGCAAGGAGGTGGGTGACAGCAAGGAGGTGATGAGCCCCTGCCAGCTCTTCATAGGGCAGACCCAGCCCAGCTAGGGACTCATAAGGTCCCTGGGGAGGCCTATATTCAAGGGAGGGTGGTTGTAGAGTCTTAAGACACCCCCAGCACCCTCTGCAGATGTGACACAGGCCTCTGGGCAGAGTCTTGGCCCGAAGGGCAGCATGGCAGTGCCCCCTTTCCTGCCAGCACCCCCCCGCCAGCCAGGGCAGGACATCCTGAGGCCAGAAGGGGCCTGGTACCCACCTGGTCACAAATGAGCTCCCACTTCTTCTCGTTGTCATACTGGCTCAGCAGCTGCACCTTGTCCGGGGGCAAGTTCATGCAGTTCTGGAGAGGGGAAGGACAAGATAATGACCTTGAGCCTGGGGTCCCGATGCAAGGGGCAAGAGAGCACAGGCATTTTCAGGGAAGCCACCAGGGGGCAGCTCCCTAGCAGATCTGTCATACGCCTGAATCCCTGTCACCCCAGGAGATAAGTAGCATTAGCCGATGAGAAAACTGAGGCCCAAAGATACAACACCTTGCCCTAGGCCCCAAAGCTAGAAAGTGACACTGGGATTTGACTCTGAGTCGGCCTGGCTCCAGGGCCTGGGCTCCGTCTTCCACACACCCCCTCCCTGGCATGTCTCCCCCAGCGGTGAGAGAGTGGGTTCTCGGCCTGACTTCCTGGGACCTTGGGCATTTTTTGACTCACTTCCCCACGTGCAATAAGGGGGAAAGTCAACTCTTCTTCCATTTGAGTGGGAAGCTAACAGGGGACCCAGTTCCAGCCGGGCCCAAGTGTGGCCAGTCTTGGACTCTGCCCCACCCCTGTGTGCCAGCCGACACCATCCGGACTGTATGCAGTCCTGGCCCAGGGCACCAGTGTCTCACAAACAGCAGAAAACCTCTCACAAGGATGGCAACAGCGGTCTCCTCCTTAGCCCTGTCCAGCCCCCTCCCTCCTCATCACTTCTAGAAGGAGGACACGGGGACGGGCCAAGGGAGCTACGGTCAGACAGGCAGGGAATTCCTAGCAGGTGCATCACGGCTACAGGGCACAGGGGGATTCCTGGGGAAGGTCACCCAGACATAGGAACTGGAGACAGCAGCCAGCATGCTGGGTCTGTGGTGCCGGTGGCCCAGGCTGGGACTCCCCTCAGGAGCTAAGAAAGGTCAGCATTGCTCTGCCCGATCCTCCGGTCACAGACGTGCCTGTCAAGCTCCTCCCTCACAGGGCAAGTATAGGGTCTTACCTGGTGCTGCCTGCACTAGGGGTTCCCTGCCCCCCCCCCCCGAACTTGGCATGTCTTCCTAACAGACCCAGAAGATGATGCCAGTTTACCCCAATTCACTGAACCCCAGGTTTAAAGAGGGTCTACTATGTGTCAGGCCCCAAAAGATAGTTCTTGCCCTCAAGGAGCCCCATCTCTGCTGGGGAGGTGGGAGTCCCCAGGAATCCCCAGCCCAGAGTCAAAAGGCCCCCGTCACCAGCTCTGGTGGCTCAGACTACACGTCCTCAGTCACATGGCCCTGAGAGGAGGCCACAGCTGGAGCAAAGAGAGGGCCACACCCACGCAGGGCTCCTCAGCCAGCTTCCTCTCTGGGGTGCTGGGCTTCATTCTGGGGCTCTGGCCAGAACTCACCCCCCCCCAAAAAAAATCACTGCCTTAGGTCAGCCCCAGACAACAGGAAACTGGGTGCTCTCAGCCCCCATTGCTCAAGCTTTCCGGCTGAGGCCCCACTTGAGAGGTGAAGCTGCCTATCCCCCAGGCCCCCCAGGCCGGCTGGGGATGGGGATACGTCATTCTTCTCCCCATTGCAAAAGCGAGCCCCTGGATTGAGGAAACCACTGCTGTCTCATCTGCTGCCTTTCCCCAACCCACCAACAGCCAGTATAGCCCCCGCCACTACAGGAGACACTGCCTGGGAAGGGCCCCTGGAGCTGAGGCAAGGGCCCCTGGGACCATTCTCTCTCTCTGCCTTTCTTTCTCCTTGGTCTCTCCAGATCCTGATCACAGAGATCCAGGGTGGGGCAGAGCAGAGGGGAGCCAAGGCTGAGGCGGAAGGAGGGAGCAGGAAGGCAGGCAACGCAGAGAAACTGGAACAGTGGCCAACCCAGAGAAGGGAGGTGGTGGCAGGGAAGGGGGACGAGGAGGAATGAGGTGACGGCTGAGCCCCAGCACCCGAGCCTTACAGGGGACAGCCGCTTCCCAACATGGGTCTTTCCAGGCCCTCGCCCACTCCAGGGACCTGTTCGGTTCCTGGAATGGCCCCAGTGGCACTTCTAGAGGCAGCGACAGTCATAGTCAAAATAGTGACCCCAACAAATGTGGGCGCCAGCTCTGCCCGGATGCTCACCCTGCCCGGCACCGCTCTGAGCCCTCCACAAGGGTGACGTCCTCACCACCACACACCCTCATCCCCATCTCACAGGTGCAAGTACAGATTAGTTTAGTGACCTACCCAAGGTTACAAAACCAGAGAGTAGGGAGTGGGGCTGGCTTCGAGCCCAGAGCTGACTCTGAAGCAGCGCCCTGGCCCACTCCCCGCGGGGGGCAGCCCCATGGTTATTACTGGGGAGGAAAAGGCCTCTGCTGTGGGGTACACCTGTCCCGGCAGTGGTGGAGGGCAGAGCACCCCTTGTCCCCTTCCCCACCTGGGCGTGCTCAAGCCCCCGAGGCTACGTGCCAGCCTGCCAGACGGGCTAAATTTAGGCTCGGAAATCAGAAATAGCTCTGACAGCGCTGAGCACTAATTAGCAGCTGTTCCTCGGCTGTGCCCACCGAGGAGACGGTACCCTAAGGAGCAAGAGAGGAACCAGAGGGTGCCACTGACTCAAGGTGGAGGGAAGGCGTCCTGGAACACGGCAACAGACCCCAGACCCGGGGCCCTCAGCAAGGAGGCAGCACCATGGGAGAGAAGTAGATGAGGCTGGCTGACACCGCTCGAAAGGGACAGGCAAGGACACAGAGGTCCAGGGTTGGGGAGGAGGGACACTTGCCTCCCATAAGGGGACATGGGGAGAGGAAGCTGTGAGGTGGAAGAACCCACACTGGATCCTGGAGAGCCAGGCCCTGGGCTCACCTAGCCCAACAACTTTGTCTCCTTGAGCCTCAGCTTCCTTCTCCATAAAATGGGCGCACTTCCCTTCTGCCTCCCAGCTCCCAGAGCTCCCAGGAATACCCAGTGAGAAGCTGGGTTTTGATGTAATAATACTCTGCAGTGACGTACGCTGTTAAGAGGCGTTTCACAGACTGGGGCCTGAGGGAGGAGTCCATTGAAGACCCCAAGGAGAGGGATGGGGTGGTGAGCAGAAGTTTGTGAAAATATCCAGATAAAACAGACCTGTCTCCAGTGCTTGGCCAACAATGAACTGACCCTTCAGCTCCCCTCTCCTTGCTGCCCTTAATGCTTTGGCTCCAGGAAGAGACAGGTAAGATCCATCTTTGAAGGTGTGGCCAAGAATAGGAGCTGATTCCCCAGTCTTTCCACTAGAATGTGTAGACATCATTCTCCCTCCCTGCCGCGACCTCTCCAGGTGCCAGAGGGGCCCTCAGCCTCGCTCACCCAAGACCAGCCCCTTGCAAGCTTCTGGCGTACTCCTTCAACAACGCCCCTCCCCCCTCCCGCCACCGCTGCCATCTGGAGAGGTGTCCCTGGTGACTGAAGGGGTTCTGTCTGCGTCTGGACACAACCACACCCTCCCGTTTCACTTTCAGTTTGAACTGAGACTGTCCCAACCCACCTGCCCACCCTCTCCTCATGACGTGTGGCCCTTTGAGTCCCAGAATGCCCTTGAACTTGGGTACCAAGCCCAGTCTCAGACCAGCCCCACAGAGGCTCCACAGCCTGATGGGCCCAGAAGCCAGGAAGTGTCTCCATCCGCCACCTCTACATGGTCTTGGCCTTTGTCTTAGAGCTCTTAGCGCGTCTCCAAAGGCAATCAATCCACGTTTCAAAGTTCCAGGAGGTAGATTTTCTGGGGCTATTAGAGACAATCCCTGACTTAGAGGAGGGCTCTGGGTGACTAGTCCCAGGATTAGGTGCTGAGAGTCCCAAAAAGCTCATGGCCACTCCCGTCAGGGTTGAAGGGTCCCCATGGCAGGGACAAGGGCAAGCCAGGTGGGAGCCAGGACAGCAGGCACTGCCCATACAATCCAGGCTAGTAGGAGAATTACAGCAACAATAATAATGATAAATATTCCCCAAACATCCCATTCCGTGCTAAGTGCCATTCTAGGTGCTTTATATCTACTGACTCATTTAAACCTCAAAAAAGAAGCTGACACAGTAAATGCTATTGTGATCCCCATTTCACAAATGGGAAACTGAGGCACGGAGCGATTAAGTCATTTGTCTGAGGTGACCTAGCTGGCAAGCTGGTAAGAAGACTGTGTTTCCTTGGAAGAAAGAGCACTGAAGGCAGTGAGAAATGTGGGTCCCGGACCCCCAGGGGTCTTCTGCAGACAGACTGGCCCCAGTCCTCCTGTCTGGGGAACGAGGAACAGGCAGCCCCATTTCCTGCCACCCAGCACCCTACGCTTCCTGTTGTTGCCCACACTGAGCTCTTACTCACTGGGGAACCCCCCCCCCCAGTACACCGTCTCTCAGAGGGAAGTGGAGGCCTCCCCACCCCCTCCCCATGTGCACACAGCTACCGTTAGCACCACCACTGCCCCACCCTCCAGGAGAGGTGGGCCCTCCCTCTCGTGGTTTCCGGCCACCAGGCAAGTTTTCGGTCTAGGCCCCGCTGTGGCTGCCCTGCATGATGGCAGCTAAGGGCAGCCTGGCCTGTGATGGCTAAAGTTGGCAACCTTGGTTGGTCTTGGCAACAGAGGTGGGTAGAGGGGGAAAGCACAGGCTAGAATGGCCTAGGAGGCCTCCAAGATGAAGAGGACTCTATCCACTCCAATGTCGTTCCCTTCCTCACAGCGGGGGAGAGTTTCTGGAGCACTCGCCCTGTGTCAGGCACACTCTCGGTAATCCTTCAACGACCCTAGGAGGCCAGCATATACCACTGGTATTCTCTTTCTACACGTGGGGAAAAGTGAAGTTCAGAGAGGTTAAGTAACTTGCTCAAGGTCATCCAGGTAGGAAGCGGCAAAGACAAAACCCACCCCCTGACTTAAAGACCCCGAAGCTCAGGAAGCTATTCTGCCCTTCCCTTGAGCAACCCCGGTCCCTCCCAGAGGCGGGGAGGACGGAGCCACCTTCCAGAGTTCCATGTCCTCAGGAAAAATGCAGAGGTAGCCCCCAGGGCAGCCCCATCTGCTCCTGCCCATCTCACCCAGCTCTTTGCCAACTGGCCCCAGATGTCCCTGTGAATCATGCCTACCACATCCCTGGGTTTCCAGGGTCGACATGTGCCAGCCCCGCCTGCTAAGAATGTCGCCCCACAGCCCCTATCTGGCCCGATATCTGCCCACATGGCCACAGCCCCATTGGGGTCCTCCATGTGAGACACCCCAGAGATGAAAGGTACAGCCCCCCTGTAGCTTCCCGTTCCCAAACTTCATCCGCCTCACTCCAGAGAAGGGAGCTGGCCAACAAAATGGAGACAGAATGGATTCTACTCCTGCTCCTCAGGGAAGGGGTCCAGCTGAAAGCAGGATTCCCAGGGTCCACATGCTGCTGGAGGCTGTCCTGACCTCCCCACACAGCCTCACCAAATGTCCACATCCCTAGGCACTTGCTAAGGGCAGCCCAGGGTGCTAGGCCCCATCAGGCAAACTCCTCTCCAAACGGTTCAGTCTCCGTGTGGATCAGCATCACTCTCGGCCTCAAGCACAACATCCCGGGCACCTTCCCTTGGTCCCTTGGCCCCAAGGTTACAGGCTCCTCTCTGACCAGACAGATCAGCGGTATCCAATGCCTGGCCATAAGCACAGAACTTCTGGACGGCCTGGAAAGAGTGCCTTGCCAACCCAAACCCTGATCCTTACAGGGGAAGGTCTGCAAGGAAGACATGAGCCTTGGCCATGGCCTAAGAGAGGCAAGAGCTTGATGTCTGGCCAGCTGGTTTTCCCACCATTCCAGCAGGCCCATGTCGCTGGGCAGCCATCGCTCCTCCGCTGTTGCTAAGGCAGCAGCAGGAAACCCTGGCCAACCTGCTCTTTCTCCCCACCCCCATTTTAAGCAGGGGCACCTCTCGCTCACAGCCTCCTTAGAAAAGTAGCCCCCCAACACCCTTGCATGGGAGAAAGGCCACTGTGGGGAAAGGGAGAGCAAGCTTCATCTCCTATCTGGCCATAAGCCTTGGTGGAGGCGCCCTTCACCCACACATGGGTCCCGCATCCAAGAGCCAAGGAGTGGTTTGGGGTTGCAGGATCCTACCCACCAGGTCCACCAGGGACCAAAGGGTTTTGTTTAAGCGAAAGGAAGAGGTTCCCTGGGGCTATGTGACTATATCCGAAGGGGAGGGCGATGCTTTTCCCATCAAGACTCAGGGATCCCTGGGGGTGGTGGGTTCATCACTCTGGGCAGTCTGAGCCTCTTTCTCCTCTTACACATTCACTAAGGACCAGACTCATCTCCGGCCATGGAGGCAGTGCTCTGATGAAGGCGCACCCCGCATGACCCGTTGCCAGGCCTGTGGGTTTAGCCAAATACTTGGCCCAGGCAGCTGCAGGCAGCGGCCAAGGCTATCACCCCAGGGCGGGGCTCATGCCCTTGTTGGTGGGGAGTGAGGGGAGCCAGGTTCTTAGTCAAGTGACCTTGGGTCGGGTGAGTTCTGCCCACAGAAGACAAGGGACAGGCTGCTCCTTCCCCAGAAAGAAGGCCAAGTATAAACACACTGGGGTTCCTAGGAGCCGGGATGGGAAGTTGAGCCCCATTGGGTGCTGCTGCCCTAGATTTCTACCCAGCTACCGCTGCCTTCTCCATGAAGACACCCTCTAAGACCCATCCCTGGGCCTCTGCCCTCCACACCCTGGTACTCAGGGACTCCCAATGGCATTTAGCATCAGGCTCAGCCAATCAGAGCGAAGGCCAAAACACAAGCAGGGCACTCAGGAACTACACATGCATCAGAGCCTCACCATTTGACTTTTGGATTTCCCAGTGGTCTGAATTATTCACACAGCTCCTCCCCATTAGCGTGTGTATGATAGAGACCGCACCTCACCCTGACAGCCTGTCCCACCCCTGTCCACAGACAGACACACACTTGGGGGGAAAGAGAGACCCATATCCCCCCCCCTCACAAGGCTGGCAGGGGTCCAGGGATCCACCACCAACTCAGGCTCCCCAGATGGTCCCCCAGAGACTGTCTCTCTTCATTCTGCCCCCTCCCCCATCTGCTCAGCTCAGCTGAGCTTTGCGCAGGCCATGGGTTTGAGGAAGGGAGAGCAGGTGGAGAGATGAGGGAAACAGGGCCTAGCCTGGTGTGAGGTGTCCCTCAGAGTCCCTCCCTCTCCCCTAATCAAGCAAGGTGTCTTCGCAAGGATAGACCAGACCCCACCCCACCCCATAGCTCCCCCAGACCCCTCTTAGCCTTCCTGCTGGGAGGGGGCAGCCAAGGTTTCCAGGAACTATCATGAAGGGCCATACAGAGGATCTGGTAAGTACGGCCTAATAACAGGCCAAGGGAGGGGAAATGATGTCAAGGAGGTGGAGGGGACAAAGAATTGAGTGCTGCCACAAGCCAGCATTGCTCTATTGCCCGCACCTCCCTTGCTGCCCGCCACCCCCCCCCACCGCCAGACCTGCAGTGCCAGCCTGCTTAGACTAAGAAGTGCCCCCTGGGAAAAAGCACAGCGTGGCCTCATTCGCCTGTCACCCAGAGTCCAGCAAGGGAGCTGACAGCAGACAGGCCACCAGGCAATTAGTTAGAGAAAGGAGCCTGGGACAGGGCTGAGACAGGGAGAGGGAAGTGAGAATGAGTGGCCCTTCCCCCCTCCCTACTTCTGCCTTGCACCAGGTCTTAGGGAGCCCTGATTTTGCTCTGGAGCCCCTCCCCAAACACATCCTGACTGTCTCCAGGCTCAGCCAGAGCTGATGGCTTCCTCCCCAGTGACCTAGTCTCCAAGCCCCCCAATTCCTCCAGCAGGTGATAGTGGGGAAGGTGGGGAGGGGGGGGGATGCTTCCAGACTTTTTGTACCACCCCAAGCCAGAGTGACCAACCCATCCTGACCCCGCCCGCCCTTCCTACCCTTAATCCCCTCAGTGGGCTGGAGGAAATGCCCAAGATAAGGACCCACAGGCAATCTCTCCTGGACATGCAGGGGGTGAGAGATACAGACACCTCCTCTGCGTGATCTGAGGACTCAGCTCCCAGCAGCCCAGGCACCAACAAATCAGGACCAAACACCTGAACTCGGTCTCCAGCCCCCAGGACATTAAAATGTCACCCTTCCATCTTTGGCCCTAAGGAAAAGCAGATGTTCCACGACCCGCGCCTGGTGGCCGGGCCTGCGTCCAGAGAGGAAGGGGCCGCCCCAGGATCCCCCTTGCGTGCTAGGCTCCCAACTTCCTCGCAGGACATTTCTGTTTAGACCTTTAGACCCAGGAGTGCTGGGGAAGGGGGTGTCTTGGGGAGGCAGACTGGGCGACTGCAGAAGAAAGTTTTGGGGGGAGAGTGCTAAGTCACTCTGAAAGAAGCCACTGTCACTCCCACCCCCTGTAGGGGCCAGCCACTGGGCCGGGGATCTCCAAGCGGTACCTGAGCCCCCGGGGGCGGGGACGCGTGCCGAACCCCAGCCGCCCCCCGCCCGCGCCCAGAGCGCGACAGATCACACTCACCAGAACCCTGTTAAACCTCTCCTCCAGCTCCCGGGCCGCGGGCATCGGCTGCTTGGGCGCCGCGGGCTGCTTGGGGGACGGCGCGGCGGAGCCCGCGGGCTGCTCCGCGCTGCCTGCCGCGTTGCCCATGGTGGTCCCCACCCAGTCGGCCAGGCGCCTCCAGCCTCGGAAATCCAGCTTTCCGGGGGACCGGGGACGAGGCTCCCGGCCTGGGGGGCGAGCAGGGCAGAGGCTGGCGGCGGCGGCGGCGCGGCTCGGCTCCGCGGCGCTCGGCTCAGCTGCGCGCAAGGGCCGGGGCGCGGCGTCCCATCGGGGCGGCCCCGTCCGAGGAGCCGGGCGGCGAGCTGCGGGGTGGGGGGAGGAAGTCAGGCTGCAGGCCGCGGGGGACAGAGGGCTGGGCCGGGGGCAGGAAGCTGCGGCGCGGGCTCCCCCCTCGGCGATTTTCTAACTTCTGCTGTCGCTCCCCGAGCGCGCAAACCGCATTTCGCCGCCGCCGCTACGCACCCTGCCCCCGGGGGGCGGGCTGGAGGGAGGGGGCGGGCGCCGGGAGCCGGCCGGGGGTCCGCCGCAGCCATGGCGCTGCGCGGAGGGGGCCGGCGACCCGCTTCACCTGCCGCAGAGGGGGCGGCGGGCGCCGTTTCACCTGCCGGAGCGGGAGGCGGCCGAGGCGAGGCAGAGGCGGCGGCGCGCGCGGCGGCGCCTCCGGGTCCTAGAACCGCATGCTCCCGCTCTTCCGAGCCGGGGATCGGCGGGGTCTGGGTGAGGGGGGTCACGGCCTGGGAGTCGGAGGGGGCAAACCTCCGGGAGTCCGAGGGGGCAAACCTCCTTGCCGAGGATGCCAGCAACTGCGTGCTCGGCTTGGAGACCCATGACGGTGCGGCGTTGGGGCGCAAGGGTTGGGTCCCCCTCTCGGATTCTGGACTGAGAAGGTGGGAACCCCCTTCCAGGCCCCCTACCCCTTGTTTCTCTCCTCATCTGTTTGGTCCAGAGAGGAGCTGAGGATCAGAGGGAACCATCTGCAAAGGAGAGCCCCAAAGCATGGCGAGGAGCGCAGATCCAGGCCAACCGAGACCCCCGGACCTGTCCCACCCTGGACCAACTCTGCGCCCATACCGACATCCCCAGGGTTTTATAACGAGGGCGCCTATGGGAAAAGGCAAGGTACGGGAATCTGGGGACCACCAAGGCGGTCTCAAGGAGAAGCGCAGGGGTTGGGGAACAGAGGATTAAACCCAGCATCCAGGCTGAGAAAGGAGCAGGCTCCGCAGAGGAGAAAAAAAAATATCTCCTTGACGCTGTCCCCTCCAGGGACGTAGGGTGGCCTCTCACCTTGGTGAATAACAATCCCTGAAGTCTAGCAATTACAGAAATGCTTCCAGAGGTCTTCTTTCATTCATCCCTACAGTGACTGGGGAAGGTAGGTATTGACATCTTCATTTAGAGATGGGAAAACAGACTCAGGGTGGTTAGTTGACTTGCCCAAGGGCACACAACTAATAAAGGTCAGAAACAGCCCTACTCTCTGCCCACCTTCAAAATCCACACTGCCTTGGAGCTGCTGCCCTAGCCCCCACTGCCCCTCTCATCCAGGGTGGGCCAGAAAGGTGAGTGAGTATTGGGAGGACTATAGAACCCCAGCTCTGAGACACAATCTCCAACCTGTATTTGAGGCCCTTCTCCCTCAGTTGCTCTTATTGTTCCCCATCGAATCTGTGGAGATCCCCAGCTGCCCCTCCCTGCACTTCCAAAACATTGAGGATGGAGGGCCCACTACACGAGGCCTGGATTTTCTCTAGGCCAGGCCAGAGGCCATAAGTGTCCCTTCCCCTTATAGCTTCCTCTTCCTTCTACCTTCCCTTTCACATGCAGAACCACTGACAAATTTCAGCAGGAGCTGGGAAATTTACCTAATTTTAAGGAAGGCCCTGGGATGAGACAGCCCCTTCCCCCAGACTGACCTGATTTAAGTGCTTCTTCTGCCAAGGTCACCAGCACGTCTGGTGGGTGAGAGATGTGGTTACTTATTTCATGTCCCAGCCAGGGACGCACAGGTAAGACAAAGCAGGATTTTCCTGGAACCTGCTACCAAGGTGATCCATTCTGTGCCCACTACCCTTATCCTCAGCTGACCTGGGGTTCTTGCCCTTGACGTTAGCTAGGACATCTTTTTTTATTTCTTTTTAAAGAATTTAGTCCCTGATCCCCTCAATGCTTGTCCCTTTCCTTTTAACAACAAACCTTTAATTTACACTAGCTGCGTGCCCAGCACTGTGCTCACTCCTGTTGATTCAGTGGCAGATGAAAAGAGTCCCCATTATTAGACTGCTCACAGCCTAGCAAGGGACAGACTCCAAACACATCTGGGAGAGTAACTACCATCAGGCAGACTGGTAGCAGGTGTTCATGCTTCCCCTTGCCCAGAACTACTTCTTCCGGTAGGTAAGGGAAGGATGGGAGTTGTGCGCTGCAACTGAAAATCCGAGCAGGGTGGGGAGCCTCCAATGAAGTAGTTGCCAGCCTAAGCCCTCCATTCCTGGGGATGCTCTGGCCATTGCCAACCACTGCCACCCAAGGCCTGGTGGAAACAAGGCTAAGCTACATAGAACCTCTTACGTGGAAAATTATGAACTCAGCAAGCCTACATTCTGTCTCGCGCGTGCTGATCAGAAATGTGAGGCACAAAAAAAGGGAGAGCATTGAATCAATGATTACCTAATAAATTTGGTTGGCTTGGCAGGAAGTATCTTTCCAATCGTGGTCCACAGAGGAGGAAATCCTAGAAGGGAGGCTTGGTGAAGTTTGGAACCAATGCTTTGGTGGATCTGTGCTTCCACCTGCTGGACGTAGGCGGTATGACAGCCAAGACAGGGCGAGGCCTCCAGAAGTGATGGAGATGGAGTCACAGCGTGGGTGACATTTCTAGACTGTTGTGGCCTTGTCACCTCCGATGGAGAAATTGTGCTGTCACTGGGGACACTCAGAGCTTAGATGACTGAGCAGGTCTCCCCAGGAATCTTCCTCCCTCTGCCTGATGACCATTACTCATCGAGCGCCTCTTCAAATTAAAAAAAAATTTTTTTTTAGGAATGCCTGGGTGGCTCAGTGGGTTGAGAGACCGGCTTTGGCTCAGGTCATGATCTCACGGTTTGTGAGTTCGAGCCCCGCATCGGGCTCTGTGCTGACAGCTCAGAGCCAGGAACCCGCTTCTGATTCTGTGTCTCCCTCTGTCTCTGCTCCTCCCCCACTCATGCTCTATCTCTCTCTGTCTCAGAAATAAACATTTTTAAAAAATTGTCTTTAATTTTTTTTTAATTTTTTTTTTCAACGTTTATTTATTTTTCGAACAGAGAGAGACAGAGCATGAACGGGGGAGGGGCAGAGAGAGAGGGAGACACAGAATCGGAAACAGGCTCCAGGCTCCGAGCCATCAGCCCAGAGCCTGACGCGGGGCTCGAACTCACGGACCGCGAGATCGTGACCTGGCTGAAGTCGGACGCTTAACCGACTGCGCCACCCAGGCGCCCCTGTCTTTAATTTTTTTAAGATAATACATACATGTGCTCAGTTTACAAGAAAAGCAGTTTTAATGCATCTTTCCAGAAAAGTTTAGGGCATATACAAGCCGAGTGTGTGTGTGTGTGTGTGTGTGTGTGTGTGTGTGTGTGTGTTTGGTACACAGTCTACAATTTGGCACCTTGATATTTTCACTTAATCGACACAGTCAATTTTCACAAAATCGACACAGTCCTCCATCATATGGGTGTGTCACAATCTATTTCACTAGTCCCCTCCTAGTGGGTATTTTGGTTATGTCAGTCTTTTGTTGCTACAAACAATGGTGCTTGCAGGAAATATCTCAGTACATATATTTGTCTGCACTTGTGTGTGTAGCCGTAAGACAAGTTTATCAATATGACAATGCTGAGTCAAAGGTTCTGCACTTTTTAAAAGTTTATCTATTTATTTTGAAAGAGAAAGAGAGAGAATGTGTGCCCGGATGCAGGGCTCGATCCCACGAACCATGAGATCGTGACCTGAGCTGAATCAAGAGTCAGATGCTCAACTGACTGAGCCACCCAGGCACCCCAAAGGTTATGCACTTTTAAATTTGGGGTTGATTTTTGGGAATTTGGATAGATTTGGAATTGCCTTCCAAAAAGTTTGCACCAATTTGCAACCCCCAACAATGGAGGACAGTGCCCGTTTTCCCACATCCTCACTCTATTATATTATAGGTATTATAAGGCCTTTTGATGTTTGGTGAGGCCTATTTGAAAGTCTTTGTCATAGGCCGGTAATGATCTGTCTTTTTCTCCAAGGCAGAGGCTGTATCTTTTCTATCCCTATACCTCCAGTGTAGGATCTAAACCATGAATGAAAGTAAACAGGATTGCATTTTGGTGGGGATGAAGGGAAGGGGTAGAAAGTTAGAGCTAAGCAGGAAGTCTGTTTTTTTTAATGTTTATTTATTAATTTTGAGAGGGGAGGGAGGGGCAGAGAGAGAGAGAGAGAGAGAGAGAGAGAGAGAGAGAGAATCCCAAGCAGACTCCACGCTGTCTGTGCAGATGTGGGACTGGATCCCACGAGCCATGAGATCATGACCTGAGCTGAAATCAAGAGTTGGACACTCAAATGACTGAGCCACCCAGGCAGCCCTAGGAAGCCTGTCCTTAAGGGTCACTCTCATTTCCAGGCCTCAGTCAAGCCTCTGCCCCAAACCCAACAGCCCTCCTCTGGCAGGAGCCTCCCAGATTTTGAGATCTGAGATGGAAGGCCCAAATTCCTGAAACAGCTCTCACTTAGCTCTCCTGCATCCCAGGGATGGGCATCATCATCTCTGAGACCCCTAAAGACTAGAAATAAGGGGTGCCTAGATGGCTCAGTTGATTAAGCATCTGATTCTTGATTTCGACTCAGGTCATGAACTCACAATTTGTGAGTTCAAGCCCCACATAGGGCTCTGTGCTGACAGCACGGAGCCTGCTTGGGATTCTGTCTTTCCTCTCTCTCTCTGCCCTTTGCCCCACTCTCAAAAATAAATAAATAAACTTAAAAAAAAAAGCTGGAAATAAGTCAGGTGTTCAGCTATAGGGGTCAGTGAAACCAGCAATCCAAGAGACCTTTCTGCAATGATGAAAATGTTTCCTTCTATCGGTGCTGTCCAGTATGACAGCCACTGGCCATATGTAGCTATACTGAGCTCTTGAAATGTGGCTAGTGCAACTGAGGGAATGAATTTCAAATTTGACTTAATTGTAATTAAGTTCAGTGTAAATAGCCACATGTAGCTACTATACTGGACAGTGAAGGGTTAAATAAACATAGTATATCTCCACAATGGGAAAATATGCAGCTGTAGAAGAAGGAAAGGGAGAAGGAGAAGGAGAAGGAGGAGGAGGAGGAGGAGAAGAAGGAGGCGGCTGTCAGATATTGATATGGAAAGATCTCCAGGATGTTTTGAAGCAAAAAGACAGTGCAAAACAGCATATATGCCATGCTGTCTTTTGTGTAAGAAAGGGAGGTGGAGATAAGAATAAATGTTTGTATTTGCTTGAATTTGCATGAGCAGGTAACAAAAGTAGTAACCTATAAGGTGCTGGGAAACAGGGTGGACCAGGCAGAGGTGGGAGCAAGACTTCCCAATACATTTTTCTAAACTGTTTTGGTTTTTGAACCATATGCATTTATTCTCTATTCAAAAGTTTAAGTAGGGGCACCTGGGTGGCTTAGTCACTTAAGCGTCCGACTCTTGGTTTTGGCTCGGGTCATGATCTCACGGTTTAGGAGTTCGAGCCCCACAACCGGGCTCTGTGCTGATGGTACAGAGCCTGTCTGGGATTCTCTCTCTCTCTCTTTTCTCTGTCTAATCCCTCCCTTGCTTGTGTGCTCGCTCTCTCTCTCTCTCTCTCTCTCAAAATAAATAAATAAACTTTAAAAATTTCCCTAAAAAAGTTAAGGTAAAATAAAATCAAGTTGCTTATTGGCAACTTGTGTTAGATGACACTGTCCTGTCTATGTGACCTCCCAGAGGACAGCCCAGGGGAAAGGGATGGGCAACACTTCATGAGCCATGCCCTAGGTGACACAAGTGCCCAAACCTGGTAAAGCATCAGAATCGGAATCTCAGCAGATGTGCCTTTTATGGTCCACGCAGACACTGAACTATCCTTGTCAACACCTCCCAGTGAAGAGAGGATAAGTCCTTAGTACCAGGCGCATGTCCCTTCCCTGGAGAGAGCAATGCCTAAAGACTGGAAATAAGCCAGGTAGGGGCTGTCCATATGTCATTCAAAGCTGAACAGCAGCCCTGCAAGGCAGGCCTACTGCTCTGCTCTCTGAGCTCAGTGTCCTCTTAAAGGACTGATTTATCCAAGGTCACACAGCTGGCAAATCTGAACCACAGGGCCAGTCATACAACCCCTGAGCCTCAGCTTTCTCATTATGAAAAAATGACAATAGGACCTCATAGAATTGTTTTAAATATTAAATAAAATTTCAACTTAAGAGCCAACAGAGACTTTTATTTCCAACAATATGGTGGACTATATGTCCAGAGAAACCCTTCTAGTACAAAGCAACTAGAAATGCTAGATAAAAGATTAAAAGCTGTGTGTGTGAGTGTGTGCATGTATGATATTTTCAATGCAAGGCCAAGCTTGCAAGAAAAGAAAATCCTCAAAGGCACAAATCCAAAATGGAAGACAAAACCTGGGGCCTCATAAGGTAGGAGGTTGGAGCAGACATAATCCACTCCTCTCAAAAGTCAAGGGTGCCCAGAAGGTAAAATCTTTGGGTAAATGTGAGAAGCAAAACAAAACAAAACAAAACAAAAACAAAAACAAAAAAACAAAAAACCCTACCCTGCTGAGAGAGATAGTAGGATTCTTGCCTGCCTTAATTTATCAAGAATATATAACCATTCTACAGTTATATGCACCTAATAACATATCTTCAAAATCATAAAGCAGAAATAGTGGGAAAAATAGACAAGTCCACCAATATAAAGGAAGATTTAAATGACCTCCCTCTGGAATTAGTAGTTTAAGCAGACAAAAAAGATCAGTAAGTACATAGCAGATTTGAACTGACAGGCTTACTTTAAGTGAATACTTTGAATTCTCCAGTCAACAATTATTGGCAAACACACTTTTGCTTTCAGCCACACATTTACAAAAGTGACCACATAATAGATCACAAGGCAAGTTCTGACCAATTCCAAACAATCATACAGACCTCACTATCTGACAGCAATTAAATTAGAAATCAATAATCAAGAGACAGCATAAAAGACAAACCCATGTATTTGCAAATGTCAAAATGCACTTCTAAATAATTCATGGATTGAAGAACTCCTATCAGAAATCGGAAAATATTTGGAATAGAAGATCAGAAATATTACGTATAAAGCCCTTAACACATAGGGCCCTAAAAATGGCAGTGAGGATGATGATGTTAAAGATGCAACAACAGTTTACAGAGTGAGAGGTGTCTGTAAGACAAACTTGGCTTTGTCTGTAAGACAAACTTGGCAGTGGTTAATTCTGAGTTCAAAGGAGGGGTAAAGACTGAAGGACTGCGTTTGGAGGTAACCACTGAGTCTGGGAAGAAGGGTCCCAGAGGATGAGTTACAAACAACCTGTGAGTGGGATTATTCTGGTCCCATTTTCCTAATGAGGCTGCCAGCGGTGAGGCAACTCAAGTCATCCGGTTAGAAAGTGGCACAGCCAGGATTCAAATCCAAGTTGGCTGTCTTACTTTCATGCTGCCCCTGAGGGAGGGAGGTGGGGACAAGCTTTTTGGTTAACACCAGTCTGCCAAGAAGGTATTTGGTCCCCTCTCGAGCTTTGGGGTGTCTGGTGGAGTGAGCTGAGAGGCCACAAACCACAACTGTCGCCTTCATTGGTTGGTTGGTCGATCTGTCTCTCTGTCTCAGCCAGCTCTGCTTGCTCACCCAAAAGTGAAAATGTGCACTTTCATGTTTGAAGCCCACACAAACTAGGGCAGATGAGGCCCCATCCAACCAGCGGCCAAAGGGAATGGGGCGCACAGGTGCCCAGAGACGCTGAGCTGAGAGACAGGGTGGGCTGAGGGAGCCACTTGCAGCACCCAGGCCCATCAGGGCTAGGGGGCATCTACAATGGGGAACAGAGCCTGTACCTGGCACACAGTAAGTGTTGAATGAATACTGACTAAAGGAGCACTTATGGAAGACCTGCTGAATACCAATCATCGTACCTGGTATCCTTTACTTTGATCCCCATGGTATCACACTGCGGTTGGTGTTACTAGCCCCACTTAAAAATATATATATATTTATTCATTTTTGAGAGTGAGAGCATGAGCCAGAGAGGCGGGGGGACAGAGGATCTGAAGCGGGCTCTGTGCTGACAGCAGCGAGCCCAATGCGGGGCTCGAACAGATGAACCATGAGATCATGACCTGAGCCCAAGACAGATGCTTAGCCAACTGAGTCGCCCAGGTGCCCCACCCCATTTTTTACAAATAGGGAGACTGGGACTCAGAGGGTGACTTGTCCAAGGTCCAGGAAATAGCTGAGCAGAGACAAGAACCCTGGTCTGGGGGCCTAGCTCCCCTGCTGTTTTCCCTATAGCAAGGACAGCCAGTTTTTGAAGATCCCTCTCTCAGCCAGCCAGCTGACCCAGGGGCCACTGTGATAAAAGCCAAGGCATTGGGCAAGCAGCTGAACCTCTTCACTCATTACTCAATGACGATTTATGATGGGCCAACAGTGTCCCAGGCACCAGAACTAGTAGAATAGAATCCTCTAATTCTGTGAGATTGGAATTAGACCCAGGCCTGCCTGGGAAGAGCTGACGGCCTACAGCGGGGAACATGAGGGGAGATTCTGTGTGTCAGAGGCTTAGTTAGTGAAGAAACTAATCTTAAACCCACTCATGACATTTGTGGGTCAAGGGCCAGAAGTCAACTGGAGCCCACTTTTAATTCATGTGTGTGTGTGTGTGTGTGTGTGTGTGTGTGTGTGTGTGTGTGTGTATAAATATATATGTGTGTGTGTGTATTTAATTCATATATATATATATATATATATTATATAACTTTTTGTTTTATTTTTTAGAGAGAGAGATCACGAAGGGCAGAGAGAGAGGGGGACAGAGGATCCGAAGCGGGCTCTATGCTGACAGAAGAAAGCCCGATGTGAGACTCAAACTCACAAACCTCCCGGTTTGTGATCATGACCTGAGCTGAATTTGGTGGATGCTTAACTGACTGAGCCACCCACGTGCCCCTACATATCTATCTATCTATCTATCTATCTATCTATCTATATCTATAGCTATCTATAGCTATAGATACAGATATAGATATAGATATAGATATAGATGGATAGATAGATAGAAATGAATTAAATTTTTATGGTTTTTTTATGTTTATTTTTGGATGTTTATTTTTGAGAGAGAGTGTGTGTGCCAAGGAGCAAGGGAAGGGCAGAAAGAGAGGGAGAGAGAGAATCCAAAGCAGGCTCTGAGCTGTCAGCACAAAGCCTGACATGGGGCTCGAACCCACTAACTGTGAGATCATGACCTGAGCCAAAGTCGGATGCTCAACTGACCGAGCCACCCAGGTGCCCCAATTCATCTATGTATTTAAAAGTTATAGGGGCACCTGGGTGGCTCGGTCAGTTGAGCGTCTGACTTGGGCTCAGGTCACGATCTCCCAGTTTGTGAGTTCGAGCCCTGAGTCGGGCTCTGTGCTGACAGCTCAGAGCCTGGAGCCTGCTTCTGATTCTTTCTCCCTATCTCTCTGCTCTTCCCCTATTCATGCGTGCTCTCTCTCTCTCTCTTTCTCTCTCTCTCTCAAAGATAAACATTAAAAAATTTTTTTAGGTTATAAATCAAGACAACACAGATAAATTTTATCTTCTTACCCCAGTGAGAAAAATATACCTTCAAGAGGACCCAGAAAGCCAGATTCAACTTAACAATTCCAGGACTGGGGTGCCTAGCTGGCTCAGTCAGTAGAGCATGCAACTCTTGATCTGGGGGTCGTAAGTTCAAGTCCCACGTTGGACATGGGACTACTTTTAAAAAAATTCTAGGACTATGCACTGGAACATGACAGTTCAGGGTGAGTGCCCCTTCCCTTCCCACTTCAGACTCTGTCCTGCATAAAGAGGAGCCACAATCACACACACACACACACACACACACACACACACACACACAACCAGGCTACATATCCAACCCCCATCCATACGCTCATAAACAGAACCCTTATGCACCTGTGCACACCAACTGTACAGTCTGACCTTAGGAGAATAAACCTGGGACATAGCCTGTGCAAGCCCTAGAAACAGGGCTTGGGGCCCTCTGGGAAGGGAACCCCAAGACTGCAGGTGCCTAAGGCATGGGCAAGTTCTGTACTATTCAATATGGTAGCCTCCAGCCACATATGGCTATTTAAATTTTGATTTAAATAATTTAAAAATAAATAAAATTTAAAAGCAAGTCCCTAAGTTGCAGTGAGCCACATTCCAAGTGCTCAATAGCCACATGTGGCTAGTGGTCACCATATTGGACGGTGCAGACAGAGAACATTTCCATTATTGCTGAAAATGCTACCAGACAGCACTGGTCTAGAAAGTGAGGCAATGCTCCTACTGGGCTCCTTGCCTTCTGGGGAGGGATACAGCTGGAGGAGGCCCAAGCTAGACCCTTTTGCCCAGATGGAAAGGTAGAACTGCCAGAGGATGTCAGGAAGTCTTCACAGAGAGGATGACATTTGGGCATTTGGCCAAATATGTGGGAAGTGGTGGAAAGGGGGTGGTGAAATAGAGAAAGCATATGCAAAGGCCCAGTGGCAACAATGATCTGTTGGGAGAAACACAACAGACTTGATATGACTGAAATGCAGAGTGTGGACCTAGAAGGGAGGAGGATGGTAATCTGGAAGGATCCACTGCCAATCCTCAAGGTTCTGGGGCCATGCTAAAGTTATGAGACTCAAGCCTGGTAGCTGATGAGATCAGGTGGAGCAGGAAGGACCAGACCAGCTGGACACATCAGAAAAGAAAAGGCAAAATTGAAGACCAGTTAGAGATTTAAAAACAAAACAACAGACCATGAGAGAGAAGCAGAGGGGAGGGAAGGGAGAGATATCTTCTAGAGGAAAGACATGGCTTTGATGTAAAGGTGAAAAATGGCTGACGCTTGGAGTGCAGGTGTCAGAGAAAGGGTGAGTCACAATAAACACAGGGGCGAAGTTACAGATTGGGAGAGAAGTCAATAGTTCCACATGAGATTCCTAGAAGCTGAAAGGCATCCACAGGGCCAGTCCAGACAGGAGAGTGGAGATTCAGGGCTGCACCAAGTTGGTAAAGAAAAAAGGGATGTGGAAGCTACTAGAAGGCTGAGCTCTCCTACGGAGGTGAACAAGTCCGGAGACCTATCTGCAGACCAAAACTGGGAGGATGTCTCCACTGGGGTTTCAGGAAGCCACAGGAAAAAACAGGACCTGCAGATTTTCCCCAGATAAACCACTTCCAGCAGGGCCGGCTCCTAGATCAGCCAGCAGGCACCAGCTAGCATTCGGTCATTTGTTGGTGAGGGAGGATGGGTGGAGCCTGGGGAAGCTTGACTCTGGGAGTTTTCAGGGAGGAGGGTGAGTCTCAGGCCCTGGGAGGAGGTCAACAGGGTAAGGACTATGAAGGCGTTGAGTTGGGCAATTGGGGTGTCCCTAGTGGCCTTCAGAAAAGAATAATGCTTTCATTAGGAACTGCTGAGTTTCAAGGGCAAGTGTGGAGTTAAGAGGGAGAGAAGGGGAGAAACAGGGAGGGGCAGAGCCTAAGCCTACCATCCACAGAAAGAAAACACACATGTAATTAATGGTGTCATTCTTAACCTGTGTTGAAAATCTGATTGGAGTTTTTTACCGATAACTCTGGGTCAGTCCTTAGAGATTCAGGAGTTTCTTAAACCCCTTAAGTGGAGACCCCCATTCCTAAGAAAATAATATTGCTTATGTAGTATTTCTACCAGGGATGGGTAGCCTGAATCTGCCCAGAAGGAAACACCAGACACACTCAAAGTGAGGATCACTCAATTAAAAGAAAAGGGGGGGGGTGCTCTACTCTGAAAAAATGTCACGAAAGATGGAAAAAGCCAAGGAATTGCTCAGATTAGAGAAGCTTAAAGAAACACGACAATTAAATGTAACATGTGATCCTGGTCTGGATCCTACACTGAAGGGGGAAAATGCTCCCAGGGACCCTGACTGAATCCCTTGATAAAACTGTAATATGGACAGGAGATTAGTGACAAGTATTGTATCAATGTTAAATTTCCCAAAGTTGAAAAGTCTACTGTGGTTATAGAGAGAATGCCCTTGTTCTTAGGAAATACCCACTGAAGCATTTATGAGCAAACGAACATAATGAGCAAACGAACTCTCAGTTCTGGAGGGAAAAAATACACACACACAGTGAGAAAGGAAGCAAATGGGACAAAATTTTAACAACTGGTGATGCTGTACGGATATTTTGGTATACAGTATATTTTAACAACTGGGTAAGTGGTATGTGCAGGATCTTTGTATAGTTCTTCCAACTCTTCTCTAAGCTTGAAATTTTTCCAAATAAAAAGGTAAAACAAAAAACAAACAAAAAATCTCTACCCAAACCACAAGCGTCCTGAAGTTAGGGACATAGATCCTGCTCTTGCCCAGCGCTGGTCCTGGATTGGCGCAGGGCAGACCCTCGGCCTAGGTCATGGGTCTACAGGGCAGAATGAGGAACACAGGTGGTGACCGGAAGAGCCGAGGCCGCCGCTTGGGGACATTCCTCGCCCCAGACGTTTTCGGACCGGACAGCTGAGGCAGCCGCGGCCCCAAGCCCGGGTGACTGACTCACCCACTGGCGCTCCCTGGGCGGAGGGGGAGCCCCGCCCCGCAGGGAGGACCCCGGCCAGCAGGTGCCGCTGTTGAGCCGGCCCTGGCAGACCCTGGCAGAAGCTCAGCGGGGACCTGGAGATGGTGAGCCCAAGGGGTGTCTTCCAGAACTCGGCCCACCGGGGTCTATAAGCAGCCTCGCTCATCTTTGCCCGGGTCTAACTTCCCACTCCTAGGCCCTCAGCTTCCCCGCACCCCCTCCCCCACCTTGGATGCCCCAAGGCAACTCCCTTGGATGACGCCTGGTGGAGGAGGGGAGGGGATAAGTAGGAAGAGGCTTCAGTCCTTGGCCCTAGAGTCTGAGTAGCAAACGAATCCTCCCTTTTCTCTGCCCCATCTCCCTCTTCTCCTCCCCCTCCCCCATTCACGCCCTCCTCCTCCTCCTCCCCCTCGCCCCTCCTCCTCCTCCCTCCATCCCTCCTCATACTCCTCCCCCTCTCCTCCTCCCCCTCCTCCTCCTCTTCTTCCTCCTTCTCCTGCTCTAGAGCAGCCCCAGGCTTTCAAAACAAACACACCCCTCCCCAGCCCATCCCCAGCCTGCCTGGGCCTTTCTCCAGTTGTTGCTCCTAGACTCCAGTTCCTTCTGCTGGGTCCAGGGATCTGGATGGAGATGGCCAGGGGGTAACAGGGTGCTGAGGAGGGTAGGAGAGGCCCCGTGGTGTTATTTCTTCCTGTGTAGAAAGGAGTTGCTCTTGGGGTGCCTGGCTGACTCAGTGGGAGGAGAGTGAGGCTCTTGATCTGGGGGTGGTGAGTTCGAGCCCCACGTGGGGTGTAGAGATTACTAAAATGAATTTTAAAAACTTAAAAAAGAAAAAAACAGTTGCTTGCACAGCCCCCCTACAGTTGAGGGGACAGCGGTGGGGCGGCAAGGGGAGTCTTCCCTGCCTGGGATGGTGGAACTGGCCCTTTACTCCAGCTCTCTCCCGGCCTTCCCAGACTCAGGATGAAAGGGGCCTAGAGAGGTCATTTTGCCCGTCCCCCTGGGCCCAAGAAGGACTATAACTGTGTGAAGGTCTCTCAATCCTACATGTTGACTAATTTCTTCAACAACCCTCCACTGAGAGCCAGCTTTGTGCAAGGTACCAGGAAACTTCCCTGATGCGAGCACTTTAAATCCTCACCAAGACCGCTGGAGATGGGTGCTGTTATTCTAAGCTGACTTGTCCAAAGGTCCAGTTCAATCCAGTGCTCTGCTGTGGCTCCTTCTGACTCACCCAGTAGGACTGACCTGCTTTAGCTTTGAGGCCACCACTGTACCTTGCACAATGTCTCAGGTACAGTATTTGTCTTACCAGCTTCCACTGCTTTGCTCTCATGGGTCCCCCACCCTGACCAGACTGGGCTCCAGACCACAGCAACTGGAGACAGGGAAGCCTGGGGGCCTTGCTCTAGCCCTCACTATGCAGCCTTGAGGAAGTTTCTTAACTTCTTCAAGATCAGTTTTCTAATCTGTAAAACAGAGTTAACGGCAATACCCTCCTCATGGGTTTGACATGACGGTACAATAAGAAGATGCATATAAAGTGCTTAGTACAGTTTAACTTTATTTTTTTTAATTTTTTTAATGTTTAGTTTTGAGAGAGAGAGAGAGAGAGCTGGTGCACAAGTGAGGGAGGGGCAGAGAGAGAGGGAGACACAGAATCAGAAGCAGGCTCCAGGCTCTGAGCTGTCCACAGACAGCCTGACTCAGGGCTTGACCTCACAAACCACGAGATCATGACCTGAGCTGAAGTTGGAGGCTCAACCGACTGAGCCACCCAGGCATCCCTACAGTTTAACTTTAAAAAGGGAAGCCCAGGGGCACCTGGGTGGCTCAGTCGGTTAAGCATCTGACTTTGGCTCAGGTCATGATCTCATGGTCGATGAGTTCAAGCCCCGTGTCAGGCTCTGTGCTGACAGCTCAGAGCCTGGAGCCTGTTTCAGATTCTGTGTCTCCCTCTCTCTCTGACCCTCCCCCGCTCATGCTCCATCTCTCCCTGTCTCAAAAATAAATAAACATTAAAAAAAATTTTTTTTTTAAAAAGGGAAGCCCATCCCCACCGGAATGGATATGGAACAAAGGAACTCTCATATTCAGGTGGTAGAGGTAGAAAACCATTTATCATTTCCCGTTACCACTGAAAATATATGCATTCAGTGTGACCTGGCAGTTTCACTCCTAGATATGTAACCAAGAGGAACATGTGCACACGAGCACCAAAAGGCATGTGAGATAGCAGCAATAATCATAATAACCCCAAACTGGAAACAGCTCAATGTTCAGCAGCAGCAGCAGAATTAGCTAATGCATTTTAGTATATTCGTGCCATGGAATACTCTAGAGCAATGAAAAATAACGAGCTACTGCTACTCATAACAACATAGATAAATCTCACAGACGTAATGTGGAGGGAAAGAAACCAAGCAAAAGAGAGGTACAGATAGCCTATTTATTTCCTCACAAAGTGCCAACCAACCAACTAACCTGTGGTAAAAGTCAGAGCAGAGGGTACTCTTGGTGATTAAAAGTGAGGCTCAGGGAGTTCTGGGATGCTGATAGCGTTCTGTTTCTTTAGCGCGTGTGGTTACACAAATGTATTGACTTGGTAAAAATTCATTAAGCTGTATGCATGATGTATGCACTTGTTTGTATACATGTTATACTTTAATTTTTAAAAAGTTTACACTAATATAAAAAAAGACTAACGAATTGAGCTATGTGTATCACACAAATAAATCTTAAAATGTTTCTGAGTAAAAATCAAGTTATTAAAAGATTTGGGTCGGGGGCGGGAGGGCGCCTGGGTGGCTCAGTCACTTGAGCATCCAACGCTTGATGCATTGGGGGCTCTGTGCTGACAGCACGGAGCCTGCTTGGGATTCTCTGTCTCCCTGTCTCTCTGTCCCTCCTCCACCAGCGCTGTCTCTGTCTCTCTCAAGATAAATAAACAACAACAACAACAAAAAAGAACACATACCTAGGTGGTACAAAAGACAGACATTCAAGGGGATGCTACGTGCCAAATGCAGAACAGCGGTGCCATTTTTGTGGGAGAGAGGGGCCTGAGGTACGTACGAGGGACTTAAAATGTTTTTCTAATTTTCTTAAGCTTGGTGGTTCCTGTCATGGGTATTCATTTGATTATTCTTATTGCTTTATACTTTTCTGATTGCCTGACATATTTCATAGTTAAAAATCCTCCTCAGTGTTAAAAACAAACAAACAAACAAACAAACAAAAAAAAAAACCAAAGCAGGAGAGGGAAGAAACTGTGCCTGATTTATCTTTGTGTTACCACCACGAACCTAGTGCCTGATACTCAATAAATGTTTGGCGAATGAAGATCACTGGACCAGGAAAAGCCTCTGAGCCAGGGTTCAATGTCAGGTGTTCCCACACCAGATCCCAGGTCCAGGGCACACCCTACCACGCCTCTCCCCACCCTGCCACAAGTTGGGGGGCGGCTGTGTGGGGGGCGGCAGTAACGGAGGCCCCCGCCTCACTCAGCACTCTGTGTATCTGAACTGAATTACAGAGAACAGAGACAGAAGAAACAAGACAACTTCGTGAATGGGCAGTCAGCGAACTCCGAGTCTGGTAGCCTAAATTTCTATGAATCACACTGCCAAAATCTCTTAGTAATTTGCTCTTTATCCAGCGAAACCTTTTAAGACCTACCTGTGCGGTAAACTCGATGCTTTTGTCTTTTTTATGTGAGCACATTTGTCCTCTCCATGGGACAGAAAAGGGGGCTCTCTAAGCCAAGGTTTGGTTCAAACAGGATCGTGGGGCACATTCGGCTGGTGCGAGAGAATAAACAAACAGCCTTCGGCACATTAATTCTTGGCGTGCAAAGAGACACGCTAATTGCGGGCGCGTTCTGTCTGTCTGTTAGGCCCCGTGTGGAATGCAGCCTCCGAGGAAAGGTCTTCTCACCACTCAAAACCCACCCAAGCATGCCCAGCCCTGAGAGGGGCTTCTAGGAATGCAAACGACAGGCTGCCTGTGCAGCAACAAACAGAGTTAACAGCACAGTGAACACACGGGAGGGGACTCACAGGCTTTGAGGATTGTTTTTAAGGAACAGAAACGGGTCCGATTCTGGGGGAGGCAGATTATTCGCTTACCTCGAACCAGAGCTGATAGTTTAAAGGGTTTCAGGGGCGCCTGGGTGGCTCAATCGGTTAAGCGTCCGACTTCAGCTCAGGTCGCGATCTCGCGGTCCGTGAGTTCGGGCCCCGCGTCGGGCTCTGGGCTGATGGCTCGGAGCCTGGAGCCTGCTTCTGATTCTGTGTCTCCCTCTCTCTCTGCCCCTCCCCCATTCATGCTCTGTCTCTCTCTGTCTCAAAAATAAATAAACGTTAAAAAAAATTTTTTTTTTAAAAAAAGGGTTTCAAATAACACTGTTGTCGCTGAAGCCGCCAGGAGCCCATCCGGTCATTCGTGGCATCATCACACACCTGTCTACACAGCAGATTTTCACCCTTACTGATAGGCATTGAAAAGCAAGGTGTCTGCGTGGCAACACTGATGGAGGCAGTGCTGGGCTGCATTTTAAGTAATAAAACGACGATTTCCTTCAAAAACACTCCCGTTCAGACTCCCCCTTTCAGACTCTCCTCTTGCCACCAGCTGCTCCCCACCCCCACAAGGCAGGCTGAAATCAGTTCAACAGCTATTCGTTCACTCATTTAACCAATTTAATATTTGGAAGAAAAAAAAAAACATTTGTGCACTGTGTCAGATGCTGGGGTGGCAAAGATGATTAATAGGGTCCCTACCCTTAGGATCTCAAAGTCATGCTAACAAATAATTAGGATTCCACGTGCTGAGGGCAATGAAAGAGGGAAATTCAGAAGTGAGGTCCCCAAGGAGGGCAAAGACGGCTGCTTATCTACCTTCCCAAACTCCCCACCTCTCCTCCCCCAGAGGTACCCAGCTTGCCAGCCATGCCCAACATCCGCTTCCTGAACTCATTCCTCTGAGTCTTTGCCCTGCTGTTCTCTCTGTTAGTGCTGTCCTTTCCCACCCACACCTGACTATAAAGCCCTGCTTCTTCCCCAAGATTCAAATCCAAACGATAAGCCCCAAATTTAGGTGGGTGGTTCATCTGGGAGGATTCCATCAGGAAGGAAAACCCTGGGGATCATTTTTAATGTTTCTTTCCTAAGCAGGGGGTTCATTCTATTATTCTATATGCCTTTCTGTGTCTGAACTATTTCATCGTAATGTATTTTCAAAAGAGATCCAGTTCAAGCTACACTTCCACCTTGATCCACTCCTCCTGCTACGTTTCCTTGTCAAGAAGCAAGCTCAAAAACTCCTTACTGTCCGTCAGAAGCAACTCTGTGTTTCTAAAGACGCACAGAAATGATTATTACCAATCTAGGATCCTGGGTCCCCCCTACCCCCACTTAGGGTACAGAATGCAACTGGGGAGTGACATGATGCTAGGGCTTTAACAATAAAAGCAATATTGCTATTTCTTAAGCTGGGTGGGGGGTACATGGCTGTGGTTTTTTTAGGTCTTAAATATTGTATATAATAAATGAAACATTTGACAAAGCAACTCTATGCAGAGTGAGAGGGAACGGGAAGGAAGAGGAAGAGAGAAGGAGCTTCAGGGAAGTTGGATCAGGAAGAGCGAAGAGGTGGCTCTCTGCTAGGCATGGAGGGTACAATAAATAATCAAGCTTGGCTTGCCAGCCGAGAGCAGAGAGCAGCGAAAAAGGCACAAGGCTGTGTCTCACTGTAGAGAACCATATGGCGGTGGCTAAGAGAATGGACGCAGGAGCTGGACCATCGAGATTCAAATCCCAGTGCAATCTCTCATTAACCACAAGGCACTGGGCAACTTACTTCAATCTCCTCATCCTGAAAAATGTTTGTGGGGATCAAATGAGATGAAGTGTGTGAGGCTCACACTGGTTGGTATCTAACAAGTGCTGAATTTCGCTGTTAACTTGTGTTCTTACTTGTTAGTCAAGTGACCCTGAACAAGTCACTTCAGTCCTCCAAGACTAGGTCTCCCCAAAAAGACTCACGTGAAAGAAAGTACTTTGAACACTCCAGAGTGATTCACGAACAAGAGTTAGAATTAAGTAAGAAGCTATAGGTTTAGGGCGGGGGGCCGGTGGCTCCTGGTTGGCTCAGTTGGTGGAATGCATGACTCTTGATCTCAGGGTTGTGAGTTCAAGCCCCATGTTGGGTGTGGCTCCAACATACATACATACATACATACATACATACATACATAAAAAGGAAAAGAAAAGAAAAGGAAGAAGCTATCAATAAAAAGACACAAGAGGGGCGCCTGGGTGGCGCAGTCAGTTAAGCGTCCGACTTCAGTCAGGTCACGATCTCGCAGTCCGTGAGTTCGAGCCCCGCGTCAGGCTCTGGGCTGATGGCTCAGAGCCTGGAGCCTGTTTCCGATTCTGTGTCTCCCTCTCTCTCTCTGCCCCTCCCCCGTTCATGCTCTGTCTCTCTCTGTCCCAAAAATAAATAAACGTTGAAAAAAAAAGTTTTTAAATAAAAAGACACAAGAGAGTGTAAGGTCCATGAGGACAGAGACTATGTCCATCAAGCTCACTGTGACATCCCCAGTGCCTGGCACAGTGCTAGGCACAATATGAACAGCCAGAGTTATGGACTGAATTGAGTCCCCCCTCCCCACAAAAAAAGATATGCTGGAATCCTGATCCTCAATACCTTAGAATGTTCCCTTTTTTGGAAATAGGGTCTTTACATAGGTTATCAGGAGGTAATTAGGGTGGGCTCTAATCCAATATGATTCGTGTTCTTATAAAAAGGGGGAATTTGGGGGTGCTGACTCTTGATCTTGGCTCAGGTCATGATCTCACGGTTCAAGAGTTCGAGCCCTCTATCAGGCTCTTCACTGACAGTGCAGATTCTCTCTCTCTCTCTCTCTCTCTCTCTCTCTCTCTCAAAATAAACATATAAACTTAAAAAAAAATTTTTTAAGGGGGGGAGTTTGGATACAGACAGACACACAGAGAGAGGAAACAGAGATTGGAGTAACCGGGCCCAAAACCACTAAAGACTGCCAGCACACCACCAGAAATTAAGGGAAGGCAAGGAAAGGTTCTTTGCTTGCAGGTTTTGGAGGGTGCATGGTCCCGCCCTCGCCTTGATTCCAGACTCCTAGTCTCCAGAACTGTGAATCGTACATTTCCATTGTTCCAAACCACCCAGTTCATGGTACTTTGTTCCGGCAGCTCTAGAACACTAACAGCCAGTAAACATCTGTTGGATGAACAAACACTGCTGTTGGTGCTTCCGGTGAGACGTGCCATCTCTTGGCCAGCCTGTGTGTCCAGACAGGCGATGGAGAAGGTGCCTGTTCTGTTCTGTGTGTGGGCGGGGAGCCGCGGTGGGTAGAATAAGGCATGATTTGAACCCGGGTAGTCCAAGGCCAGAGTCTGTGCTCTTAATTTCCACACTAGAAAAGCCTATCTGGCTCTAGGGAACCCTCCCTGCCCTAGCCTCCAAGTGGCCTCCTTCCTCCCTCCCTCCCTCCCTCTGCTCTGGGTGAGCAAGAAGAAATGGGGTGGAGGATAATCACAAAAGGCACTGAAAAGGGAAGCAAGGATAGCATTTGATTCCGAAACTCCCGGCAAACATTCACAGCACTTGTTCACGGATGGATGCCAATGGCAGAAGACCTGGGTCAACCCCCAGTCCAGAGGCCCCCCCTGCCCAGATGGGGCAGAAGTCATCATCACTCACATGCTGCAGGTGGCTTTTGGCTTTGCTGCTGTGGCCAGATTTCAAAATCTGATTGCCGGAGGGACCCTCAAGCATGTGTTCTGGTCTTACCTCATAAGCCCTGGCACATCCATGGAGGCCAGGAATCTCCAGAGAGATTGATAGGAAATACCTCCTTCCTCTTTAAATTGAGCTCTGCCCACCCCTGTGCCTTCCAAACATCCTGACTCTCTGTCTGGTCTGCACACCGGAGGTCATGCCGTCTTGGAGTCCTCCTAGGGATGTGGGCAAGTGAGAAACACCCCTCTCACTCGTGGGACTCGCGGCCACAGAGAGCTGAGCAGAGAGAACTTAGAAGCGTGGCTCTCAGCCCTGACTGCACAGGAGAATCCCCCGGAGAACCTTAAAAACTCTGACACCGGGAAGGCATACCTGGAAGAATTATATCAGAATTTCCGGGGGTGGCACCCAGACATGGGAACTTAAAAATCTTTTCCCAGGTGATCCCAGTGGGCAGTCAAGTTGCGAAGCAATATTTTGGACAAAGGAGCCCTGCAAGGAGAGAGAAACTGGACTCCAGCTGGATGGAAAGCAGCAGGGAAGCGATCATCTCAAAAGACTTCCAGAAAAGAATAGTGGTTGCCAGGGGCTGGTTGGGGGGGATGGGGAGTTATTGTTTAATGGACACAGAGTCTCAGTTTGGGCAGATGAAAAGAAAAAAGTTCTGGAAATGGATGGTGGTGAGGGCTGTACAACAGTGTGAATGTACTTAATGCCGGTGGGCAGTACCCTTAAAAAGAATAAGAGAGACAGAGTCACAGATTTAGAAAGATATTTAACCCACCCTAAAGACAGGGCATTGAATTAGGTAATGTTGCGGCATCTGGGTGGCTCACATGGTTAAGTCTCCATCTTTGGCTCAGGTCATGATTTCTCAGTTTATGAGTTCGAGCCTCTCATCGGGCTCTGTGCTGATAGCTCAGAGCCTGGAGCCAGCTTCAGATTCTGTGTCTCCCCCTCTCTCTGCCCCTCCCCCACTCATGCTCTGTCTCTCTCTCTCTCTCTCTCTCTCTCTCTCTCAAAAATAAACTTAAAAAAAATGAATTAGGTAATGTCTAGAAACTTCCTGAAAATACCTACACCTATGTCTATATCTGCATGTCTATCTATATCTTTATAGGTAGATAGGCAGATAATAGATAGACGTGCTTCAGGGGGAAAAAAAAGATATGCTTTGGGGAGGAGATCTGGACAAGCTGCTTTGAAATGTACTCCAGAAAAAAAATTTTTTTAATCTAAGGAAGGATATCCAGGAATCTTTAGTAAAAATAAAATAAAATAAAAAATAATTTTAAAAATAAAAGGTAATGAGAGAATAGAGCTATCAGCTATTAAAGCATATTATACAGCATAATTTTTTTAATGTGATTGGTTTATCAATAAACAGATGGAGAACTAGAACAGAAAACTCACAAATGCACATGTGGAAGTAGTTTATGATAAATGTGAAATTTCAGGGCCACCTGGGTGGCTCAGTCGGTTAAGCATCAGATTTCGAATTTCGGCTCAGGTCAGGTCATGATCTCACGGCTTGTGAGTTAGAGCCCTGCATGGGGCTCTGTGCTGACAGCTCTGAGCTTGGAGCCTGGAGCCTGCTTCAGATTCTGTGCCTCCCTCTCTCTCTCTCTGCCCCTCCCCTACTTGAGCTCTCTCTCTCTGTCTCAAAAATAAATAAACATTAAAAAATTAAAAAACAAAAACCATGTGAAATTTCAAATGGTGGTGAAACAGGTGTTAGGTCCACACTTGTGTAGCCATCTGTGGGAGGAGGGGGGAGGCCTCTAGCATCTGAAGCCCAGGGGAGGGAGGAGGAAAGGCAGCTGAGGAGTGCTGTCCAGGGAAGTCACGAAGCTGGAGTTGTTGGGGGGCAGGGGTGGTGGGGAGAGGAGGAGAGGATCCTCAGAGTGGGATGAGTCCAGGGAGGGGTGATGTCTGTGACTACAAATACAGCTGATGGGAATTAAAAGTGGGGCCAGTTGGACCAGGGACCCAGAGGAAAGCCCAAGAGGGTAAAAACTGAGGCTAGGACTGAGAGGCAAAGGAAGGGAGGTCTGGCCAGAAGGGACTGTGGGGCCTCAGGACCCAATGGCGAGAGCCGGCCTGTCCAACAGCCACAGGGCTTGGTTCTGGGCATGCAGTGCAGGAGCCTGCAACCCTGTGACCAGGTAGGTCCTCACACTGTGGTAAGGGAGTCTGAATGGCTGGGGGGAGGGGGGGGGGTGTGGGCCTGAGGAGGGCCCCAGAAGGAGAGCTGGAAGGAGTAAGAGCCAGGAGAATTAGGGCCCATGGAGACCCTTTTCCCTTCCTTCTCTCTGGAATGACAGGCTGTGGCAAAAGCAGGCTCTGGATGCCCACGTGGCTCATAATTCTCCCTCACAACTTAGTCTCCCTGGGAACTTCCTCTGGGAACGGCTAGGGTAAGGACAAAGCAGGAGAGGGCACCCATCCTGATGGGCAGGAGGCAGGAGGCAGCAGGTGCCTTGAGGGCTGATCTGGGCATCCTATGTTGGATAGGGCCCAGGGAGGATCTCTGGGGCAGGTGGTCTCTGGAATGCCCATGCTCACATAGTGACCAACTGGGAACCAGCTGCTCACCCTGTCCCACTGCCAGACCGGGCCGATGCAGTCCCCTCCCTTCCCTGGGTCCACAAAGGCCTTTCTGTTTGGGGGCAGGGGTGGACGTTCAGCCGTGGAGACAAGAGTGAGCTGAGCTCCAGGTGAGGTGACAATAACATCTCCTTATCTGGGGGAGAGGGAAACCATGTTTCCCACTCCCAGCTGCCCTAGGGGCTCAAGGTCCAGGCAGCCCCTCTCAGCCTCCACAAAAGCCATCATCCTAGGGAGGCCGGTGGACAAGGCAAAGAGGAAACCCTCTCAAAAGATGAGGGAAGGGGATGGTGAGGGAAACTCCCAAGAACCACCTGGGAATGGAGCTCTTCACTTCTTGATTATGCAATACCCTGCAAGTAGTAAAATTTATGGCTGCTTCCATCCAAGAGCGCCTCCCACGCCACCAGCACTTTGCTAAACCCTCAACTTACTTTATCTCTTTGAAGACAGGAGCGAGCACAGTGGTCAACAGCTCAAACACAATCAGAACTGGCTGCTAGCTTCTCAACCTCTCTGAGCCACAGTTTCCTCATGCATCTGACCCCAAACCCCACAGGATTAATTACACTGTTCCCCCGGGACCATCTTCACTGCCTGGACCCGGCAGGCAGGAGCCAAGAGGATCAAGGAGATGTTCTATTTTTCAGGCCAAGCAGCATAGTCCCAGACACAAGCCCCCTAGCCAAGGATAGGCCCCAGGGCTCGGGATCCTGGACTGGCCTGAAGTCTCCCGTGTCCTGGGACAGAGGAGAGGAGGCCCCTGAGTTATAGAAGCAGAATGGGATGGATCACAGGTCTCTAGCACCTCCTGATACAGTGCTCCCTCTACAATAGGCCCTCAGGTAATCTCAGGTCATTTTGGATACAGGCCCCTGGAGACCAGTCTTTCCCTCTTGGCTTTATCACCAGAATATGCAGAATAGGTAAATCCATAGAGACAGAAGGCAGATGGGTGGTTGCCTGGGTTAGAGAAAGATGGGAGTGGGGAGTAACTGCTTAATGAGGATGCGGGTTTCCTTTTGGGGTGATAATGTTGGAACTAGACAGAGGTGGCACTTGCACACATTGTGAATGTACTAAATGCCACTGAGTCATTCGTTTTAAAATGATTAATTTTATGTTATGTGAATTTCACCTCGATTAGAAATAAGGGTACCTGTAGCTAAGAGATTAAAGAAGGAGGGGGGGTGCCTGGGTGGCTCAGTCAGTTAAGCAGTTAAGCGTGGGACTTCAGCTCAGGTCACGATCTCATGGTTCCTGGGTACTCTGACATCAGCAGGGAGCCTGCTTCAGATCCTCTGTCCCCCCTGGCTCTGCCCTTCCCCCCGCTTGTTCTCTCTCTCTCCTGCGGAGGCAGAGGCAGGTGGGAAGGTGAAGGAGGGCTGAGTTATGGGGGGAGGGGGAGATGTTGTACATTCTGATGTTGCAGAAAACAGAGCAGCTTGAGGTAGGGGGAAGGTAAGAGGGAGGGTGGTCTGGAGGATGCAGCCAGTTGAGGCAGCAGTTTGCGCTTTGGAACTTGGGGAGCCAGCTGCCTATAGGGGAAGGGGGAGAAGCAGGGAGGGAGTTGGACAGGCGCTAGTAACCTCTGAGCTGTTTGCTTCCTCTCAGAGTTTAGACTGGAAGCTCCTGGGGGAGGGGGTAAGGACCTCATCTTTTTAGCTGACTTTAATTTTTGTAGCAGAGCTTCGTCACAGGTAGATGCTTCTTTTAAAAAGCCTGGCACCAACGGAATGACATCAAGCATGTTAAGCAGCAGGAAGATTATCCACCGCCCACATCAGAGAAGCGAGGATGGCACTGGGCTAAGTGTGTGTGCCACTCAGGGCAGCAGGGGGGGCTTGCCCAGCTTCCCCGGGGCCCAGAGGGCCTGCCTTGCACGCCCAGCATCCCGAGAGGGCAGCACCCACCGGGGTCTGGGGTGGGGGAAGGGACTGGGTGACACCATGAGCTCCTTTGTCAGACCCAGGAAGGAGAGTGGGGGCAGCTACAGGAAGTAGGGGGGTGAGGAGTTCCCTCCGGAATCTATCCCCCCACTTCCCTCCCCTGTGCTTGCAGGGCTCCTGCACATGCTCAGTGTGCCCACGAATTGGGTTGGCTGGGGGAGGGCACTGACTGGCACCCCCACTTAAAGGGCCAGTGCCATGCTTGCTTGAGCCCAACAGGGAGCAGTAAGAACTGGCCACCCTCTGCCCTCATACTGATTTCTTCACCTCAAACCCCCTTCTTCACTTCCTGGCAGACGCCTCCTGTCCCCTCTGGACACAGGTGTTTCCACCTGAGGTGAAGGGAGTCCTTGATGGGAAAAAAGAATCCCAGGCCAGGGCACGCAGGGGTGGTGGGAAGCTTCACTCCTGTGAAATATCTGCCTCTGCCCCGCCACCCCCCACCCCCCACCCCAGGTAACCAAGAGGATCCTGGAAAGCAAATGGGCATGAGGGAAGTAAGACACTGAGAATTTGCTCTAGAAAGGCCTGGAGGGGGAAAGGGGAGCGTGTCTAAGCCCAGCTTTCCCCAGCCAAGGGGATATGTAGGTTGCAGGGGAGGGGGGAGGCTGTAAAATTGGAGCTTCTGTCACTGTGGGGGACCGGGAGAAGCCCAGGCCTCAGGACAGGGCAGCCAGAGAGGGAAAAGGCAAAAGGAACCCACACCTGGCCACTACCTGTAGCCGAGCGGCCTCTGCCCAGTACTTGGCCCAGTACTGCAGAAGGCACTCCAGCTCAACCCTGGGGCTCCAGGGCACTGAGGTCGGGAACCAGATGGCTGGAGGAGGTGACAAGGGCTCTTTCTCACTGACTCCCCTCAGTGAAGACACTTTCCCAGCTCACACTTTTCTCCTTTGTTTTCTTCTTGTTCCATCCTGTCCTCCACCAACCTTGGGGAAATTAACCCACCTTGATGTGGCCCTGACCAAGAGCCCTCAACGCGTGTGCGTGCGTGCGTGTGTGTGTGTCTGTGTGTTTGGGTCTCTGGACAGGGGAGGGCCAGCAACTAGCTTTCCTGTCTCTAGGCTCCTCAGCTTCTGGGCCAAAAAGGGCTGAACTCCTCACCTGTCCCTTCCCCTGTACGGAGCTCTTGCCTACTCAGGGACACGCTGGCCAAAGCCGGCCTCCTGGGCACAGCCCCAGCACCCTCTCCCTCACACCACACCCACAGCCCTCCCCCAACACTCCAGCGGCCCCCTCTGGAATCTTCTCACCCTTCCTAGTTACACACACACACACACACACACACACACACACACACACACATATGCCTCTGGGTAAACAACCTTAGGCCAGGCCCAACCCTCTCCCTCTGGGCTCCCTGCTGAGGAATGCGGCAGCTGGGAGGCTGCCTGAGCCTTGCCCAGGGGGCCTCTGGATCCAGGCTAGCACCCACAGGGGAAGGCAGGCTAGGAATTTGGAAAGCCACACCCTCTCAGAGCCTTGGATTTCCCATCTGCAAAGTGGGGACAAGCGTTCCTCTGGCCCTTCCTGAACTGTTCAAGATCAAAGAGAAGGGGGCTAAAATCTTTGGTGAAGCTTCCAGGGGCAGAACGCCCCACCCCCACCCCACCTGCCACCAGGGACTAGAGATTCTGCTCTTTCTTGAAACCCATCCCTCCCCAGAATCTGTTCTCCCCTTGCTTCCTTCTTGAAGGCGCTGGCCAGGCCTGGGTGTGGCAGGGCAGAAATGAAAGTTGTCTTGGCAACACACAGGGTTCGTCAACATTTCCATCCCAGCGGCTCAGAGGCCTGAGCCCTTCTCTTGCCCAATGTGGCCTGACAAGATGAGCCTTCCTGGAATGGAAGCTAGGTTGGGCTGGCCAGGTCTCCGCCCCTCCCCGTTGCACGGGGCGGCAGAACCACACAGGCTCGCTGGTGAGTTGACTAACTTCCCCCTCCACCACCCCAGCCTGACACTAGGCAGCCAACAAGGACGCCTGGAAGGGGTGATGGAAGTGAGACCGGGTGTCTGGAGAAGGCTGGGTCTGAGTGTTCCGGTGTGTGAGCTCGTTTCAGAGCCCAATACTGCTGGCACCTTGGTGGCACCTTATCCCAGCTGACTCAGCTTTCTATTACGCAGACAGGGGAGGGGCTCACCTCGGAGGGAAGGGACCACACAGGGGATGGGGCAAGAGGAGCAGCACACACAGATGCGCGGTGGGCACTAGGAAAGCCAGGCCACCAGCTCTGCTAAGGGCGGCTTCACTGCCCCCTCTGTCTCTTGGGCTTTTTTTTTTTTTTTCCAGGAGAAAACTTCCCTTGAGGGATACTTGTAAGTGCCCTTCCAGGAGGTCTGGGGGCAAAGGTGATGACCAACCTCCTGCCCAACCACTGGCTTCGAGACGTGGAGGTGGGTAGCGGGCTGTCAAGGTAAAGGAGACACAAGCCATCCAGACCCTCATCCAACCCAGCCCTCCGAACTCTGGGGAGGACAGGGAGGATACAGGGAGCCTGGGAAGAAACCCTGAAGGAGCCCCTCCAAAAGTCCCAGCCCTCCCTCCTCCAGAGGACATCCCAAGCTCCTCACGGCAATCGGGCATCTTAAGTTCTGGCTGAACCGGTGGTTCCTGAGCCCCCCGCCCAGCCCTGCATCCTCCTCTATAAAACCTTCAGAGGAGTCTGATTCTTCCTGGACACAGAGAGCAGCATTCAGACATCCTGGAGGCCCTGGTAGTTCCCCAATACAGAGGTCGGCTGGCCTCCCAGGCTTGGGGCAAGGTGGGTCTAGGACCCCAGTCCCAAACCTCTCTGGGACAAATGTGCTTTGACTCTCAGAGCAGCCCTAGTGAAATCAATCCTAGCCACTCCCATCTGACCTCACGAAAATTATTTAATCTCTTTGAGAAAAATACGAAGACATCAAAGAACACATTATGGAAACGACAAGGTGGGAAGGCTGAACCGATTCTAGCTGTTCTCAGCGGACACGGGGGTACTGGGAGTGGTTTCCAACTGCCACCTGCCTCCCTGAGACCCAGCGGCCTGAGTGTATATGAAATGGGACCTTCTCCCTGGGTCAGCCTGGGTGAGGGGCCCCCCTAGGTGCCCGACTCCCCGCCGGGGCAGCTGCCCTTCCGGTTCCACATCTCGTTCTCCTGCCGGAGCCGCTGGTTCTCTGTCCGGAGCCTCTCGACCTCAGCAGCCAGCTCCTCCACCTGGCGGCAGGGCTGCGGGCCGGTGCACCCCCGCAGCTGTTGCAGCCTCCTGGTCTCCTCCTCGGCCTGCGACAGCCGCCTCTCCAGATCCAGATAGTCTCGAACCAGCTCCTGCTTGCTGCGGTCCTGCAGGCGCTCGGTGTGGTAGCGCTCGTAGGCCTCGGAGAAATCCCTCTGCTGGAACTCACCGTGAGCTGGGCCTCGCCCGTCGCCTTCCCCTGCCTCGCTCTCCCCGCTGGAGCCTGGCTGGGAGGCCCCATGGGGCACTTCCAGGTTGGGCTCCTCAGGGTCTCGGTCATTCATCAGAAATTGGGTGGTGTTGTAGGGCGCCACAGGCTGGCCTTTGGCGAACATCTCCTCGCGGACCCGGGAGGCCCTCTGGCTCTGCCTCTCATCCCGCTGTTGCTTCTCGGCCCAGCTCAGCTCCAGGTAGGGCCGCCAGTGCCTTTTGCGCTTTGAAGGCCTCCTGCGGTGCTTCTTCCGGCCCAGCACAGCCTCCACTGAGCTGCCCCCTGGGCTCTGGGTCCGGGAAGCCCTATTGTTCCAGCCCAGGCCACTGCCAGCCCCAGTAGGGTCTTCCTCCTCCGAGTGGCTCTCTATCCGGGGTGTCAGGGGCAGGGAACTACCAGGGTCATGAGGCTCAGGGGGTGTCTGGGGGCTCCCAGGAGCACCAGGGGTCTAGACAGAGGACAAGGAAGAATAAATCACAGACAGCCTGTCCCCGGTGGTGGAACCCTTCCATAACCACTTGGCCTGAAGCCAACCTTCCCATAGCTGACTTGGGGTCACTCTCCAGCCTCTCACCCTCTGCAACTATTTGTTGGTTTGTGGGTTTTTACCTGTCTACTGTCTGCCCCCCCCCACCCAGCCCTCCCCGAGCAAACTCATGAAAACAGCAGGAATTCTGCCCATATATTTCACTCTGTAATTTCAGTGCCTCCAACAGTACCTGTTCTGTGCCTCACAGAGCACAGTATTCACTAAATATTGTTTGAATGAAGTAGGAGAAAGAGAATAGAGGTCGGGGACTGGCTCCTGATGCATTTGCTTGATCAGTCATCTTCCTAGGAAGCTTGTCTTTCAGACAGAGTTGGCTTCGTGGGGAAGCAACCTGTGCAGTCTCTCAGAGCCTCTCACCCCCACTCTGTTCAGAAAGGCCCCATGCTTTGCTTAAAGCTCTGCTGTCCTTGTCTTGAACTTAACAATTTTTTGATAAAGAACCCTTTGCACTGGGCCCTACAAATTATGTAGTCGATCTTGCTTCCAGGTATTTGCATAGCTGACTCTTTAGGGCTTGGTGCCCTCTTCAGAGGGGCTCACCCTGACCACCCTATCTAAAGATCTGCCCCCTCATCTTCCCTTCCCATTGTCATGGGACCCAGTTAACATTCCACGTCGCATCTACCACATTACCATTTACCATGTCTTCTTCCTATAAGAATGTGTCTTGTCTGTCCAGTTCACCACTGTGTCCCCGTGCATGGCCCAAGGTAAGTGCTCAATAAACATATGTTAAATAACATAAAGCCCATAAGAGAGGGGGGGTCCAAAAAACATAGGGACATGAGACTCTCCTTTCTGTTGATCTAGGGCAAAGAAGACGGAGTGTATTTATTCCAGGCAGAAGTTGCTATCACTCTTTGACATGAGCGGCAGGAAAGAGGCCCTCACTAGGGAGAGGAAGGGTGAACCTCCAGTGTGCAGCCGACAGAATCCTAGAACTTATCTAAGAGGTGGAAAGGATTCTGTCAAGAGCGTGTGTACACAGCATGTGTTTATCTCTGTTGTGGTAAGGGTGGGAGTACTCAGGGTGGGGGATGGGGAATGAATTGCTCTACGTTTGTGGTTTGGGGAATTCTAATAATAACTGCTGCCATTAGCGTGTTGCTCTATAATGTACACCACGGCTCAGAGACATCTGACATAGGTCCATACAAGCATAGCGTGTGCATCGGGGGATGTACGCAGCCCTGTGAGAGCTGGAGGTGCGCTGTGAGTGCTTTAGAGGCCCTGGAGTTCTCTTCTTCATCTGGGATGGAGTGTGTTACAGCGTCTACGCAGTACGTGTGTTGTGTTGTTTGTCGTGTTGTATTGTTACTTCACCTGCAGGGAGATCGTAGATCAAGAACAGGCCTTATCTCCACCAGTGTCTTGAGCCACCTGAGACGGAGTTTCTGCCCCACCCCAGAAGAAGCAAGGCCCAGGCAAGGTGGTTTGCCTGTGTGTGCACAATCGTTCACCTGCCCCCAGCCCTCAGTACGTGTCCCCCCTGATGATCCTTCCCCTCACCCAAACCATCCCTGCCCCTCAGCCCCACGTGCTGCCTCCCTCCTGAAGGCTTGTCCCTTTACCACCATTCCCACTACTGCAGATAAGCTGTGTGATCTGGGTGAGTCATATGCCCTCTCTGAACTTCTAACCCTGACCTACCACGAACTCCAAATTAAACAACTCCAGAAAACGCTGGAAGTGGCCAGCTAGGGTGGGTCAGAGGAGCTGAGTTCCTTCCTCACCTACAGGGACTCAAAAACTCGGGGAGAATAGGCAAGGTGGGGGCAGCAAGAGAGAGTATGGGCAGAGCGGGTTTGGATTCCTGTTGCCAGATCAGAAGGTGATGTTTTCTGAGAGTCTGACACAATCTGTGTCTCCCTCTCTCCCGGATGATGTGTGCACCCCAACCCCCATCCTAAATTATGAGCCAACTGCTCAAACTGTTTTCCCTGTGTCAGGCTTCGTTCTCAGCCTTGACAGATTGCAAGGCAGAGTTCTGTTGTCAGAAGTCCCTAAATTTAATCTTGGGGTGCCTGGGTGGCTTAGTCGGTTAAGCGTCCGACTCTTGATTTCGGCTCAGGTCATGATCTCACAGTTCGTGGGATTGAGCCCTGTGACAGTCTGTGTTAACAGCACGGAGCCTGCTTGGTATTCTCTCTCCCCCTCTCCCCTCCCCTCCCTCCCTCTCTGCCCCTCCCCTGCTTGTGCTTGTGCGCAAGCACGTGCTTGCTCACTCACATGCACGCGCTCTCTCTCTCTCTCAAAAAACAAAAACAAAACAAACTTTAAACCTGGACCTTTTGTTTGCTAGCTGCGTGATTCTAGAAAAGGTATTTCAGCTCTGAGAACCTTAGCTTCTTTGAAATGGAAGTAGTAGTCCTACCTTGAAGGGCTCCTAGGATTTTATGAGATAGCACAGATTTGGCATCTGGCATATTGCCCACTGCACAGTAGGGACTCATTTAAAAATACTGGTTTTCCAAATCTGCCAACACATCTGAGACACGATGGCGGGATCCATGGTAGGGCACTCAGGTGGTTGGGAAGGTGGGGCTTACCTTGGCCTCCTCCAGGGCTGCGGGTGATTCTGTATTACAGTTGGTCTGGTTCGTAGTAGCCACCTTCTTCTGTTCCAAATCTTTCAGCAGATGCCTTTAACTAATGACACCTGCCTTAAATAACAGAAAAACCAAGTCTTAAAGGAGAATTTTCAGGAAGACTGGCTACCCAGGAATTTTTCCCCAAGGCAGCGGCAGCCATTTTGTAGCACCAGACCTGCACACTGTCGTTATCAAATGAAGGCCCTGAAGGCTGCCTCCACACCCTGGTTTTCCACACCTCCAGCCAGCAAGAGGGCCAAATGGGGAATAAGGGACCATCTTCCCAGTCCTGTTCCTCAGACCCCAGGCCCGGGTTTACATCCTATACTGTTCTTCTAGAAGTCACTGAGGCCCAGGCTGGCAGTTAGGAAGCTCGCCCTGAGCTTCTCCCCCCCACCCCCAAAACAACCAAAAGGGGGAAGGACGCTGTCCTGGGAGGCAAGGTACAGCAATGACCTGGAGAGGCCGACAGTCGAGTGGGTCAGTGGCTGTAACAAGAAAATATGTAGCAGGCTTTACAAGGGGGTCCTTTCCTCACTGTGTCCAGAGGCCCCAGTCTTGACAGCGGACCCCCTCCCCCTGCCTGCCCCCAGGCTGGACTCCAAAACCCAGCCCTGAGAAACACAGCTGTGGCCTGGGCCGAGCCTGGGGCTGAAGCCTTATCATCTCCTGGGCCTGGCCTGCCTCCCGGCTCCTTCCTCTCAGGACGGGAAACAGAGGAAAGGGGAAGAAGTCTTCACACTACATGCAGCTGGAAGGGAAGCCCAACTGGAATAAGGATGGATTCCTTGGAAAGGGGGAAGTGGTCCGAGAAAGGAGATTTTGCAAAGGCAGAACTGACCTATTTGCTGTCAAGGATTATGCACACGACTATATCTGTGTGTCTTTCTGTGCGACCGACCTCCTGTTTGTGCAGTTCCCAATGCCTCAGCCCTACCTCTTGCTGCAATTGCAGCAGCTCTGGTCAAGCCGCTCAGGCACTAAGGTTGGGGAAGTTGGGGGGGGCGGGGGAGCCTGGCAGCGCGGTGCCTATTGGGGATTGTAGTTTTTCCAGCTTTGGAACACGGATCAAGATCCTGTCACGTCTACAGTCAGACCGAGAACTCCAAAACCCATATACCCTTGCGCGAGCGGCCTCCCGCGCTCACCGATGCCTTCTTTGATTGGTCAAGTCGTCTGCCAATATTTCCACTTTCGTCAACGATTAGCTGTGCGGAAGCACAACGGGACCCGCCTTCCGAGCTCAATTAAAGAGTTCATTGATGGCGTTAATCTTTACGGGTCAGAAAATAGATCCGGCTGAGAGGGGCGGGGCTGTGGGTGCGGAGGGATCCTCGGCTCTAGAGGAAGGCGACGAGAAGGATCGGTGGCCGCCGCCGCCATTTTGGGCTGGGAGGAGGCAGCGGAGGGACTCGCTGCGCAGTGAGAGCACCCCGTGGGGGGTGGTCCGGGCGCGGGGAGAGGCCGGGCCGAGTGGGCTGCCTGAAGTGGTGGCGCCGGGAGACGGCGGGGAGTGGGACCGGGGACCGGGGGGGTGAAGGTTGGAGTCTCCCCGGCCGGGCCCGGTCCTCAAACCGTCCCGGCAGCCCCGCAGCCTCGCCTCTCACAGAGGGCGGGGTTCTTGGGCAATTACCGCGTGTTCCCCGAGACCCCAGTTGGGGAGAGACCGGGTGAAACAAACGACTCCGCTCTGCTCTTCCCACGGGGGACGCAGATCCAGAGGCCGAGTTCTGCCAACTTTCCCCACCCCCATGCGGCCTGGGTATGGTGGCGGGGCCCTGCGTTGCGAGACCCCCACTTCGAGGGGCGAGGTGGGGGCGTCGCCAGATTCCAAAGACTGGCGCCCCCGGGGAGGGCGGAGGTCCCAGCTCTGGCCGTGCGTCCTCCTGGCGTGGCTGGCAGCTGGAGGCCCCGAGGGCGCAGAGCCGGGTGCACCCACCATCTTCCCCCATACACCAAGGCCATCTCGCGGCCCGGCTTCGAGAAGGAAAGTCTCTTCTTACAGTAGCAACCACCAATTCCTCCTGGAACTAGGTAGATAGAGGCACGTGGAAGGCTTTGCGAGCCCAATGCTTGGAAATCTCTGAGCGCTCTTGCCCTCAAGATTTCTAGCCAGCCCCGATTGTCGGAATGACCTGACCTTGCACGTCCCCAGCCAGTTTGGGAAACTCTAAAAATGTGCTGTTCACTTCTCTTGAAAGTTTACACCGAAAAAAGGTTGGGTTTTGCCCTTTACGGGGTTGGGACACACACAAAAAAAAAACTGAGTGGCCACGGCTCAGGGAATAAAAGTGGAGTGGCCCATTTCGGATGCTTCAGGAACATCTGTTTGCGTTTTGAAATCCGAGCCATGAGTTTTAACCAAAACTTTTGGAGAAATGGCTGCCCTCCTAGAGGAAAGAACGAACTAATTCCAACATAATCTTTATAAGACTACAAATTCTTTCCAGTTTAAAGAACTTTTCTTCCACAAACTGAACAAAATGGGGAGTATTTTGCCACTGACGCATTGTTACTAGGGAACCTCTATTTTGAATTTCCAAGGACACTAATTGAAAATCACCTCTGTGAATCCCAGATGCTACCCAGATAGAAATTGCAGTTTTGAGCAACTTCATATATGTAGCGTTTGAGGGGTGGGGGGAGACCTGCTTTGAAAAAAATAAATACTCAACCTTACATTGACAGTTATAGCAGCTTCTTAGGATTGAAGTTTGATGTGAAATTCTTTTGTTGAATTACAGATTAAACCATCTTGTTTCCTCCTGCTCGAGATCCAAGTTCAGAGAGCTTTACATACAGCTCAGGGATATCTTAATAATTTTGTTGCTAAAATACCAGTTAGAAATTATGTGTAGCATGAGAGTGACTGGGTAGTGAACTTTACCTCTGAGGGTATCTTGTAATGAATCTCATTGCCAATTACACGTGGTCACATCATTCCTAAGCCTTTGGCTTGAAAAGCAAGAACCTTGAAAGGTTTTTGATAACTGAAGCCCTCCCCCTCCTCCTATTAATCATCTTTTAAGTTGTAAGTGACAGTTCCATAACTTTATATTCTCCCCCTGCTCCCCAGATGTTCTCAGAGAAAGTCTTACAACTGGATGGTGACAAGGTGATCACCATTGACTTAATTTCTTAATCCAAAATTTGAACCACTAAATGAAGTATCCTTGATTCATACTGTAGGTTGACTTGGCTTATGTCATGTTAATTTTACACTGTTCTTCAGATCAAGAGAAGATGGGTTAGGAAAAGCTGACATTAACTTGGTAGGAGTTAAGTTAAATAGTCATAGGAGCTGAATGGGGCTTTACAGATTATCTTTGTAGTTCTTCTGTCAAGAATTTAATGGAGGATCCCAGACTCTTGTGATTCATCCTCCATGGTGAAGTAATAGGGTTAAACCTTTGGATGCTACTAGGTAGACAGTACTGGGCCAGGTGCAGAAATGTGTTACTCATTTAGAAAGATGAAAGGTTATCATCTTTAAGGTTGACCCGGAAGCTTTTCCATTCCTTGATAAGAAAAGTTGGGAATAAACCCAGTTTAATAATGCTCCCTTGGTTATCTTCTGAGCAAAACACAGGACTGGAAGTTAGGAACTCCAAGTTCTATTTCTGTGTGTGCTACCACTGACTTGATTGGCTTGGCGGGAGGCCAAATCCTGAAGATGAGGCCAAACTGGTCATTTTGTTGCTGAGTCCATTGTTCATCTAATGTTCAACCAGACCTTCAACTTCCTTCTCAGCTCTCCCCTTTCAGATGAGTTGTTTTGGGGTTTATGACAAAGGCTACAAACCCTATATGCTTCAGTTTCCTGATTTGAAAATAGTATCTGTGCTGCCTCCCTCATAAATACCTTGAGTAACTACTCTTCAGTAGCTATGTAAACATTTACTTACTAAAACTTCATTATTTGGGAATCTAGAACTTCTGCTTCAGAAGTTATCTGGGGTATTTGGGAGGCCTGCCTTAAAGAAATATGGCCCTGGTTGCCCTTGGCGGCACAAAGGGTGGCCATCCAACTAGGCTGAATGAGGGTCAGTTTCTCAGGGTACCAAACGGTGTTACTAGGAAGACCTGGATATTTTACCCTGATGGCCAGCTCCTGGGGCCTGGTGGCTCTGTGTGAGCAGGATCCATGGATGAGTAGGATTGACTCTTGGAGCAGGTCCCCTTTGGCATGAAGCTGCTTGCTTCTGGGTGATTGGATTTCCACAATCATAATCAATTTTTTATTGTGTTTCGCTCTCACCCTCTTTCTCTTTGAATTTTCTCTTCTTAAATTGCTCAAATGTTTGTTGTTTTGTTAAGTACACTTTTAGAAATAACTAGAGAGGTAACCTCTTAGACATTCCTTTCCATCCTCTAGTTTGGTCTCCTGCCTTTGCCTAACAGTTGTACTGGAGTTATCCAGGTATGCGAACTTCTGTGTTGAATCAGGCTTCAGACTTCAAATTAACCTCCTTTTCTGACCCTCTGGAGGCTAGCACAAGTTCTTCTGAGAGCTCACAAGAGCAGCGATGCTGTCATTTTTTCAGATGCTTCTGCTTGGGGCACTCAAGTTCCCACATTTTCCTTCAGGAATATCCTTTTTGCTCACTGCAAACCCAGGGCTTTTTAACACTTCACACGAAGTCTGTGGATGTGTCAAATAGAATATGAAGGATGAGAGTTCAGTTTCCTTCCAAATTTTTGCTCTTCTTGAAAAAACTTTTAGGGGCGCCTGGGTGGCTCAGTCGGTTGAGTGACCGACTTTGGCTCAGGTCATGCATGATCTCACGGTTTGTGAGTTCAAGCCCCGCATCGGGCTCTGTGCTGCCAGCTCAGAGCCTGGAGCCTGCTTCTGATTCTGTGTCTCCCTCTCTCTCTGACCCTCCCCCACTCATGCTCTGTCTCTCTCTGCCTCAGAAATAAATAAACATTAAAAAAAAAATTTTTTTTAAAAAAGAAAAAACTTTTAAGCCAAATATAACTGCTCTTGGTGCTACGTTGAGAGAGAGCACTTTTTCAAAAAACTTACCAACAGTTGCCTACAGCAACTCACTCATTTGAAAGAATTTTGTTGGTGTGCAAAGGTTTATTAATAAACTAGGATTATTCTCTGCCCTTGACCTTGTTAACATCATTTGTCATAATTGAACCACCTCTGAGTAAAACCCAAGAAAAAGTTTATTCAGGAGGAATTGTGAGGGCTCAATTATTGATCTGTTTAAACTCAGCCTTTGTTTTTTTCAACAAGAAGTGGAATGAGGTTGTAAACTTTCCAGTATTCAAAGACCATTGGCTCAAATGGAACCTTTGCCACCTAGACTGTATATTCTGTCCCATTTGCAAAGTATGACGATTACCTTTTGGTCAGCCCACCCGACTGTTCAGGGCCTGAATTTGACATCTTCTTTCTTTTAAAAATTATTTTTCATTTCTAGCATCAGCCATTTATACTTTGTGTGAGCAAGAATAGTAAAGTGGTATTTTATTCCAATGTTATCAAATTTGAAAAAATAATTTCAAAAACAAACCTCACAAACTCAAGTGTACTTAATACAAGTACTATCTCAGCTCTAGCTAACTTTGCTATCACAATGTTGTGAATATTTGTTGCCAGCTGTTCTGGGTGTAAGTGGCCAGGGAGAATTCTGTGGTGCATTACCTAATGTTTGACTCAATATAGCCAGCTCTTGATTTTCTGAAGGTAAACTATTTGCTTGTGGTTGTGGGGTTTTTTGTTGTTGTTTTTTGGTTTTTGGTTTTTTTAATTTCTATGGATTCCCTCTTTGATTTTTTTTTCCCCTCTAACTTTTGAAGTGATTAGGGTCATATTTATTTACATTTTCCCAAAGGATTTTAATTTTACTCTAGATGAAGTGAAAATTAAAATACTGATCAAATGGGCAACTGCTCTGGTCTTAAAAAGAAACAAGGGGCTGGCTCAGTCAGTGGAGCATGTGACTCTTGATCTCGGGGTTGTGGGTTCGAGCCCCACACTGGGCATAGAGATTACTGGAAAAAAAAAGGAAAGAAAGAAATAAAAGAAATAATATCAATGTTAGCTTACTTTAGTATAACATGTTTTCATCCTTTAATCCTGATAGCAGTTTTGTAAAGTAGGCACAGGCCCATTTTGCTGATGAAGAATGAGACTCAGAGTTTAAGAGAGTTTTGTCCAGGGTTGCACTACCAGTATATGTTAAAGATATGACTAGGACCCTGGTTTTTTGACTCCTTTTAAGCTAGTCTAATTTTTATGTTTTCTTTCTTTAGAGATGCCTGGTATATTTTTCTGAATTAAACCAATCTGAACCTCCCTGGTTTTCTCTCCCCAAAAAAATGGTATCTAAAGGGCCCTGTCTCCTGAAGGCCACTTTGTATTATAGGCTAACCCCCCAAAAGTTTTCCTTAGAGGAGGATTAAGCTTTCCAGCCAGCTCTCTCAGAGTTGGGGAAGCACTTTGTCCTGGCTGGATACCCAGGCCCCCTATGAGAAAGGGAACAAACTGAAATTGCCAGTGTGTAAGCCTGGTCTTTTAAGCAGCTCAGTTAAAATGTTTGGAAGAAAGGACTTTAGTGAAAGACTAGAGATCCTCAAATGACTTGAGGACCATTTGTCAGCACAGCCCCCTTTTATAATAAGTAATTCAGAGTCTTTTCTCTATCCTGAGAGCAGTATGCTAGTCAAGTGTTTCAGTGTAGAAAGTGTTGATAGAAAACTGAAATTTCCCGCAAACCTCATCACTCTAAGAACATAATGTAATACATTTTATAAAGTGCCTTGGAAGCAAAATTTGGAAAGTGGCATATCTCCAGGTAAATGAAAGTAATTTGTGAGTTACTTAAAACTGTGTATTTTTAAAGACTGGACTTAATTTGTCTCCTAAGAGTAAAACATAGTTGTTGTTTTTCTGAAGGTAAATGTATTTACAGAGTCTTTCCAAGACAAATAGTAGGGGAAACAAGATCATTAAACTTAAATCCACTCATCTTCATAACAAGTTCTACAATCGGAGGTTATCACTGCTGCATCCTACAGTGCAGTCAAAATGAGGCTTCTCTGCACTATAAAGCCAGAGGGCAGTGTTGCTGCCTTTCCACCAAGCAGCCAGCCAGGTTTCTGGGACTACTGCATGACGTCATAGCAGAAGGAAAATTAAAAACACGAAGAAAACTATTTCAAAATAGACATTTAATGTAATTTTAGGCCAAAGGAAAAATTGATCATACATTGTCTTCAGTGGACCATCTGCCAGAATAGGGCCAGCTTAGTCCAGCTTTGAAGGCCCTGAGTCAGTTCTTGACCAGCATTAATTTCCCTTGATTCACTGATTTGTGAATGCTCATGCATCATAAGGTGCGTTTCACTCTTAGAAGTTCCTACCACCTCCACCATTCCATTTAGCTACAAAAGCAAGCTTTCCAGTGGGAGTTTGGCGGGGGGGTGGGGGGGGGGTGGGGGAGGGTCCCCTTTTCCCTGTAGAGGTTCTTAACCTTCAAGAAGTTTAACAATCTCCTGATTGTCTTGACTGTCTCCCCAGAATAATGTACATATGACACAAGTCTACATAGAAACTCATGGGGTTCATGTATCCCAAGACCCCCTATGGTTTCTAAGGCCCCACGTTAAGGAACCCCTGTGCTAATGATTTGAGCAACACATCTGCTGTAGGAAAACACTGACACAGCCAGGTGGAGATGGGCTGGATTAACCATGATGACAGGAAGGAACAATCGTAATTTCTTTTTTGTTGTTTTTAAGGAGCTGGAAGTTTACTGAATACACTGCAAGGGAGTGGTGGCCAGGATAGCAAAAGAGAGATTGCCAACAATCATCATTTCTTACTATTTTGATTTGGGGGCAGAAATTAATTCTGAGGGCCTCCTTGCATTTTCAAGAACAGAACTACTCCAGAACCTAAGCAGCTATTAGGAGATTGTGGATAGCGACTGCACAAGGAATGTGCAGGGTTCCTACTCGGCCCATAAGGACTTAATTTAGCTCCCCAACCAGAAGCTTTACATTTCATTTGCAGTGAGGGGGCATTTCTAATTTTGGCTTGACCCTCATGAAAAGGTGGACAGCTCCTGTTCCTTTTTTTAGTATAGGGAGCACCTAAGTATTAGATAATTAGGGTAAGTCCTTGGAATGCCCCAAACAGCCATTTCCTCTATAAATCCAATATTCCCTACCTCTAAACATCTTAACAAAGAGCTGCCACACAAGTTTATTCAACCATTGCTTGCACTAAAAAAGCAAGGGGTTTACCAAGAGCCTCTTTCGGACATGCAGGAGCTTCTTCAAGCCGTATTGGGGAGGTGAAGGGATTACTAAAAACCTATTTGTAGGAATGAAATGAGACTGTCCTTTGTCTAACCTAACAAACTACCAAATTAGGTTGGCTGTTGAGAAGAATTAAATTCTAAGCTTCTGACTGTAGCCACTTTCTGCTCCCCAAGCACCCACCACTGGATTATTTCTCCAGCATCAAAAAATTAAAACCAAGGCACTAAGCAGGCACACTTAAGTATTGAAGGTAATTAAATCTTTATATTTTGCCTGAACTGTATTTTGTAGCACACTAAAACCCATTCAAGGGAAAAATCAGCAAATTGAAAACTGTCCCATTAAAGATTTTTTCCTGCAAACTGACTAATGATTTCTTTACCCCCCCCCCACACACACAATGCACTTAAAATAAGCCAGCACTATTTGAATTAGCTCTAGAAATCACACTGAAACCGTTACATTTACAAATATTAAATTTATTATAACTAGAATGAATTTAATGGTTCTCAGATTTGGCCACCTTATAGCTCCGTTTAAGGAGGGGATTTTTAACAGAAAAATGCAATCATAATTTGGTCAAGTTACTTACACATTAAAAAAAAAAAAACTAACTAAAAAGGAAAACAAGAAAAGCAACCCTTCAGTTTCACATAATTAAAGAACGGGAAAAAAGCACGCAAGCTACATCATAGCTAAATTTACCAAACCAACCAAAGCCGGGGGGATTTTCTCTTCTGATTATGTGTCATAAAAAGGTCCGCTGTCGTATATACACATGTGTATAATGTTACATTCCATCACTGTAAAAAGTCCCCTTTGCCCCCTCCCCCCCAAAAGTTTCAGTCTAGTCTCCAAACTTGGACAGAGGCGCTCGCTCCTGCTGCCGGTGCAGTTCGTTCTCCGACAGCAGCTGGAGGTTCTCGGCGCGCAGCCGGTCCAGCTCCAGCTCCAGCTCCCGCACACGCGCGTCGTCGCCTCCCAGCCGCTTGCTTTCCAGCCGCAGCCGGTTATTCTCGTCCTCCATGCGCGAGAGGCACTTCTCCAGCTCCAGGTACTCCTTGATGAGCTCCTGCTTGCTCATGTTCTGCAGACTCTCCGCGTGGTACCGCTCGTACGTCTCCGAGAAGTCCCGCTGCAGAAACTCGCTGCCATCTCCTCCCATCCCGTCGCTTCCCCCGTCCTCCTCGCCCGCTTCTTCCATGAAGTCCTCATCGCTGGTGTCGTCGGATTTGGCAGCGGCCCGCTTGGGATAGAGGCCGGTTTTGAGATCCGGCTCCTCCTGGTCGTGATCATCCATGAGAAACTGCGTGGTGTTATAGGGTGCGACAGGCTGGCCCTTGGCGAACATCTCAGCTCGAATCCTTGAGGCTCGCAGGCTCTGTTTCTCGTCGAACTTTTTCTTCTCCTCCCAGGTCAGCTTGTAGTACGGTTTCCAATGCCGCTTCTTCTTGGAGGGGCGTCTCCTATGTTTTTTCTTGCCCAGTTGCCTCTGCTGCTGTCCCCACGCCTCCTCGCTCCCTGCAGCAGGAGCCCCCAACTTGTTGGCCTCGGAGTCGTGACATGGCTGTGCGAGCGGCTCGGCCTCGGGCCTCGGTTCTCCCCGGCTGCCGGCAGGGGGCTCCGCCAGCGGACAAATCATCCCTATTCTGGCCCTTCTCGCTTGCCTCCGGGCAGTTAGCTTCTGGACGGACCGGGGTCTGCAGGGGAGGCGGCTGGGACTCCAAGCTCCCTTCCCCCTCCTGCCCCGGACGGCCACCCGACTGGGGGGACGCTCTCGATTGCCACCTACTGTCCTCCTCGGGCACCCGCTCCTCCGCGCCTGGGGGGCGATCGGGGTTCCGCTCTTCAAGAACAGCAACAGCACCTGTACAGTTGCTAGTTTGAGGCTGGTGCTGGTATTCTGACAAGAGTGGCTCGGCCATGGCTAATAGAGTCCTCTTCTCGAAGTTTGAAAAATTTTGGCTGTAAGTCCTTAAGGAAAAAAGAGGCTTTTCTTTTCTTTTAAAAAAACGTCCAGCAGAGTCCTCTTCGGTCTGTAATTCCTGCAGTGACGCCTTTAGCCAGTCCTTCTGTCAACAAACTCCAATTGCAACTTGGGAGAGCTCAAGTCAATAAAGGGTTAAGTGCCCACAACGCGACCAGCTAAGCGGGTCCGGGGGGGTGCAGCAGCAGTAACAGTACGTAATGTGCAAAGGGGGTGGACCTCAAACCTCCCCGCAGAGCGCCCCCACGATCGAGGAGTTGGTGGCCAAGGAGATGAGGTTAAGTCCAACGGGTTAAACCCAGCCCCGAAGGGGTTAAAACTACCCGATGACGCTGCCTCCGAGGGGCCGAATCCACAAAGGGTTAAATCCCCTGCCGCAGAGCCCACAAGGGGTTAAAGTCCCAGAGCCACCTCCTCCCACTTCCACGGGTGTCGCTCCAACCCGAGCTCCCAGTTCCCTAGGCCCGGCCGGAGCCTCAGCCGAGGACAGACAAACTCATCTCCCCTTTGGCTCGATGCTCGGTTCAGCTCAGATCTCCACCGCCTCCTCCTCTTTTCCTCCCTCCCTCCTCCCCCTTCCGACAGCAACTCTTCCGCCTCCTCCCCCGACTCCCCCTCCCAACCTGCCTCTCCACCTGCCAACTTCCAACTGCTGCCTCCCAGCCCTCTGCGCCCCTTTTATATAGAAGCCTGGCCGCCCCTCCCATGCGCATGCGTAACGGAGTCCCCATCTCAGGAAGCTGGGAGTCGTAGTTCTCATCCTTCAGGCCCGCCGTCCTCGCGCGCCGTGCGACGTAGCCAATCCCAGAACGCGTAGGGGGCGATTTCCAGGCCGCCTCCTTCTATCGCACATGCCTCGCTAGAGAAACGTGAGTGACCATTGGTCAGGAGTCACAAGTCTCGCCAAAGAAGGAAAGCCAATCACAGAGAAGATGGGGCGGGCTTTGGACCATACCATTCTGCTTCAGGAATACGAGAAGATTCGATAGCCTCTGAGGGCCTACACAGAATATTTTTATGAAAAGGTGAGTTTTAGAGGCTATTATCATATTCTGTCCTCAGCGGAAGGGTTCTGAAGGTCATAAACATTTGTTAGTTAAAGCAAAAATGGTATATTCCTAAAAAGTAGTCCCTAAAGTGTAAAAGAGGATTAAATTCTATAAAGAGAGATATTGGCCTACAACTAATAACTCTTGATTCTTAAGATTACAGGAATGGCTTCAAGGTGCGTGTGGTTAGTGCCTGGGACTGACATTTGCGGAAGGATACTGTGAGCACATTGTAAAAAAAACGAAAAGCGTATGAAGAAGTAAACAAATGAAGAATAAAAAGTGCCGTCTTAAAGGGACAGTGTGACTGCATTAGTGCAGCAACCTCGGACTAGGCCTCGGAGGATGAGAAGGCAGGTTCGAGTCCCGGGTGACTTCCACCCTGGGACTGGTTTTGGGACGTTTGGCGAAAGTGGCCGAGTCCCAGTCCTGGTCTGGTCTTTCGGGGCCCCCGCCGTCCAGGACCAATGCAAAATGGTGGGCCGTGACCGAGCCTCTCTTCTGGGCGGGGATCCGGGAAGCGCGGGGAGTGCATCCAAGGCTCCGGGGAGATCCCGGGGCGGGAAGGCCTAGCCCCCGGGCCTCAACCTTGGCTTCTGTCAAACAAAAATGGCCTCCTGGGGCCGACTTGATCTCTTCACTTCCGAGCCGAGCCGACCGGGAACATTTCCTGAGGCCTGACAAGGCAGTCGGGCCAGTTGGTGGACCTCGATTGCGGGGGAGGGATAGAGCTCAAAATTAATCCTGAGTTTAAATAATCAACCCTGGCTACCCGAGAGAGAAGGGGTACCATCCACAGAGGCCCTTCCTCATCAGTGGGCGCTGGGCAGCACTGGGAGGAAACAGAGCCGGAGTCTTCCCCAAGGAGGAGGTCTTGCCCGGAAATGGGGACAGGGGGATTCTGGCCCAGGACTGGGGTAGATTCATGGGGGAGGCAGGGTGACACAGTCTCGAGAAAATTCTCCAGATTCCAGGCTCCGGCCCAGAGGACAGGGCCCTGGAGTAGCCCAAACTCGCCGCTCTAATCGTTTAGGCCTAAAATGTCAGCGTAATCACAGCATCTCCCTCTTGACACACACCCAGTGACCTATTCTTATTATTTCTTCCTTAATAGCAGTGTCTTACGTTCGACATATAACATTGTTTTTGCACACAGAACCACTTGACCCCACCACAGACCAATGAGTTAGGGTAGGGATGATTGTCTCCGTTTTAGAGGTAAGAAGTCTCTAGGACTCAGAGAAATGAAGTGACTCGTCCAAGGTTACATGACAACTAAGGGGCACTTCTTGCTAGAACGAAGGTCTCTGTGACCCCCATGTTCCATTTCCATTTCCAACAGCTTCAGTCTAAGGCCCTCATTTCTTCATTTAGCAAACACTTGTTAGGAGAAACTATGATGAATGAAATGTCATCTCTGCTGCTCATGGACAGTGTAGAGAAACCATTAAACCACAGTGAGCCAAAATGGCAAGTGAAGAAAATCCTCGTAGGATCTTTTGAGCCAAGCTGCTCAGGACTTGGGAATTATGGACAGGATGCGTGGGGGAGGTGTCTTCTTGGCTTTCTCTGAACGATGAAGCGTTTTCAGGCCTAGTAGCATGAAGAAGAACATTTTATAAAGAGCAAGCATCGCGTCCGAAGAAAGGACTTGTCTGGGAACTCGGTGGGTTCCGTGGGGAGGTGGTGATGGGTATGCCCCAAGGGACAGGCAAGCAAGACTGCCTCTGGGGCACAAGCAAATGTTTTGAAATTGCCCACACAAGCCCCTGAGCTTCCAAGAATTCAGGTGCATCTGAAAAGCCTGGCCTTCTTTGTGCTCCTTAATCAGTCCTGCAGGGCTCCCGGTAAGCAAGAGCTGCCCCCCACACTGAGAGCTCCCTGAGAAAGGGGTTTTGCAGAGAACTTGAATGGGAGTCAGAGACCTTTGTATTGTTAAAATTTCAGACTCCAGAGGACTCCTGGGTACTCTCATTTGGGGGATTGAAAGGTATAGCTGAGCCCAGCCAGCCTCAGTTTACTGGGCAGGGCTCATTTGTCATATGTGGGGAGGGGTGGGCAGATGGATAGGTTGTGGGATTCTAGAATTCTGTCAAACAAGAGGCCAGGCACCTTGATGTTAACGGAGTTTTAACCCATCGCCAACCACTTTCCATGTCTCGGTCATTTAAACTCTAGGACTGCCTTATGATGAAGAGATCTTCATCCTTAAAGGCAGCCCAGGTTCAGAGCAGTTAAGAATCTTGCCCAAGTCACACAGCTAGTTGTGTGCCCATGCCGGCATCCCCAGCACCACTTTGCTCCTTCTCCCGCTACCCTGCTGTTGTCCATCCTTCACACAAGGGTTTATTCAACCTCTGCTTGCGAAACTGGACTGGACCGCGGAGCAGCAGGGCCCGTGTGTCTGTTTTGAGGGACACCGTCCCCACCTTGGAAGAAAGACTGCCAGTCAAAGAGTGACTGAGGCTACCAGTGGGTCGAATGATACCCAACCTTGGGCAGTGGTCAAGGCCAGGGGCTGATAGAGGGAACCTAGGAATTTAAGGGTCTCCAAGAAGGAGACTTCAGAACTACCTCTTCCTCACCCAGGGTAGGAAGGTCCTGGGGCCCAGGCGGTGGCAACTGTGGCCCTCTGCAGATGGGGACCCTGGTCAGGGGCCAACACTAGGAGGCGCTCGGGGTGGCGGATTCGCCACCGAATACAGGCCACTGCTGGAGCCAGGGCGGCCCCACGGGGTGGGGGCGGGGGCGACAGGGCTGTCGGAGGCCAGAAGGAGGCCAAGGCCGCCCGGCGATGAGAAAAATAAGTTCAGGGCCCGAGTAGCGGGCGTCACCCGGAGCTCTGTGCCCACGCGGGCGCTCTGCCCACCCCGACGGGGGCTCCCAACGAGCGGCCCCGCCCCCACTCCTCAGGGTGGGGCGGGGACTAGGCTCCCGCTGGGTCTTGGCCTTCCAGAAAGTTCCCTGGGAAAGCCCGAGCGCGGAGGTCACGGGCGGGGACACCGGGAACGAGCAGCTAAGGAGGGGGAAGCAGGCGGTGGGCATTTCCGGGGCCGGGGACCCGAAGCCCCTTCCCTGCGGCCCGCGCACAGGGCAGCGAGCAGCCGCCCTTCGGTCCCGGCGCCGGCTTCCTCTCCTCCCACCACCCCCTAGCTCGCCAGACGCCCCCCTCCGACGGGGCGAGGGAGGGGGGGAAGGTCGCGACATAGCCCCACCCCCGGGCCGTGGCGGCGGTAGGCGCCGCTCCCCTCCCTCGGCCGCCCCGCCCCCTTCGGGCCCAGGGCCCCAGTGCTCCCCTCTCCTGCCCCGGGAGGAGGGAAAGCCACCGGCCTCTCGGGACCGTCCTCGGGGGTACTGGGGGTGGGGCAGGGAAGACTTGTGCCTTGCGCGCCCGGACCCGGCTTCCCGCCTCACTCCGTGGGGACCCAGAAGGCAGAAGATCAAGGTCTTATTTTATTTAGTGAAACATTTGTGAGTCTTCCGTGAAGACGTCCTGAGTGTGTATGTGCAGGGGGAGGGAGACCAGCAAAACGGAGCTCACTCCCCTGCCCCCAACTCGGCCGGGCCTCCTGGCCTTCCTCCCGCAGCCTCTCAGCCAATCATTCTTCCAGGCCCCGGCCCAAGTCCCAACTTGCCCAAGAGCTAGGCCTCCACCGGGAGAGACTGGGGTGGGAGAAGAGTCAGGTGACCCAGAGGGTGGGGAGGGCGGAGGCTGAGACCCGGCAGCCCCGCCCCCGAGTCACGGCCAACTCAGAACCCGGGACGTGCACGACTGCTGCACCCTCACCAGGGAGCCTGGGTGTTTGGGCGGGAGAGGAGAAGGTGTCCATGTGAAGCCGCGGGGAAGGATGGGCTCTTAAATGGCCCCCCGATAAGGGAGCGGTGCAGAGGCAAACACTGAATGGTGGGAACACAGAGTTAATGCTGTTCTCCTAAACCCTAGGAAGGCTCAGGGCACAGCAGGACAGGGGGCTCATAGCCACCTCAGTTGGCTACAGAGACCCCTCCACTGAGAGTCACCTCTTCTGGGTCCGAAACTGTCGGAAGAGCCACTGGACGATGAAGGGCCACAGGAGGAAGAAGAGCAGCGTGGGACCCGAGAGCCTGAGGGGCCATGGCCGGGCACCGGGCGGGGTCCTCTGCTGCCGAGAGGGAGGGAGTCAGGGGCCGGCCCAGGCTTCGGCACAGACCGGGCAATTCCTTAGGAACCTGCTTCCCGAGCTAAGTGGGAGTTGTGCCTCCCTAAGATCACAAGAACTGAGATAGGGAAGGCCCTACCCCTGAATCTGCACCACTAGAAAGGAAAGGCTCCTGGGGTTCCCAGTGTGTCCCTGACAGCTGACCTCCAGTGCCCTCCTGCCTCCTCCTCTGAGGGCAATCCCAGGTGCCAAGGGGCCTGTAGGGGCTGCGCGGTGGAGAGAATGGCTTCTAGGCTGTTTCTACTGGGCCACAAAGCAGTGGCCCCGTTGGTGTGGCCTGAACACCCAATATTATAAAGGATGTGCCATATATTTCAAATGGTGCTCAGAGTTTAGCTTCTAAATCTCATTCTCTGCTAAAAGGAGCCAGGGCTCCTTGGAGAAGTGGCGAATTCCAGGTCCCGAGCAGGGAAGGCAGAGGTGAATGTGGGCCATTTTGTACCAGAAAACAAGGAAACTTTTAAAGATTAATGAGGTCATGTTATAAGAACATAGGACCCCGCTTGAAAGGGTCTCCATTGACCAAAATTGTGCCAGTCTAAGCATCACAAAGAATAATTTCAGTTGATTGAGAGACTGAATCTTTAAAATCCATTAGTCCATAATGAGACTCAAAGAGAAAGTTGGAAATTTGTCACTGTTGAGGTGGCTGTTCAATCAACTCCTTACTTTAAGATAGGTAATTAAAGAGAATGAATTAAGCACTCATTCTGCCTTTCCATAAGGCGCTGTACTTCAGGGAAATCCTAGATGAAACTCTACAGTAAAGTGTCACCCTAATAAATGTTGAAAGAATAAGAGCATTTAAAAGTCAACGTTTCTTTTTTCCAAATAAATTATTGATCCAGGCAGGGCTTATCCATTAATTGTCAAAAATCACGTGGCAAATGGGGTCACGGGGAGCAGGACATGCCCTGGCTGGCAAGAGGAAAACACGACTTAACAGTAGTGAGATCGGACCGGCACTCCTCCTTCATCCACACCAGTGGTCCGTGCTAGAATCATTAACTGTGGGACATCCAGATATGTGTCCCCTGATGTGCAGAACATCACATGTGACATAATCTGGTCATGTAAACGAGCCAGGAGGATGTAATCAGAGAGACCTTTAGGGAAGCTTCTCCTGGACCACTGGCCCAGTCTCAGTAAGTCAGTAGCAAGGAGAAAGCACCGGTCTAGATTAAAGGAGTCTTAAAGGACGGAGAAGCCACACGCAGCACATGTGCCTGGACTGGACAGACAGAGCAGCTGGAAAAGGCAATTTCGGGACAGCTGGGGAGATTTTGACTTGGATTGGGGATGTGACGATACGAAGTGTGTGCTAAAATATTGTCCTCTCGGGCTAGGTAGTGGAATGTTCTTATTTTTAGAGATGGAAACCCAGCTATTTCAGGGTGGAAATCACAATCTTCAGCATATAAAAATGAGTTAGAAGTAAAATAAATAAATAAAGCCTTGTGGGGGTGGGCGTTGAAAGATGGGTCTGAGGAAATTCCTGCCACCCTGGCTGACACCCACTGTGTCAAGGGGATTCAGGGTCACCCAGGTGATCCCCCACGTCCAGCAATTTAGCCGTTTCCTGCCCCCACCACCCCAGGCTTCTCAAGAACAGACCTACTCCGTCAATGGGGAGTCCCAGCTTTGGAGGGAGACAGACCTGAGGCTGCTCTCAGCTCCGTCACTGGATGTGAATAATAATAATAGTAATTGGAGAAGTGCGGTGGACATTGCCTCATCTAAGCCTCACAGCAGCTCTGTGAGGTTCCTCTGGGCTGTGTGCCCTCAGGTGAATTACCCAGCCTCTCAGACACTTGGTTTCCTCTTCTGGAAAAGGGAAAGGAAAAGCAAAACTAGTTCCTAGGGCTGTGCGGATTAAATGAGATAATGAAGTACGCGTTTGTTTGGCACTCAGTTGGGGCTCAGAGACTGGTGGCAGCGACTGATGCTGCAGGAGCTCGGGAGCAGAGGTGTGAGGGCCAAGCAGATCTAGGAGTAGAGGGGAGGGAGGGAGGGGCACAAGGGCTGAGTCCTTGGGAGCAAACCCTAAATCTGGCAACAGGGCCCCCCCAGCCCCAGTGCAAAGAGCAGGCACGTCCTGGCCTTCCAAACTGTTGGAATTAGTGCTCATGTTCAGTTTCTGTTCCGGCAAGAGCAGGAAAGGAGGGCCTCCCCCATTCTCCCTTCCAGGGTGGAAGCACTTCAGTCCCCCTGATCCAACGAGAACTACACCACTCTGAAGAAGGCAGAGGTGTGGGCAGGTGGGGAGTTAGGACAAAAGACAGAAGTGGCTCCACGAGGAGCCCAGAACAGAGAGCCTTGGAGTTCTGCCTCTATCTTGCCCTGGGCCCTGGGGGCGGCTCACCTGCTCGACGACGCTGGGCAGGCTCTCCAGGTTCTGCAGTCTACCCTGGACATCCCGCATGCTCTCCTGCAGCGCCCGAACTGTCCCCACCAGCCACGTGTCCAATTCCTGGGGCCCCAGCGGGCTGCCCTCTGCAGAGCACAGACACACAGGGAAGGGGACTCAGGAGGCAGCTCAGCTAGGGACAGGGTGGTGGCAGGCTGGGGCAGGTCTGGGCAAAAGTAATAGTAGATAGAGGGCGATCCCTGGTGCCAACTGTGATCTCTATAAAATCCATCCATGTGGCTGAGTAATGGGCTGCCAGGGGTTTGAATCCCAGCACCGCCACTCAGCTGTGTGACTTTGGCCAAGTCAGAAGCTTCTCTGAGCCTCATTTTTGTCTCCTGAAAGTTAGGGGGAAATGTCATTGCCTTCACAGGGCTGCTTACTCAGAGGAATAAAGGAGATAATATTTATGAAAGTGCCCTTAAGGGACACGGCACGTACGGAAATCCTAGAAGGGGATTGGACCGAAATCATTGTCCTTTGACAGTCCCCAGTGGGAGGCCTACAAAGATGGGGCCGGGCAGGGACTTTGCCCATCCAGGCTGGTGTCTGGCTGTCTGGCAAGTGCCCGGTGCTGGACTTTCACCTCTGCCCCAAGAGGGCAGTCAGGGGAAAGCCTGGGGGCACCAGAATCACAGGGAATGGCGGAAGCGGGTGAAGGGTCAGACGAGGGCTCACCTTTCTCTGCGGGGAGCGGGGAGCTGTTTCTGGTGTCAGGCTCTCCTCCAGGGGCTCCCTTCTGCTCTGTCCAGACCTGCTGAGAGGAGTCACAAGATCCAAGGGTGGGAGTAGGGCAGCCAGGGCACAGTGGGGTGGGGAAGGCAGGGAATGAGGGGTAGTCTCACCAGCTCAGGTTCCAGCTGCTCCAGGGAATCACAGAAAACCTCGGAGTCCAGGTCCCTAGGTGGCTGGGACTCTGGGGAGGGGATAGGTGACACTGGTGACAAGACGGGGGCTATGGAAAAAGGCGAGGGGGTGTTCAAGGAGTAAAGGCACCTGCTCTGGGAACACAAGAGATACTGCCATGGGAGGCATAGATGGGTCCCAGAAGTGAGGTCCTGGAACCAGAGTCCCAGAACCTGCCCCCTGGCCTTTGCAAGCACAGGAGGTCTCAGTGTCTGTGGGCATGAATGAGGTGTGCCATCCAGCCTTCTCCCCTTACCCACCCCACTGGAAGCTCCCCACCCACCCTCTGGCTTTGGCTGTCTGTCCCTCCCCCCAGGCACTGACCTGGATTTGGGAGTGCTGGTTCCCTGGGGGGGCAGGGAAGCTCTGGGGCAGCCCTGGCATCTCCATTCAGTGCCTGCTCTTTCCAACCTGCTGAGACACGGCACCCAGAGGTGGGGCTGGGAAGAGGCTGGAGCTTCCCAGTGAGATCAGCCCCTGCTCCTCATGAGCCATGGGCTCTGCCTGAGACCCACTCCACCAGGGGCGCTGGTTGGAGTGTCTACAGGGACATCAGCTGGAGCCCTCTACCCCCAAATCCCCCTCCACCTGAGCAGCCCCCTCCGCCTGGACCTAAGAAAGTTCACTCAGCACTTGTGGAGCTCCCAACCTGGGGGCCTGACCTGTGACCCTTCTCAGGAAGGTTTCCGGGGGCCTCGGCATATCAGGGATCACCTGGTACAGGGGCTCGAAGTAAGCAAACATGTCCTCTGCCACCTCGCCCAGGGGCACTGTGTCGATCACCTGTGGGGCAGGGTGTCTATTGGAGAGGGGCCTGCCCCTCCTTCCACTGTCCTCCTATCCCACTTGAACTGGGTCCCCTCCACCCTGTGCCCAGTCAGGGACCAGAGACAAGCAGGGTTAGAGAGATGGCATGTAGGTAGTAATTCCCACAGGGGTGTCAATGTGCAGGAAACCTAATGGGGGTCAGCCCTGGAAGGGTAGAAGATAGGCCACCTAGCTGGGACCTTGGGGACAGAAAGAAGCCTGCAGCCTCTCCCTACCTTCTGTGCCACCAGCTTCATCTCAGTGATGTAGGCAGACATGGCCTCCTCCCTGCTCATCTTGCCCAGGCTGTTCCAGGCATCCCTGGGGGGCAGAACGCTGTGAGAGGCTGGTTGACAGCTAGGCTTGTTTGCCCGGTGGGTAGGGGGCTCACCACTTATATCGTCCTATTGGGTCCCAGAACCCAGGCCGGGGGACGAGGCAGGGCCCCATGGTAGCTTGCTTGTAGTAGCTATAGAATCTCAGCATCTCTTCGTAGGAGGGGCGGTAAGAGCCTGGGCAGGGGGTGGGGAAGTGGAAGGCAGAGCATCACCCCCAGCTCCAAGAGAGTGGAAGTGGGGGGAGAACCACCCACCCTTGGAACGGACAGAGATGGTGAGGGGTCCCACTCAGCTGGACTGGGACAGGAGGCAGAGGAGATCCCCAGGGCAGCCCAGGCAGGGACTTATCGTCAAAAACTGCAAGGATCAGAGCCTCCTGGGAAACCCCAGGCAAACCCCAATCTTCTTGACCCCCAAGTGCAGGTCCCAGCGCCCTCACCATTCTTAGGCAGGTTCTGAATGACACTGACTGCGGCCTGGAACTGTTTCTGGCAGTCCGGTTCTGGGCTTTCATTCTCGGTACCCATACCGCGCGCCTCTGAACCTTGGGGACCTACTTTTGAGCGACTCTACAAGAACAAGCTTCCGTATGAGCAGACCTCCACGGTCCACCCTGGCACACACCTCTGTAAGCCACTGGTCCACTTTCCAGAGGGGAAGACTAAGCTCTACACCCGAGTCAGGTGCCCCGGGAGGTCAGAAGCTGCAGCTGAGACTCCTTTTCCTACCCCAGGGCAGCACGGGTGGGGGCCAAGGCGGGCGGATAGGACCTCGGTGGGTGGGTGGAGGCAGGTGCCAAGAGCCGCTGTCCCTCTCTAGACGCACATTTCCAACTCCTAGACCGGAGAATGGGCAAGCCAAGAGGAGTCAGGGCGGGGCCAACACTCTCCCACCTTCGTCCTCCACTCCTTCTGCCCTGGGGTCCCCCACCCCAGCCACCCGGCCATCCGGCACTCACCCTGCAGCGCCTAATACGCGGACTAAGGTCCCGGTCTCGCCACTAGCCGGAGGCTTCCGACTGACCTCCGGGCCCAATCTGACCGGGATGTGGACGCAGGGGGGAAATTTAGGCCAATGAGAGGGCTCGTTTCAGCTTCTGCTTCTATACCTCAACCACTCAGCATGGCCCTTTCAAGGTTATGCAAATAGTTTAACTGTGGCTCTCCCAATCAGTAGAGGACCAGAGGCGGGAGGCAGCGCCACCTGGTGGACGTAGTAAAATAGCGCGGAGTCCTCGCGCCCCCTGGTGGAAACCTGCGTCTGTCCTCCGAACCCAGGTCCTGCAAATCTGAGCAACCCAATTCAGCTCCTTAGACCCGCCCTCCCCTCTCCGCCCCGCCAGGCGCTAGGGATAAAAAAAAAAAAAAAGAGTTATGTCCTGGAGGAAGAGCGGGTTCTGGAGGGGTTCTGGAGGAGGGACATTGGAGCTGAGTTTTGGAACACGTAATTGTAAACCAGGAGCAGAATGAGAAAAGTAGTTCCTGAAGGAAGGAATTGCAGGATCAAAAGTACAGAAAGAATATCCAGACAGGGGTGGGTATCCAAACCAGTATGCCAGATCTCTGGGTCGAGGATATCTGAGAATGGGCTAGAGCAAGTAGGTGGCAAATCTAGGTCCTGAGAAACTAAGCTTTCTCTTTGAGATGCCACGCTCTTGGCCGCCGCCGAGTGGCGGTGTGCGCCCGGCTCTCCGCACCCAATTTAGGGTAATTGCGGCAGACAACGCTAAAATGATTAGTCTCCTGCCATCCCACCCTTCGAGTACAAATATTCTGATGGTTTCACATATAGTAAGTGAACACATGAAACGGTCACCAGGACCCACACTCGACGCTCACCCACGGGTTGATGTCACGGACATCTACACAGGGTGCGGCGGCCGTCCGGGGCAATCGAACGCCCACTGGGACGCTAATGCTTTCACACCTCGAACCCAGAACCGGAGTTCTGCCGGGGATTCTAATGACTTAGTGCCACCCCATCTCCCCCAGACCAGTCAGCTTTGAGACCGAGGGGCTGGCACCTGATGCCGAGAGGGTTAATCCAATGACATCACAGCCAGAGCCTTCCTACCCCCAACCACCACCTCCCGCTCTCCCACTCCTCCAGTTGGGGCTGCCCTCCTGCTTGGCTCAGCTCTTGGGGTTCTCTCGGCTTTCCGGGCCGGTCCGAGGACCCTTGGCCCAGGACGAGCCGCCCCGCAGATTTGGCCCCCAGTCTGGCTCCCTTCTGAGGCCTCCTGAGGGACCGGGAAGGGGCAGGTGAAGAGGGAGGGGTCCTGAGTCCACATCGAGTCAGGGTGCAGAGAACGGAGAGTGTGCCAGAAAGCAATCCTCGCCTCCTCCGCCGCCCCCTCCCCCCAACAGGGGCTCCCGTCATCTGTGCGGCCGGGACCCGAGGATTTGGGAGGAGAATGGGGAGGCGGACTCAAGAGCCGGGGCTCGGGCAGGAAGAGGGGACGCGAGCCGGCCCCCTTCCCTTCCCACACCTCGCAAAGGGGCACCTCCCGGCCTGGGGTCGCCACCCAGCTCCCCGCCACCGCCCCACGCCTCCCCCGCTCCGTCCTCGGCTCCGCCCCTTCCCTCCCCGTCCCTCCTTCTCGCGACCTCGTCCCTCCCTCTTTCCCTGCTCCCGACACCTCCTCCCCCCGACTCCCTCCCGGCGCCGCTAAGTTTCTCCGCTCGGGACCGCGCGCAGAGCCGGGGCCGGGCCGGAGCGGCGCTCCCCGCTGCCCTGTCCCCGCGCGCAGACCCCGGGCCCGGCCCCGGCCCCACCGAGCCATGCTGTGCGGCCGCTGGAGGAGCTGCCGCCGGCGGCCCGAGGAGCCCCCGGTGGCGGCCCAGGTTGCGGCGCCCCTTCTGCTCGCACCCCCGGACGGCGACACCAAGAGGCCCGGGCTGCGGGCGCTGAAGAAGATGGGTCAGTGACCGGCGGGGGCGGCTCGGGTGGGTGCCGACTGCCCAGAGGTCCGTTTTGGGGGGGGGGGGCGGGGTGTGCGGGCGAGCCGTCGCGGGTTTCCCAGCTGCGAGGGGCTGTGTGGAGCCGGGCGAGGGTTGGAATGCCAGCACCGTTCCGGCGGGGGGGGGGGGGGGATGGTCATACCTGGGGTCACCCGACGTTCCCGGGAAGAGCGAGGCGCCCGGGTAGCCTTTGCTTCCCACCAGGAGGCGCCCGCGGGGCGTGCCGGAATGGGCGTTTGGGCACGGATGGGGGGGGGGGGGTGTCCCCGAGGACCTGGTGAATAGAGTGGGAGAGACAGGCTTGGGGTGTCCCTCACTCGCCTCCCCAACACCCTATGCCGTCTCGGGTCTGCGGGCGCCCCCGGGCATCCCGGGTTCTTGGCCGCCCTTAGGAAGGCAGGAGAGCTGTGGGGGAGGCCGGCCTCTCAAGCCAGCCCTCCAACCCTGCAGCCCCCACAGGGGTTGCAGCAGCCACATAGCACTGGTAGGACTGGTCTAACTGGTGAGAATACTGCCCTTGGAGTCAGAAGGGCAGAGTTCCCGGCTCAGGTTTGGGGGAAGTCACTGCAGGGAAGAAATGTGACTGTGGCTTATTAAGCATCTCCCAGAGACTGGCCTGGCCCCGGGTAGTTACATCGGTGGCATCATTCAATTTTCCTCACCCTCCTGAGAGGTACCCGGTATAATTCCCCTTTCACAGATGAGAAAACCGATTCGGAGAAGGCGAAGAATTTGCCAATGACCCCACAGCTTGCTAAGGGCAAAGGCTGGCATGGTGGCTGTGCCCAGCCACGCTGCCCCTGCGACCCTCTCAGAGTCTGAGCAAAGTGTGACCGACTGGCTGGTTGAGTGGCTTGAATGAGGTGTGTGTGTATATTTTATAAAAATGTAAAGCACCACGAAACTGAAGTGGTGTGTTGGAAGGGCTGTTAGTAAATAGTTAATGATGGAGAGGTGGGGTGTGGGGCTGGGGGAACAGGGCAGGGCTGCCCAAGAGATCAGTGTGAATCAGGGGTGCCAGTTGCCCGTCTTGCCTTCTCTTAGATACTGCCCCCACTTGTTTTTACTCTACCTCCTGTCACTCATTCGATCGGAATTGATTGAGAGCGTTGACTATGTCTGAGAGAGCCTGACACTCTCCTTAAGGAGACTAAGACACGTGATCTTTGCCCTCCTGTCCAATCATTCATGCATTCAGCAGACATTTATTGGATGCCTACGGTATGCTCTGTCCTGGAATTCAGCAACAAACAAGATAGACACAGTTCTGGCCCTTCGGCAAGGAGGCCAGACAATGAAGCAAAGAAATAAGGCTAGGAAGGGAGAGGGAAGTCAGATGCTGGGGAGCCAGCCAGAGCCCCGGCGGCACCCCAGAGCCGGAGGGAGGCCCAGGGGAGAGGCAGGTGGGGGCCGTGTCCTCAAGGCCCCTCCTTAAAAGGCCAGTAGGAGCCCCCAGAGGGCCTCAGGCAGGAGGAAGGGCTTGTGCAGAGCAGGGGCATGTTGTACATAGGTAGGGGGGAATCGGGGAGACCCAGAGGAGGAAGGCTGGGGAATCAGTTGGTCAAGCCATGGTGGTGCTCAGACTTGGGCCGGTGCAGCCCGGATGTGATTCCAGAACCACCTAGGGGTTGGACTGGGCTGGACTCTGCAGTCGGTGGGATCTGAAAGGTGTCTCCGGTGAATGGCAGTGTCATTCTTTGGGCTGAGGAGCAGTGGTGCCTTGGCGAGAGGAGGGTGGCCGTGGGGAGGTGAGGTGCCACCGAGACGTCCAGGGCTGGCATTGGGCCAGAGAAGCAGTTCCAGGAGTCAGCCACCGCAGGGGCTGTGGCTGCTGGGAGGGCTGGGGTGATGCCCCTGCATACCTGCCTGCTTCTTCATTCCACACATATCTGCTTAGCCCTATCAGTGTGCCACGGGCGCTGTGCCAGGGGCCAGGGCGCCAGAGATGAATAGCACAGCGCTCAGCCCTCGGGGAGCACACAGTTTAGTAGCAAGAGACACTTGAAGACAAATCATTACCGCCGAGCCCGGGACTCAGCGCTCACTGGCTGAGTAAAGGGGCACGGGAGCTCACGGCATCCCCCACCGTGACACCATCAGGAACTATGTGGGTGTCAGAATGTCACCTGGGCCGTCCTCCCTTCCCACCACTGCCCTGTCCTGCTGAGTGACTGCCAAGAAAGGAATGTCCAGTTTCTGGGGAATGCAGCTTCCCTGGGCCTTACTGACTCCAGGGACAGGGTGGAGACCACACCCAGGTGTCCTGGGGCCTGGCCCTTCGGGCCATCAAGGCCTAGGCCCAGCACCTAGGTAGCTTCCCCTCTCACAGCAACCCCAGCTCCTCCCAGGATGGCCCCCTGTGGCCACACCCCTTAGGCTAACAGAGAACAGATTTGATTTCAGGTCCCCTCAAGAGACCAGGGCAGGGAGTGGCCTGGAGGTCGAAGGCTCCAAGAGGCCCAAGGAAAAGAAAGGGCTTTTCAGGCCATCGGGGGGAACACCACTCCCACACTGAGTGCGAATCATCTGTGGAGCCTGGGGTCCTTCTCCGGTCCCCCCCCCCCCCCCCCCGTCGGGGGTGCTGCGGGCTTAGCCTGTCCCCAGGAAGCCAGAGAATAGCTGGAGAGAGCTTGAGTTCAGTGAGGCCAGACATAGTGCTGAGCTTGCATCAGTCCAGAACCTACTTAATCCTTGGCACCCCGGGGGGTGGGGGCAGGGCGGGAGGGGGAAAGGTGTCGCAGCTGTCCTCACTGGTGCAGACCCGGTGGAGAGGGTGAAGTCACCAGCCAAGGCCCACAGGGCTGAGAGGCAGCCGCCAAAGCCTAGTTTTCGATGGTGGCTCTTTACTGCCAGAATTAATGAATACTAATTAACACATTTATAACACTATGCCGAGCGCGCTTTTCACATATTAGCTCATGTAATGCCCACAATTGTCTGAGGTTTGTGGTACCTTGAGCCTCATTTTACAAGTGAGAAACTGAGTTTCAGAGAAGTTCAAAGCTGGGAAGTAGCTGCGAGAGGATTTGAACCCAGGCGCCTGGCACAGAGTCTAAGTGAATGAGTGAGGGATTGATGCCTGGAGATGGCCTGCTACTCCCATCCCCCACAGAGGCCCTGCCAGCCTCTAGAGGTGTCCTCATAGGCTTGCCAAATAAAATACAGGATGCTCCGTTAAATGTGAATTCCAAATAAACAAACAAATGATTTGGGACAAACTTATACTGAAACATGACTCGTTGTTCATCTGAAATTCGAATGTTAACTGGGCACCCTGAATTTTATCTTGACAACGCTGTCTCCCCAGAGCCCCTGTCTGTGCCTGTGCCCCTGATGCCCCGCCCTGCCCCTAATCCTCCCAGCAAGCAGAGCACTGAGTGGGCAGAATCCTGCTCCCTTTCCTCCCCAGCCTGCACGCACCACTGGTTGCCACAGGGGCAAGAGGGGGCTCTCCCCATGGCCTGCCCAGGACGTCTTCTGCAGGGTGAGTGGGGCTGCCGTGGGTGGATCTGGCTGCTGGGGGTCCTGGCAGGTGCCTGGCCTGGCGGGGGGTGGGGGTGGGGCCTGGGCCCCGGCCCGTTCTGTCTGAGCCGGGGGGCATGCTGTGCCCCCTCCTACGACCTCTGCCCCCAAATGGGCTTCATGCTCGTTCTGGCCTTGCCGGGAAGGGTGCCGCCACCTTTGCCGCACTGCGTCTAGCCAGGGACTGGGAAAGCACTGCCTGCCTTTCCTGACTTTGTTGACTCTCCCAGGAATGTTATGGACTCTGGCGCTGAGCTCCACCGGGCTCTGGCCCCAGGTGTGGCAGCCAGCCCAGGCCAGGGGGACACGCTTGATACCTGAAGAGCTGGGGCTGCCTGCTGGCCCGAGGATTAGGGCGGGAAGATGTTTGGGACCCCTCGCCTTGGATACTCCCTCCCAGAGCCACCAGGAAAAGCTTCTCTTCCTCTCCTCCCCCACTTGGCATGAAGCTGTCGGCCTTTGCTGTTCCCTGCATGTCTCACATTCCTGCTGGAGCCCCGTGTACCCTTCCTGTGTGTGCACTGGAGCAAGCACGCGTACACACACACACACGCACGCACACACACACACACACACACACACCCTATATGCACACACCAACCTACACCTTTGCTGCAGACCTACCCTTTTCACACCCTGCTGCCTACCTATTACCCCTCTTATCTACACACCCTGTAGCCACACAGCAGCCCCATCCTCACCCTCACTGCTGGTCTGCCCTGGCCCCTGCCCACCCACTGCACTGCCCCTGCATCCCCCCTTGCCTTGGGTAACCCACACTGTTGTCCGCATACACAACTTACCCTGTCCGCATACCCAGCTTACCCTCTCATAATTCCAGTGGCCCATCTATGAAAAAGGGACATTAAGGATCAGAGATGGACTTGACTTTCCCATGGCCCCTTCCAGCTCTGCCACTGAGACAGTTTCCCGCCCTCGACCTTGGCCGCTGACCCAGAACTGCTCAGGCCTCAGACCACACACAGACCAAACCGCCCGGGCTGAAGGTGATAGTTGGGACACTGGGCCTGTCCATTCCTCACCTCCCCGTGGCCCGTCTCTGAGGGCTGAGATGAGCGGTTGGCCTAGAGAAGGTGTCTGAGCCCCACTGACAACACTGAACGAGGCTGGAGAAGGGCCCATCTGGAGGCCATGAGACTGACAAGGACAGACTTATGGGAATACCTGGCTCCCTCTTCCCTCCAGGGCCACTGCCTCGCTTTCCTTTATTATAATTTATCGAGTGCCTACTGTAGGCCGGGCCCTAAACTGAGTGCACAATGTGCATTAGCTCATTCCAGCCACACACAGCCCTTCAGGGGGTTAGGTACCCCCCAACTCTCAATCCATCCTGGTTCCACCACCTGCCGCCCCAGGACCCTGGATAAGTTAACTGCTCTGTGCCCCTTGAACAGCTTTATTGAGATATTAATTCACATATCATACAATTCACCCCTTCAAAGTATACAATGGTTTCTGGCATATTGCGTTGTTATTTTTTTTTAACTGTGGCAAAAAATATATAATAAAGTTGGCCACTTTGACCATTTTGAAGTGGCTAATTCAGTGGCATTAATTATATTCGCAATGTTATGCATTCACAGTGTTGGGCTAGTTCCAAAATGTTTCCATTACCCTAAACAAAAACTCTAGCCGTTAACCAGTAATTTCCCCCCTCTTCCCTTCCCCTAGGCCTTAGTAACCTCTAATTACGTTCTGTCTCTGAATTTTTTTTTTTTTTTATTGAGGGATATGTGACATATAATCCATTTCTATGAATTTGGCTACTCTAGGTACCACATATAAGTGGAATCATATACTGTCCTTTTACGGCTGCAGGGTGAGACCAGATTTCCCCCTTTCTTTTTTTTTTTTTTTTTTCAACATTTATTTATTTTTGGGACAGAGAGAGACAGAGCATGAACGGGGGAGGGGCAGAGAGAGAGGGAGACACAGAATCGGAAACAGGCTCCAGGCTCTGAGCCATCAGCCCAGAGCCGGACGCGGGGCTCGAACTCATGGACCGCGAGATCGTGACCTGGCTGAAGTCGGACGCTTAACCGACTTCGCCACCCAGGCGCCCCAGATTTCCCCCTTTCTATGGCCGAATAATATTCTACTGTCTGTCTGTACCACGTTTTGCTTATCCATTCATCTGTTGACGGACCTCTGGGTTGTTTCTATCTTTTGACTGTTGTTCATCATTTTTAGTGCTGTTGTTTCATGATTATTACTCCATCTGTTCAGTCAAGGTGGCCACAGCACTGGCCCAGCCCAGCTCCAGGTTCAAGGCAGAGATGTTTAGATAGATAACCCACGGAAACCACAAGAGGCAGACAGGATGCACACCTGCTCCAAGCAGGTAGGAATGAGGTTGAGGAAACATCTGTGTGTTTGGGGCCTGGCAGGACCTATAAATGTTTACTGGGTGCCTGGGCAGAGAGCCAGGTGCCTCCTAGCTTCACTGCCCGAGGCCTGACCTCACCCCCTTACCTCCGTTGGTCCTGCCCTTCCTGTCTGGCACCCTAATCCTCTCACTCTCTCAGGGGTCAGAAGCTCAAGCAATGGGGAAATAATGTCACCTACCCAGGGACTCAGCACCTGGCTTGGCCTGGCATTGAACTCCCATTCTGTTTGGCTTTTCCATTGGATGTGGGGGTGGCGGGGGCAGTGTGGTCCAAGGAGCAGTGTGGTCCAGGGGCCAGTGCCAGTTGGGCAGGCAGACTGGAACGTCACCCTTTCCCCCAACAGGCTCCTGGGGATCCGGGGAGGAAGGTCAGGAGCAAGGGCCCTCTCAACGTGGGAACCTGTCCCAGTGGAGGGCTGATCAGAAGTTCAGGCTCCCCTTTGCGATGTTTTGTTTGCGGAAGACTCAGGACAAAGCAGGCCCTCAGTGACTCACCTCCATTTCCGGCCTTAGTCATTCACCAGTCCCCCTTCTCCCCACCCTCCCCAACTATGGGCTTGGCATCAGAGGGATGGCGGGGTCAGGGGAGGTGGCCCCAGCTGCAGAGCCTGGTTGTCAGGGGAATAGGGGTTCCTCTCCCACTGAGAGGAGGTAGAGGAGGGGCAGGCTTGGTTGCTGTGGCATTACAGGTTCTGCTGAACGTCCTGCCCCCCAATCCATTGCTTCTCAGGCTGAAGGAATTCAGAAGCTGCCCAGATGTGGGTGTAGGGGGCTGAGGGTCTGGTGAGTCTCTTGGCTTGGTGCCTGCCACATTCTAGCTCCTTGTCTGGAAAGGACAGCTTTCCTAGCTAGGCACCAAATGGGCACTGACCCAGGGGGCTCGTCTAAATCCTGAGAGCCATTAGGGCCACAGGCTAACCCAAGGGGGGACTATAGGCTCCTCTGGATGGTAGGTTTCTCCTCCTGGCCCTGAGGCCGTGATTCTCAGTCATAGTCACCCTCAAAGTCACAGGATAGGTTTTTAAACATAGATACCCAAGTCCCAACCCACACCTGCCAGACAAGAGTCTCTGGGCTGTGGGTTTTGCAAACCCCTCCAGCTGATTCTGATCACAGCCAGGGTTCAGAAACCCTGGCCCATAAGGAAAGGACAGATAGGGTAGGGCAGGGGGCAGAATAAATTTAGTTCCCCCAATTGCTGGTACATCTGCCTCCCCTATCAAAACACTGGCTGTGAGTCTGGCTCTGGGATGAGCACTGTAGTGCAGATATGAGACTTCATCCCTGTCCTTGGGTTTATTAACGTTGACCGAAATTACAATTTAGGTGGGGTGTTTGTTTCAGTTTAAGTAAAAAGTGCTGTTGGTGATCAGGGAGGGAGAATGCCCATTTGAGGACAAACCAAGGAAGGCTCCCTGGAGGAGATGGTGTCTGAGCTGGTCCCTGAAGGACTCCTGTGTGAAGAAGAGAAGCAAGAAGGATCCTACAAAGGTTCCAAGAGAATGAGAGAGGAATGTCCTGGGATGTAGACTTGGTTCCACAGGCCAGAGTTTACAACAAGCAGGGGTCTTGGTGCCACAAAGCCTAGAGCCAAAGCCAGTATTGGGGACTTGATAAGATAAAGGGAGGGGGGCGCCTAGGTGGCTCAGTCGGTTGAGCGTCCGACTTCGGCTCAGGTCATGATCTCGTGGTTTGCGGGTTCGAGCCCCACGTCAGGCTCTGTGCTGACAGCTCAGAGCCTGGAGCCTGCTTTGGATTCTGTGTACTCACCTCTCTCTGCCCCTCTCCCACTCATGCTCTGTCTCGCTCCGTCTCTCAAAAATAAATAAATGTTAAAAAAATTAAAATAAAATAAAGGGAGGAAGAGAGGCCCACTGTCCTGTTCATTTGGCCCATACCGTGGTGTTTTAGGGGGTTTTTTGTTTCAATTTGATTTGGTTGCCAGCGCTGAAAAATCTGGAGGCTTCCCATAGAAATCCAGCTTCCTGTTCTCTGGAAACTCTGGGCCCTCATCCATTCCTGGCTGCCCTCCTCCTTCCAGTATGCCGGATTCCCACTCTTTCTGTTGTCCCCTGGCTCGTAAACCCTTGGTATTGACCTCTAATGAGACAAATCAGAGCAGGGCAGCATCTTGACTGAAGTTTGGATTTTGCAGGAGGTACTACTGTGGCCTTCATTCTGTGCACAGAGAACATGAGGCTTAGAGCAGTCTCAGGTTACTGCCACCCAGGCTGTGTACCTCGGAAGTGACAGAGGTGGGATTCGCCTCCCTGGACCCTTGAATTTGAGTTCTGCTCCCCCCACCCCCGGTGCCCATGATAGCAAGGAGAAGGGGCAGAGGAGCAGAGGGATTCAGTGTCGTGGCCATGGGCAAAGGTGCTGGAACTTGACCTCCAGGGTTCGAGGCCTGCTTCCACCCCTTCCTTCGTAGCCTTGGAATTCTGGCAAGTCACTTAAACTTCTCTATACTTGTTTTCTCCCGAGTGAATGCATGAGTTGGGGCAGGCGTGCAGTACATGTTCTGTAAGCATTTCTTCTCATTAAGGAAAGCGGACACTGTGGAGAGCACGTGCGGGGTTAGGTGGGATTGGGACAATGGCTGGGCGAGGGGGACTACCAAGTGGCACAGACCATGCTTTCAGCTGGACACAAAGAGGATGGATGCAAAGAGGCTGCAGGCTGGGCAGGGCAGGGCTGGTCCTGGAGTCCTTGGCCTATGACCGTGGAGCTAGGGTGGCCTCTGCTGTCCTCCCTGGTCTTGGGGGGGACAGCAGAGGTGAGCAGCTTGGGCGGCAGCAAGAGAGATCTGAGTTAGATAGTGAGACTACCTTTTTGATGGTCAGGGTTTCACGTCAAGGGAAAAGGTTGCTGGTGGCAGATTCTGGTCTTGAAGTCTGGAGGCCCGGATGGAAGGGAGTGGCAGAAAGGGTGACCTTTAGGGAGGCCTGAGTCCCAGGCGCTGCCTGAGGGCTTGCTCTGCTCTGAGGGCCTCCGGAGGCAGCTGCTTGGTGGAGGTACGGGCACCCTCCCCAGGGCGGCTGGGTGGGACACACCAAGCCAGCGAGTTCCTGGGGCGGAAGAGACTATAGCCAAACCCACCACTGGGGACGAGTTACGCTAAGGAGAGGAAGAGGGGCCTGTGAGGACTTGCAAGGCTCCAGGCGCAGGAAGGCAGGCCGGCTGCCAGCCGGGACGAGGGTGGAGGGAGCGAGGGCGAGGCCGGGCCCCGACGTCCTCCGGCCTCTCTCCCGCGCAGGCCTGACGGAGGACGAGGACGTGCGCGCCATGCTGCGGGGCTCCCGGCTCTGCAAGATCCGCTCACGGACGTGGCACAAGGAGCGGCTGTACCGGCTGCAGGAGGACGGCCTGAGCGTGTGGTTCCAGCGGCGCATCCCGCGCGCGCCGTCGCAGCACATCTGTGAGCCGGGGCGCGCGGCCGCGGGGCGGGCTGGGGACAGCGGCCGGGTCCCGCCGCCCTGACCCGGCTGCGCGTGCCCCGTCCTCCCCACCCCCTCCCCTTCCTCGCCCTCCCGCAGTCTTCGTGCAGCACATCGAGGCGGTCCGCGAGGGCCACCAGTCCGAGGGCCTGCGACGCTTCGGGGGCGCCTTCCCGCCGGCGCGCTGCCTCACCATCGCCTTCAAGGGCCGCCGCAAGAACCTGGACCTGGCGGCGGCCACCCCGGAGGAGGCGCAGCGCTGGGTGCGCGGTCTGGCCAAGCTGCGCGCGCGCCTCGACGCCATGAGCCAGCGCGAGCGCCTCGATCAATATCCTGCCCCGGGGGCCGGGCGTGGGGGAGGGGGGAGACGTGTCTGGGGACCCCGTGGGCTGAGCCCGGGGCCCCTAGTCTTCAGAACAGAGGCTGGTGACGCCGCCTCCGTCTCTGGGAAGCTCGGTCCTGGCCCCGTGTAGGGAGGGAGTCCCCAGGCTGAGGGGAAGTACAGCCCCTAGACCCGGGAGTCCCCAGAGCCAGGCAGTGGTGGCGACCCTGTCAGGTAACAGGTTGGCTGGGGGCGGTGCCCAGGCTGTTGCTGGTATTTCCTGAGCACCCACACCTGGATCCACTCCTATCTGCACCGGGCCGACTCGAACCAGGACAGTAAGATGAGCTTCAAGGAGATCAAGAGCCTGCTCAGAATGGTCAACGTGGACATGAACGACATGTATGCCTACCGCCTCTTTAAGGTGGGCTCCTGCCGCACTCTGACCTTTGAGTCACCATCCTTTGTGGATAGAGTGGCCTCTCCCTGTGGGAAGGCTCCATCTGGGCCTAGTTAGCCTTTTACCCTCCGCCGAGGCGGCTGGGCCAGGATGGGAGTACCGGCCCAGAACATTCCTCACCCTCAGGCAGAGCTGGAGGAGGGGCGGGGCGCCGGGCAGGGAGGGTCCTCCCATACCTCCAAAGGAAGCAGCAGAGCTATAGTTTTCATTGCTCGGAGTCTGCAGGCAGCCTTTGCACAGATGACCACGCACGGCTTGCACATGGGAGTGCAAGTAGGAGTCAGCTCACAGGCACACGCGCGCATCCTCCTCCGCCGTGGCCCATGTGGCCCCTCCACATGTGGGAGCACAGACAGGGGTGCACGGGGGTGGGCTCCAAATCGATGGCCCAGCCAGGGCACGTGGCAGACGCCTATGTGACCAGCCTGAGACCCTGAAAGACAGAAGAGCCATGGCCCCTGTACACGGAGGCCCACAGCTCCATGTGGACTGCTCCACGTGCAGTCGCACTTATTTGTTGCCCTTTGACCCTGGGTGTGAATTGGAGACTGTGAGGATGGTAATGTACATGCACGGGAGGGGGAATTACGGCTCGTCCTGCCCTTGGGCCACTGCTTTTCCTCCCACATCTGGATTTTTGGGGGGGGTAGGTCATGGGCATACGGGACAGGCATAAACCCAAGCGACCTTCCTTAGAATCCCAGCCCTGCAATTTACCAGCTGTGTGAGCTTGAGCAACACCCAGAGCCTCGATAGCTCCCGGTTTCTCTACCTGTGAAATGGGGGACATCTGCCTTCCTAGCATTGTAGGTGACAGAGGTGTCCATGCAGGCCAGCTTTCCCAGGATGTCCCCCCCCCCCCCCCCCCCGCTCCTCTGAGCTCCTCCCTGCTGCCTTCTAGGAGTGCGACCACTCCAACAATGAGCGGCTGGAGGGGGCTGAGATTGAAGAATTTCTGAGGCGGCTGCTGAAACGCCCCGAGTTGGAGGAGATCTTCCATCGGTACTCCGGCGAGGACCGCGTGCTGAGCGCCCCTGAGCTGTTGGAGTTCCTGGAGGACCAGGGCGAGGATGGCGCCACGCTGGCCCGTGCCCAGCAGCTCATCCACACCTATGAGCTCAATGAGACAGGTGGCGGTCTGACAGACAGGGTGGGGGTCAACACGGCCCTGTCTTGGCATCTGACAGGTCTGGGCTTCTAGCTAAGCGTGCGCTGCGATTACTGGCAGTGGGTGCCATCTTGGGCAGGCTACCTCGCCTCCTGGAGACTCAGTTGCCACATCTGTAAAATGGCATAGTAGTGCACCCTCCTCACAGGGTTTGGCTGAAGATGAAGTGGCATGACTTCAGGGGGCACTGGGCTGGCTCAGTCGGTAGAACATGTCACTCTCGATCTCGGGGTTGTGATTTCGAGCCCCACGGTGGGTGTAGAGATTACTTCAAAGAAGTCAGTAGCATCGCTTGAGTAGAGTCCAGTCTGTAGATAGGTGCTCATTAGTACTAAGTAGAGTGAGCTTTGGGGGCACATGGGGCCAGACGTGGGGCTCCTCCCTGTGGCCTGACGTTCTCTTCTGCCCATCCCCGCAGCCAAGCAGCATGAGCTGATGACACTGGATGGCTTCATGATGTACCTGTTGTCACCCGAAGGGGCTGCTCTGGACCCAGCCCACACATGTGTGTTCCAGGACATGGACCAGCCCCTCTCCCACTACTTCATCTCCTCCTCGCACAATACCTATCTGACTGACTCTCAGATCGGGGGGCCCAGCAGCACCGAGGCCTATGTTAGGTACCATAGCAGGGATGGTGGGGTGAACACATCTGGGAGCCCAGCTTGAGGGTGACACGGGGCTCGAATCTCACCGTGGGCTTCCGGCGGGGAGGGGGGGTGCCTACCTGGCTCGGTCTGCCGGTTGCTGTGCCCTGTGGCACCCACAGGACACCTTGCCTGTCCGTCTGTCTATCCACAGGGCCTTTGCGCAGGGGTGCCGCTGTGTGGAGCTAGACTGCTGGGAGGGGCCAGGAGGGGAGCCCGTCATCTACCACGGCCACACCCTCACCTCTAAGATCCTCTTCCGAGATGTGGTCCAGGCTGTGCGTGACCACGCCTTCACTGTGAGCTCCGAGGACCCCCATGCCCAGCCCCAGAGCCTTCCCGATGACCCCAGCCATCCTCAGTCCTTCCAGAAAAAACCCCCTTGCCCAGAGAATCACTCACTCACCAAGTGTTGCTGAGACAGCTGGCCAGTGGGGTAGAAGAAAGCTGAGAGGCTCCCTTCCCCTACTTTCATGTTTATTAAATGTGTTAAAATCACAAAACGTCTAGCAGAAAACTTTAGGAGTAAAAAGGACCTTTTTTTTTTTTTTTTTTTTTTTAATTTATTTTGAGAGAGAGAGAGAAAGAGCACAAGCAGGGGGCAGGGACAGAGAGAGAGGGAGGGAGAGAAAATCCCAACCAGGCTCCGCAGGGCAGCACAGAGCCTAACACCGGGCTCAAACTCGCAAACCATGAGATCATGACCTGAGCCAAAACCAGGAGTCAGACGCTTAACCGACTGAGCCACCCAGGCGCCCCAAGAGAGGACATTTTAATCCTAACTCCCAAAGGGAAAGCCATGACAGAGAAGCTGGGCATGGAATCTGCATAAAATTGTAACTTATGTCAAGCTATACACAGATCTTACCCTCAAAAATGATGGGCTTGGGGGTGCCTGGCTGGCTCAGTGGGAAGAGCGTGCAACTCTTGATCTCAGGGTCATGAATTCGAGCCCCATGTTGGGTAGAGAGGTTACTAAAAAAAGTAAACCTAAAAAGAAAAAAAAAAAAAAAAAGACTGGCATGGGGGGAAAAGTTTGTAACATAAACATGGTCAATGTCATTAACATATAAAGGGCATTTATAAAACAAAACCATCTTGGGGCGCCTGGGTGGCTCAGTCAGTTAAGTGTCTGACATCGGCTCAGGTCATGATCTTGCAGTTTGTGAGTTCGAGCCCCGCCTTGGGCTCTGTGCTGACAGCTCAGAGCCTGGATCCTACTTCCGATTCTGTGTCTCCTTCTCTCTCTGCCCCTCCCCTGTTCACGCTCTGTCTCTCAATAATACATAAACGTTAACAAAAATTTTTTTTAAATAATAAAAAATAAAGCAAAACCATCTCTGCAGCTGCCCTCAGCTTCCCAGACATACCACCCTTTCCCTGAGACCGGAGATCTGCCCTCTGTGGAGGGCACATCTCCCTCCCAAAGGGAAAGCCATGACAGACCGGAGATGTGCCCTCATGGACACACTGGCCCCAGAGTATGTCCCACATTCCACCTCCTCAGCCCCCAGTGTGCCTGTGCCTGCCTGTCCTGAAGGGGGTTGGGGTCCAGGTGTAGTGGGGGGGGCCTGGGAGGGGGACGGGGAAGTGGCTCTGAGCTGCTGCCCCCTCCCCCTCTCCAGCTGTCCCCATACCCTGTCATCCTGTCCCTTGAGAACCACTGCGGGCTGGAGCAGCAGGCTGTCATGGCCCGCCATCTTCGCACCATCCTGGGAGACGTGCTGGTGACACAAGCGCTGGACTCCCAGAACCCCGAAGAGTTGCCATCCCCAGAGGTAGTGAGTGCCCCCCAGACTCCCAGCTGGGTAGGGGGCGGGGACCCGGCTGTTGTCCACCACCCCCCACTGCTGTGCCACCTCCCTGGGTCAGGACCCCTCACTTCTCTCTGCCTCAGCCTTCCTCTGCCCCTGCGCTCAGTGGCCATCTGCCACCCCGAGGTCTCGTCACGCTTCCCCCCTCCATCCTTCCCCACCCCTACCTCACCGCCACCCCACCCCCTCACCTGGCACCCAGTGCCTTCCATGCCCTCACCCCCACCCCACTCTGCCTCCCTACCTACAGAGTCCCTGCAGACTCCGCCATTCCTACCTCCAAACCTTGGTTGACATGTCCCCTCCACCTGAAGCTCCCTTCCCAGCCATCTACTCTTTTTTTTTTTTTAAGGCTTTTTAATTTTTTTTTTCAACGTTTTTTATTTATTTTTGGGACAGAGAGAGACAGAGCATGAACGGGGGAGGGGCAGAGAGAGAGGGAGACACAGAATCGGAAACAGGCTCCAGGCTCCGAGCCATCAGCCTAGAGCCTGACGCGGGGCTCGAACTCACGGACCGCGAGATCGTGACCTGGCTGAAGTCGGACACTTAACCGACTGCGCCACCCAGGCGCCCCCCAGCCATCTACTCTTGCCCACCGCCCCTGCTTAGAATTCTAGCTCAGTGATAAACCACCTCTTCCGTGGCCTTAGAAATTTCCTCAGCTCTCTGGCCTGAGGTGGTTTTTCCTCCCGAACCCCAGAACCTTTTTTCTGCCCCCTCAGGACATTTGTGTTTTCTCCCCTGCTCCTTGAGAAAACTCTCCTCCTCCTCGCGATCCAAATATGCAGAGAATGTTGATTCACCTTTGTGTGTGTGTGTGTGTGTGTGTGTGTGTGTGTGTGAGAGAGAGAGAGAGAGAGAGAGAGATTTGATTTTTTTATTAGCATGAAACATGGTTAAAAAAATCGAGCTGGGGGCGCCTGGGTGGCGCAGTTGGTTAAGCGTCCGACTTCAGCCAGGTCACGATCTCGCGGTCCGTGGGTTCGAGCCCCGCGTCGGGCTCTGGGCTGATGGCTCAGAGCCTTGAGCCTGTTTCCCATTCTGTGTCTCCCTCTCTCTCTGCCCCTCCCCCGTTCATGCTCTGTCTCTCTCTGTCCCAAAAATAAATAAACGTTGAAAAAAAAAATTAAAAAAAAAATCGAGCTGTACAAAAGTATATACAATGAAAAATGGGTTTTTCTCTGCCCCTGTCCAATTTCACAGGAAGTAACCATCTTTAAGTTTCTCGTCTGTCTTTCCAGAACTTTCCCATGTGTATATACCTATGTACATAGCTACCTTTCAAATGTTACACAGAGAAGATCATATGATTACGTGTTCGTGTTCTATAGTTACTTCTTTCATGTGAGATATTTTCTGAAGAGGGCACCTTCTCTTTCAGTCTTGAGCTGCCTCAACCATTGTAAGGGCTGCCGTGTGGTCTTCTGTTTGGAGGGATGTCACTAGCCAGTCCCATGATGATGGGTCTATACGTCGTTGCCCATTTTTCCCTATTAGAAACATCACTTATGTTCTTTCCTGCTCCCCACCCCCAGTCAGCCCCTCACATAGTGGGGGTTGAATGGCTGACCTAGGGGCAAGAGGGCATCATCCTTCCATACTGGCCTCTCCAGCAGCTGAAGGGCCGGGTCCTGGTGAAGGGGAAGAAGCTGCCAGTTGCTCGGAGCGAGGACGGTCGAATTCTGTCCGACCAGGAGGAGGAAGACGAAGAGGAAGAAGAGGCAGAGGCCACAGAACAGAGGCGGCGGGTGAGTGGGCCTGGCTGGGCCGGCCTGGCCTGGGCAGGGAGGGGCTGCATGGGGAGGGGAAGGACAGGGGGGCCGGAACCCTGCCCTGAAGCTCATCTCCCAGGCCAAGCAGATCTCCCCTGAGCTGTCGGCCCTGGCCGTGTACTGCTGTGCCACCCGCCTGCGGACCCTGCGCCCCAACCCGGTCCCACCCCAGCCCTGCCAGGTCAGCTCCCTCAGTGAGCGCAAGGCCAAGAAGCTCATCCGAGAGGCAGGTAGGAGTTGGGACGTGGGGCATCTGGGGGCAGGAGGCCCCGTGGAGGCCTGCAGGCTCCTGGTGGGGGGTACCCTGAAGTTGGTGTCTGGAAAGGAGATTGAGAGGGCCTCCAGGGCAGTGAAGGGGTCAGGAGGCCCCCAGATCGGGGCTCGGGGAACAAGCACCCAGCACGTGGGCAGCACCGGGGCCAGCATGAATGGAGGGAAGAGGGCCCAGGGAGGAGGGAGGCTGCTGCCTGCCTTTACTGGGCTCAAGCTTGGTGGCAGGGCCAGACACAGGCAGGGATAATGGTGCAGGGTGATCAGTGGGCCGTGGTGGGGGCTGGGGGAGTCCCACAGCGGGTGTGCGGACAGGAGAGAGAATTCCAGAGCAGGTGATGCCTGCGAACACCCCAGACCCCTCCAAGGCGGGATGAGAGCCGGGTTGTCAGCCTGGGGCCCCGCGTTCCAGGCATTGAGTTGGGGGATTGGGGCTGGGATGCAGTGCTGCGTTGTGGGAGGGGTCCTTGGCTCTCTCTGGGTTTCGGTAGCCTCCTCTGGGAGGTCCTCTCAGCCCTGGGGCAGGGGGAGCCGGCGGGGTGGGGGTAGTTCAGCCTCTGTTCCCAGCTTGTCCCTGCGGTTGGGGCTGGGGAGGTTACAGGCCCTGGTGCTGGGTGAGGGACACCCCAGGGGCCATCACAATCCTGCGCCGACTTCCTCCCCCAGGGAACAGCTTCGTCAGGCACAATACCCGACAACTGACCCGTGTCTACCCACTGGGGCTGCGGATGAACTCCGCCAACTACAGCCCCCAGGAGATGTGGAACTCAGGCTGTCAGCTTGGTGAGTGGGGGCAGCAGGAGCAGGGAGTGGCCTCCAGGGAACCATGAGAGGCCCAGGCAGTGATGGGGCCATACAGCTTTTCAGAAGGTGGAAAAATGTGTTTTCTTGGTAATAACAGTTATTAAAATAATTGTCAGGAAAGTAGGTGGGGAAACACAAATCAGACACATTTCTTCCTGACAGTGTAAAGTCTCACATTTTTCATGAAGGCAAAAGTTAAAAACCTCCATTCCCATGTGTCCCCCCCACACACACACACCTGTCAGTCCCACTAAGTCAACACTGACAAGAGTGGGCTCTGGAGGCTGAGCCCCAACAAAGGAGCAAAGGAGGGGGATATGGTCCCCTTGAGGGCAGAAATGGAGATACAGAAACCCAAGGTTTCCTTGGGCCCAGCCCTGGCCCAGGCCTATGCCCAGCCCAACCCTCTGGCCGTGGGAGATACCAGGGATAAAGGGCCGGTGACAACGGGGGCTGGGACCCTTGGCTGCTATGATGCACCCCTAAGCCACGATGGGAGTGGGTTGTGAGACCCTGAAACTGAGCAGTGAGAGGAGGGCCACTAAGAGCCCCTGCCCTGACCCTGCTGTGTCCACAGTGGCCTTGAACTTCCAGACACCAGGCTACGAGATGGACCTCAATGCTGGCCGCTTCCTCATCAACGGGCAGTGCGGCTACATCCTGAAACCTGCCTGCCTGCGACAGCCCGACACAACTTTTGACCCTGAGTGTCCTGGACCCCCCAGAACTACTCTCACCATCCAGGTCAGCAGCCTGGACCAAGCCCTACTCTGGGGTCCCAGCTGGTTCTGGAGAGGTCCTAGTCTGCAGGGCGCCGGCCCGAACGGCTTGGTGTGAGGGCGGTCTGAGTCTCAGTCCCATGCGGGGAGGCTCAGGGTGAGTGCCGAGGGCAAGGGGCTTCCCACCCTAACAGAGGGGGCAGGCAGCCATGGGCCCTGGCGGGGGGCAGGGGGCTGGACCGAAGCTCCCCTTCATCCCCTTCAGGTTCTGACTGCGCAGCAGCTGCCCAAGCTGAACACCGAGAAGCCAAACTCCATCGTGGACCCCCTGGTGCGTGTCGAGATCCACGGGGTGCCCGCAGACTGTGCCCGAAAGGAGACCAACTACGTGCTCAACAATGGTGGGTGGGCCTGCCGGGGGGAGGAGGGTGGGCCTGGGGGCCAGCTGGCTCCTGACTGCCAGGCCTGCACCCTAGGCTTCAACCCCCGCTGGGGGCAGACCCTGCAGTTCCAGCTGCGGGCTCCAGAGCTGGTCCTGGTCCGGTTCGTGGTAGAAGATTATGACACCACCTCCCCCAATGACTTTGTGGGCCAGTTTACACTGCCTCTCAACAGCCTGAAGCAAGGTTGGTGGGGACGGACAGGGATGGGGGTCTGGGCCTCCAAGGCCCTGTTCACCTGGGCTTTGCATCCCCTCTGAGAGCTTGCCCCCCGAGCCCAGGGGTGGGATGTGGTCCGTGAGCCCACGGCCCAGGCCTGGTGGGGTCGGGGACAGAGAACCTGAGGCATGTCCCCCTCCCCACAGGGTACCGCCACATCCACCTGCTTTCCAAGGACGGGGCCTCACTGTCACCAGCCACACTCTTCGTCCACATCCGCATCCAGCGCTTCTGAGAGCCGGACTGACCCACCCTGGGGTTCCTCGGGTGCCAGTCTACACCCCGTGGCGGAGGCTCTCTCCTCTGCAGTAGAGGGGTGGTGGGAGGACCAGCCCCTCCAGCCTGCTCGCCCTGCCCACTGGCTAGACTCCAGTCTCAACTGGGTGCTCGGGGGGGTGGCCTTGGCCCCTCCTGAGAACAGGCATCAGCGCTTTCTCCTACAACCCTGGAGCCTTGAGATGGCCCCCACTCCTTGGATTCTCGGCCCACTCCCTCGTCGTGGCTCGTGAAGAGAGAGGCATGTCGTTGCCAGATTTGAGGAAGACACATGAGCCTTGAACTCCTTCCTCTCCCCCCTAGGGGGAGGCCATCCCAGCCTCCTTCTCCCAGAGTGTCCGGCCCCCTCCTTGTCCCCCAGCCCACGCCAGGCCTTAGTGCCCCTGAAGGCCCTCCCCTGGCTAGGCTTTCCTGGGCTCCTCCCTCAAGCTCTTGAACCTGAGCTCCCTTCCCGTCTTAAGAAGGGAAAGCCGAGGAAACCTGGGAGTAGGTTTCAACTTGTGCCACAGAAGAGCCCTGGAGCAGACGGAACAAGATATTGGTTTAAAAAAATAAAGAAGTGCGGGCGCCTGGGTGGCTCAGTCAGTTAAGCATCTCTCGGTCTGTGAGTTTGAGCCCCTCATCGGGCTCTGTGCTGACAGCTCAGAGCCTAGAGCCTGCTTCAGATTCTGTGTCCCTCTTTCTCTGCCCCTCCTCTGCTCGTGCTCTCTCTCAAAAATAAATAAATGTTAAAAAAAAAATTTTTTTTTATAAAGAAGCAAGTTTACCACTGCTGCACCCTGAGCCCTCTGAGGTCATACCCATAGGCCCATGAGGGATGAGGGCAGAGTCCCTTGGGTCCCCTCCCCCAGCAGGGCTTGGATTTGTCTAAAACAGCCAGGGAGGGGGTGGGAGGGGTGGAGGAGGTGTCACATCTCTAAATAGCCTGACCCCTCCTCCTGGCTTAGAGCCGCTTCCAGCATCACAAGACTGGGGACAACTCACAAGCTCCTTTGCCCCTCAACCTTGAAGGGCCTTGAATGGGAAGGGAGCGGGGGGGGGGGGGGCACTTCCGCCAGGGAAAAACTGTTACGGCCCTAAAGGGGATGGAGACAGGACTGACAGACCTCTGCTTTCTGGGTTCAACTGCGTCGAGGCCCCTGTCCAGTAGACAAATCCCAGAGACGTGGGGCCCTCCTTCCACCAGGTAACCAGCCTTTTAGATGAAGGCCTAGAAACCAGCTGGCTGCTCTAGGATGCCCCGGGGGGGGGGGGGGGGGCTTGTAGTGCTGAGACACCAGATGGCAGAATTCAGAGAAAACCGGCCAGAAAGGGGACTTCCCGGGCTTCAGTGTGGAACCCTGGCATTTCGGGTTCCATCAGGCAAAAGCACTCACACTGCACCAGGACAGAGCTTGAGGGCAGTTCCTGGCTTGGGATGGCGCTGGGCCGGGGCCTGAATTGGCCCCGTGGAACCCAGGGCTGGGCAGTCTCTACTTTCCTGCGACCCATGACCTGATGCAAGAAGTGACAGCCTCCCCCTGCCCTCCCGCTTGTGCTCTCATGCTCAGTGGTGTTGGTTCTGATGAATTCGTGTCTAAAAGGATGCTCAGCCCCTGGAGGGGTCAAGCCTCCCTATCCAGGAACTGTGAAGGAACAGACCAAGTAGCCTGGATACCTGGTTCTCAGGGTGTAGGAAGCCAGGAAGCCAAACCGCAGGCCTCGGGGGGAGGCATGGTGAGGCTGAGTCCACATATGTAGAGCAGTCAGAACTATCCCATCCCTAGACTGTCCCCCAGAGGGCCAGCTGTGGTGACAGCCTGTGTGGAGAGTCCCATTGTCAGGTGAGCACTGGACCCTGGGCTGAGTCCCCCATTCCTGCTTCTCTTCTCTGGCTTGGCATAGAAGTTAGCAAGACCTTAGTTAGCAGGTCTAGTTAGAGAAGTTAGCTTGGCATAGAAGTTAGCAAGACCTTAGTTAGCAGGTCTTAGAGAAGTTAGCAAACCCTTAGCAAGAGGGTTTCCTGCTAGGGTAAGAGCCCCAAAGCTAGGAAGTCGGCCTTGAAAGGGCAAGTCTTCAATGCAAGAAATTTGGTGGGAATGGATTATGGGAGGTGGAAGCAACAAAATCACTTGTAACTCAGGTCCCTGGGTGACCACCCACAGGGCTCCATTCTCAGCCCAAATCTAAGGGTGGGAACGAAGGTGCTCGTGACCTGCTGGGGGAGGGGAGAGACACAGGGTGTTTAGGAGGGGTCAGGAGTCCTCTGGGAGGAGGTCCCGTGTCCTCTCAGGTTGCAGCTCAGGGCCCAGATTCCCTGGGAAGGGATTCAGAGGCACAAGCCACAGGGCACCTGAAAGCAGCACAGGGTCAGGGAATGGATGAAAAGTTCCAGAGGAAGAGAACGGGGGAATGGGAAGTCTAAAGGCAGTCACTGGGGCCCTTCTTCGGAGAGCTGGTTCAGTAGCTGTGTGGCAGGCCTGGCGACCCACAGGGTTACTCCTGATGGTTCAACAGAACCATCCGGCCACTGGCCCAAAGAGGGAGATGTGGGACAGGGCCGGCCCCGGGCCCTCCCTCAGGGGAGCCATTGCTGACCTGGCCCAAAGCAGTGCTCTGCTCTGCTCTCAGCCGTGGAAGCCAGGGATGGGCCCCTCCGCCAAGGTGCCCCAGTGTTGGCCCAGAAGCCAGCTGCTCCTCTTACACAGAGTGAACCTGGGTCAGTACCAACTCCTCGCCGGCGGATGGGAAAAGTCAGGGGAAAAGAGCCCAGTTCTGCCCTGAAAGGAGAACCTTGCCAAAGGAAAGTATTCAAAGGCTGCCTCCACGGACTGGTCACGAGGGGCTTTCCTGCAGGGCCCTGTGGCCCTGGGAGAGGCTGCTCCAGCCTGGGTCACAGACTCTGTTCCACTGCCACCTGCTGACCAGAGGAATGCCAGGGCAGAGAGGTTTGGTTCAGCTGCTTCCTTTATTAGAAACAAGTAAGATGTAACCAGTGGAACTACAATGCGTTTGGTACTTCCCCGCCCTGGAAACGGATGCCCCTCCCACAGCCCAGAGAAAAGCCCAGACAAAAGTGAAGCTTCCCCCTTCCCTGTTCCCAGATTCGGCACCTTGCCTGCAGTTAGTATTTTTGAGTTTAATTGAATGAGACTGTCTCACACAGCCTCCTGGAGCACAGCCTGTTGGTGGGCCTGCCTTTGCTTTGCGGTGGGGCAAAACCGAAGATGACTCTGGTTCTAGGGCAGGCAGGCCAGGCCACAAGAAGGCTGACCCCTGGGTGGGTAGGCACCGGCCAGGGATGTGCTCCTGCCCCCTCTCCTAGCCCAACAGTCAGGCCCTGGCCCTCTCCCAGACTGCAGCTCTGTGAAGCTACCCAGGCCTTTGGGTATCTTTTCCGTTGGTTAAATGCTGGTCATCTTTGGACAAAGAATTCAGACCACAGAGACCCCCACCCCTAGGCTTCAGTGAGCAGCAAGTAAGGGGGGGCCATGACAGTTACATGAAAATTGCAGGCAAGGCCTGAATTTCCCACAAACCTGGGTGTTGAGGTGGCTTGGTGTGGGCCAGCCTTCAAACCAAACGTTAGCATCTTTGAAAGTAGGCATGTGCGGGGGAAACAACCCTAGGTACACCTCCATCCGGAACTGAGGCTTCCTTTCTAACCAGCTTTCTCCCCTACAAAGAGGTCGGAGGCCATGGGAATGTGCGAGGGGATCAAATGTAGAGTCAATCCAAAAGCAGGAAGCAAACGTCTGGAAACATGGAGTCCAAAAGCCCAGGGTGGCAGCAGGGAGTACTGGTGGCAGAGGGTAAGGGCCATCCCTGGGAGAACTTCCAACAACGGCTGCCTGAAGCAGGTCCGAGGTGATGAGCTTGGAGCCCCCACCATCCTGCAAGGCTCCTCGTGAGGAGCCCTGAACCCCAAACAATGCTTCTCTCTGAGCTCTCTGACCAGAAGTCCTGGAAGGGGTTGAGTGAAGAACGTGGGATCTGTCTGGACAAAAAGAGAGACGAACAGCAGGCACCAAGCCGACTCCCACAGACCCGGGAGGCAGTGTGGCGGGCTGGGCAGGGTGCCTACCATGCAGAGTCCAAGGAGCAGGCCACATGGTTTTGCAGGGAGACACGGAGGCCTTTCCCGGAGATCTGTTTCTTCTATAGCAGCCAGGGACTCAGAGTTTCCATTCCAGAACCGGGTTAGCCAAAGCAAAGCTCACTCCAGGGGCTGTTGTGCACCCCAACTTTCAGCGGGCAGCTTGGACCGGGACCTGGCCCAGAGCTGCCCAGGCTTACGACGGGGAACCTTTCCAAGTTCCAGGTCCTGCCCAAGGTAAGAAGGAGTCGGGCACTTTGTTCTTTGATATCCTCAGGTGTTCGCACAGGATGAGCTGCTCTGGGACTTGGCGCGCTGGGTGTCTGATGTCTGTGAGGCTGTAAAGGCAAGCCCCGGTCTCTCCGACTCCTCCCGTCTGCGGAATGCAGTGCACATCGTGCTAAGAACAGCAGCTTCTTTGGTCTGGGTATCTTGGAGTCAAGGAGTCAAAAGTCAGCCACGATCGCTGGTGCATGCAGTGGGCAGCACAGGGGCAATGAGGAGAAGGGAGGCCCCTAGAGGCCGCTGACGAAAATGCAACACATCGGAGCGGCGGCGGCAGCAGTCTGCACGGCGGGCAGCGCAGGTGGCAGCGCAGGTGGCGCGGCCCCCAGCCCAAGCACACGATCTCCTCCAGCTCTGGGGACCCTGCCCGGCTAGCCTCTGGCAAACCTCGCCGGAACCCACAGCCTGAAACTCGGCTCCGTTAGCCTGCAGAGCATGGCCTCCTGGCTAAGGCTTCCTTCCCCCTACAAGGAGCCGAGAAGTGCAAGCAGCCAGGAAACCGGCCCACACCACCTCCCGTTTACTTCCTCCTAGAGCAGTTACACAGGCCTGGATGTGGGCTGCTGGCAACTCCACAGCCCAGTCCTCCCCAGGCTACCTGACTGAGCACAACTGAGGAAAGCCTGCACAGACAGCCTCGTGACCCGAGGCTCCATCGCCCTTGGGGAAACTGGCAGCATCAACAGCCATCACCACTACCACAAAAATCCCCAACACATCATCAGAGAAAACCAGATTCAGACAATGGTGACACAAGATCATTTCTGCTGTCAAAATCCAGATCGGTGTCTGGCCACCGCTCCTTGCTACGACTTGCAGGTTGTGCGTCTTGGACAGGAGCACAAGAGCTGGCTAATGGACTGGAAGGCACAGGCCATGGGCTGGTGGCTGAAGGGCTCTGGGTATCGGCCCCACGCCATCCTTGGCCAGACACCCTAGGGTGGTCAGGGTGCTGGCTCTTTGCTCTAAGATGAGCCGAGCAAGGATTGCACTGGTACGGTCTCCACAAGGTCCCAGATGCTACAAGGAGGTCAAAGGTCCCCTTCAAACTGCCAGTCACCCCAGGCAGTGGAAAATCAATCTCACAGGGGACTCATCCGTATAAAGTTGGCAACAGCTGGCTAAAGAGCCCTTTAAAATCAGTTGGCAGGACGACTTTCCACAGGGAGCAGAGCGAAGAGGGAAGAAGGGACTCCATAAAAGAAATCTGTTTCCACAGATGGTCCCCGCTGCCCAGTTTCAGAATGCAGAAAAGGACCAGCCCCTGCAGGACAGCCTCTGAGTAGGGACAGCCCCACCCAGGACTCCACCTGCAGCCCTGGGAGTTCTGAGCCCTCCTCAAGGTCAGCACAGTCCCTCCACGTTACCCTGCCTTCTCGAAGATAAGCACTCCAGCCCATCCAGAAGGGAGACCGGTTAAGATTCCCCACATCCTCTTTCTCCTGCTCCCCTAAGAAAAGTCAATGCCTGCTTTTCAGAACGAAACAATTCACTGTACCAGTATGTGTTTGTCTGGCACTGTCCTTGCATTCTAATTTTGAGGAATGATCTGGATTCAGTTTTTCATTAGAGACCGAGCATCCTTGTACATTTGGAACATGAAAGATATTTAAAATATTTATATATATATAATATATATATATATACTTTTATTATTCACCCGTTAACTCCATAATATGCCAATCACGAGCTAGTTTTCAGCAGTTACATTCCCTTGATCACGGCTGCGTAAGGATGTGATTAATTGGAAAACAGGGAGACCAGAGACACGGCCAGAGGTGACATCGCGCAGCCTACGCCATCGTAATGCAATACAATTGTCAAGTTCAGCGGCGGTTTGGTAAAGCCGGTTCAGTTCTGTTCCCTTTGCCAGGGATTCTCACGTTTGTGAAAGTTGGACCGACGAGTGGTGGGGTTCCATTTTCTGGTTTGAATTCTCAGTGGCTTTATCCAGAATCTCACTGGCAACTGATTACTGTAACACCAGCCCAACCTAGGAGAGCCAACAGGGAGAGGCAGGGTTGAGTTGACAGCCATCCAAAGTCTGCCCCATGTTCCCACCCGGTTCAGAAGGTCCAAGGGACCGGATCTGCACAGTGCCGCCAGGAGCCCTCACTCAACTTCCACGAGGGGCTTCGTACATCACCCAGCTCCTTCAAGGAAAGCAACCGCCAGCAACCTGAGCCACACTCGTCATGAGGCCTCCCTCCAGCTGGTCTGTCCCGCATTCTATAAGTGCTAAGGACACCATAGCCCCGGGCTGCCCTCTGGAGCCATCAGAGGAAGGGCTGAGGGTCATGCAGGGAATGAGGGCAGTAGCCCAGCACAGGAGACGCCTCAGATCCTCTGACTCTAACCCTCCCAGCTGACCTCGGACAGCTCGACCTGCGGTTCCCTGAAGCGGTCCCGAATGCCCTGCCTCCAGCCAGCCGAGGCGGCTCATCTCGTGGGGAGAGAAGCTGGAGACAGGGTTCCTGCTTTTGTATGGCTCTGGGGCCTGTCCCCTCTGCCACCTTCACACCTGCTGCAGAAAGGGGAATGTGGACTCTGCCGGTCTGGCCCTCAGAGGGAGGAGACTTTCCAGGGCCCGGAACGCAAGCTGACAAGGGCCCAGTCCCGTGGCCCCGTCCTGCTGAAGGAGCGGACGTACCTTCTCTGCCCCCATGCTGGGGCACTTCCAGTTGTAAAGGTAATACTGCAAGTTGCCGTCCCCTATGCCAAACTTGAGCTTCTCCAGAAAGGTTTTGTTCTCCATGAGATCCAGGGCATTGAACACGTCAAACCCTTTCTGCACAGCAGGGAAAAACAAGAACAGGTGAAGAGAGATCAAAGCTGCCTCGTCCTCCTGCCTCCATCATGTCAAAGCCATATGGCACAGGTGGCCAGGACAGCAATCTCCCTTCGGAAGCTCTAACTGCATCCACGTTAAATCCAGACTCCAGCCGGCACCTGCTCTCCATCGGAGGCACTCAGGACACTCAGAACGCCACCACACCCGGCCTCTCCTCACTGGCCGAGTGTACACTCGTGTACTTGGCGTCCGGGTCACTGCTCCTGCCTCCCCCAAACACTAGTCATTGGCTCAGTCTTCTCTGGAGACCAAGCCCGGAAGCCCTTCCTCTGAGAAGTTGGCTCCTAGCAGCTGCTCAGCACTTCTGCCTTCCCCTTACTCCCCAGACACCTCAACTACTAGGCCTCAGTGTGGACCCTGTGACTTTAGGGCCGCTGATACACTGCTTGAGAAAGACGCTTCCTAAATCTCACCAAGTTGACCAGAAGTTCTCACGGGGCACAGACTAGACTGGCCACCGTCTGGCCGGCCCACGGGGGCCGCTCTCAGTTGGGGCGGGACCCACGACGAAGGACTGACTGACGCTGACCTCTTTGGGTCTTTTTTCTTTTTTTTTTTTTTAAAGCCTGGGCCCCTCCACCCATGTGCTACAGTCAGCCACTCCAATGACTCACCACGACAGGGACCAATCTCCCCATTGCCATGCTGGGGAAGTCGTAAGGAGAACCCCTTTACTCCCGGAGCAGGCCTGGCTGCTCAGGCTCCTTGGGAGCGTCTCCCGTGAGAACGAAACTCACTGAAGTAAATCAGGAGTTCAGTGCCTTCACTTCATGTGGGTCCTCCTAGTTTTGAGCCGCTGGCTGAGGAGTGGTGGGCCCCTTCCTCAGCAGAGCGGGAGGCCAGCTGTGCTCACCACTGCTCCCACTGCCCTTCCCCACACGTGTCCAGGCCCTCCAGTCTGCTCCTCACCATTTTGGCGAGAACAAGGGCGTCGCTCATGAGGTCTAGAAGAGGGGTCTGGGTGTGGACGTTGTAGAAAGAATAAGCAGCCTTTAGACTCTTGTGGGTTGGGTGATTCATAATGGTGGAGGGAAGTGTATAAAAGCTCAGGAAATCTGTCACTTCACCGTTTGCATTCTGCAGGGAAAACAATAAAAGGCAACGTCACGCACGCGCGGTGATCCCGCAGCCTGGGAACAGTGTTTCCTATTGCTTCCACACCACCCGCGGGCAGCTCTGCCCCCTCAGAACAATGGGGGCACACCGGAACAGCATGTGCAGGCAGGAGACAACACACTGCCGAGGGCACCCGAGGACAGAGCGGGGAGCAAGAGGCAGGCCGGACCAGGGGCTGACCCTGCTGAGCTCTCGCCCTGCCTGCAAACTGTCAGGGACCTCAGGCGGCTCACACTCCCCCAGACGGTGTCCCTGATGCCCGGCCCGCACCACCTCAAGCCGGACGGCCAGGGAAACGAAGGCTTACCTGAGGAAAAGGGACCAGTTCTCTTCTACTGTGTCACCAGTGGGGACTGGGGGTTGGGATAAAGGAAAGAAGGGCCCGTGCCAAGTCCAGAGGGTACCATTTTAGCAAGTACAAGCTACAACTTCCGTTCTTCAGGGAGGACCAAGCAAGGAGAGCCAAGGAAGTCTAGGATGCCAACACTGCCATCAACCGGCTGGATCTTCAGTCACCAGGTGTGAGAAACCTAGCCGCTCGAGGAGGATGCCTCACCCGGGCCCGGAACACCCCTCCCCACTCACCTCCACCACAAAAGTGTCTATGATATTCTCCTGGGGGTAGAACCAGTGCTCCACTTCCTCCTGGCTCATGACCGGTGTGAGGTGGAACTGCTTCAGGTACCTGGTGAGGAGCTGGTGCACTACTGGAATGTCCTTTTTTTCCATTGGTCGCAGTCCAGCTGTCTTGGGAGTCTGGAATGAAGAAAGACGACACAGTATCAGCTGTGCCGTGAGCATCTTGGCTCCCTCTCAAGTCCTGCGGGAACCAAAAACTTCACAGTCTCCTTTCCTACCCCAACCCTGGATCCATCCACCCAGGTGCTCAAGAGACAATCCTCAGCCACCCCTGGCGATGGCCCCTCGCTCACGGCCCCACTGCACTCAGGCCCAAGTCCTGCCTTGTCGGGGTCTCTGGCCCTCTCCCTCCTAGTGAAGGCTACCCTCTCTGGCTGAGGCTATCGCTTTGATCGCTCATCCATATGGCCCGGCCACCTGCTTAAGGAAACACAACCCATCACGCCCCTCCCTTGCTCTCAATTCCCTAACACGGAGCACAAGACAGTCCACCCTCTGGATCAGCTGGCAGTTCTGACTGTCGTTCCAGCCCAGTGGTTCTTAATGGGGGCAACTGTGCCCCAGAGGACATCTGACAATACTCTGAGACATTTTCAGTTGGCACAAGGGGGAGGGGCACTACTGGCATCTAGTGGGCAGGAGCCAGGGAAGCTGCTAAACATCTTACAATGAACAAGCCACTCCCCATGACAAAAAATGACCCAGCCTCAAATGTCAACAGTGCTGTGACAGAGCAAAACCCTCATGGATGTGCTGGGGAAGGCCCAGCCCAGTGTTACCCATCAGCCTAGTGGAGCCTTTCTTGGCTCCTTTCCTCCGAACCCTTGCCATCTCCCACTGAACTGTAGCTGATCTCCTCCTGGGCTGGTCTCTCTCCGGCAGACTTAGAGCATGTCACAGACCAGCTTCCAGTCTAGGCCTGGTGGAGCCCGTGGGCCCAGCAGAGTCCACACCAGACGCCTGCTTTATCTGTCTGTTCGGACCCTGCACCAGTAGGGCCTCCAGCAGGGCCTGCTGCAAGTTAAATCCTGAAGAAAAGCACCACACTCCTGGGAGTTCATCTTAAATCAGGATCCCACCCCACAGCTGCTTTTTCTTAAGGAAGGCTTCAATGGAATGAAGCCATGTGATGCTCCGGAGTAAATACTGGTGCCGACAGAACATCCCCAAAGGCCCAACACACAAAGGTGGGGTCAGCCAAGTCTGAAAGCAGGGGGTAGTTACAGTTTCTGTATCTGGGGGACTGCCTGATACAACTGCTTCCCTGTGTAGAAACTGCTTTTGAAAGAGTTCGAGGATCTCTCCCCACCCAAATTCTCGCTAATCCTGATGTCTCCAGAGAACACTCACTGACCTCGTTTCTACATGGTGGCTCCCACAATGACACCTCCAATCCTGCACTGAAAGGGCCTCTCACCCACAGGTGGGGAGATCCAGAGACACCCTTCTAGCTATGACACCCCTGTAAGAATGCTATTTGCCTGCCTAAAACTCAAGACAAGTCTGTCATAATAACAGAAAGACTTCCATCATAGCCCTCCCAAATCTGATCTTTGGGGCAGTATCTAACTGCACTACACCGTCTCTCAAATCTGGACACTGTCGACCTGGGGCCAGTGCGGGAGGAGCCCAATTCCAGGGTGATTACGCCAGTCTGGTGGCTGACGAATCCAGGCGGGTGCCCCTCTGGTCTGCAGGTGCCCAGTGGCCGTGCTGCCACGGAATGGAAGAGCTCTGGGGGAAGACACGTGGCCTTCAGAGCAGGGGGGATCCTGAAGCCACGCACAACTGGGGAGCAAGATGCAGCATTTCTTTCATTGAGAAACTAGGTAACCTGAGACCCAGAGCAGAAAACCAGCTCACTCAAGGCTGCCTAGTCCTTCACCAGCCAAATTTGGATCGAGGTGGGGGTGGGGGCGGGGGGGCACAGAGGGGCTGGGATTAGAAATTGAGGCTTACAGGGGCACCTGGGTGGCTCAGTCGGTTGAGCGTCCGACTTCAGCTCAGGTCATGATCTCACAGTTCATGGGTTTTGAGCCCCAGATCGGGCTCTGTGCTGACAGCTCAGAGCCTGGAGCCTGCATCAGATTCTGTGTCTCCCTCTCTCTTTGCCCCTCTCCTGCTCATGCTCTGTCTCTCTCTCAAAAATAAACAGAAAGAAAGAAAGAAAGAAAGAAAGAAAGAAAGAAAGAAAGAAAGAAAGAAAGAAAAGGAAAAGAAAGAAAAAAAGAAAGAAAGAGAGAAAGAGAGAAAAGGAAAAGAAAAGAAAGAAAAAAAGAAAGAAAGAGAGAGAGAGAGAGAGAGAGAGAGAGAAAGAAAGAAAGAAGAAAGAAATCGAGGCTTCCCTCACAGGCTGGGGTCACCCCTCCTTTCCCTGCCCACCAGATGCTCTAGAGCGTATTCATACTGGGCTCTGGGCTGCGCTGCAGGTCAGTGAGTAGATTCATCTTGCTCTTTATACTTCGCTAAGGCTAAAATCACAGAGGATAGATGTTCTCTGAGCTCATCAACAGATGACAGGGAAGCTAGCCCAGGTGCAGACACAGGAGAACTGAGAAAGCAAAACTAAAATAAAACCCTTGCTACAGACAACAGAAACAGCAGAGGCAGGAGGGTTGGAATCCAGAAACGACGAAGTGGGTCACTTTTCTGATGAGCTCCCGCTCCCATCACCCCGCCAAAGCCTTGCTGCGTTCCTGCCCAGGGCCAGGATCTCCTCGGCCTCTCTTGCCCCTGCCCAGCGCCCCAGGGCACCACTGGCCTCTGGCAGTCGGTAGAGCTTCATGGTACGCTGCATGGTCATATTTCTGCTCAGGTGGGAGAACTTCACTTCAATCAGCTTCCGAGGGTTTAGGGACCGATGCCAGTACCTGTAGGGACACAAATGTCCTGTCCTCAGAGGATTCTGGCAAGTCCCAAGGAGGGCGATGGCATGGAGCTCTCCAGATGGCCAGCAGGTGGCGTGAGAGACCCGTCAGGCCCCATAAGCGCCAGTGGCGGCACTGGGCTCGCCAACATCCCCCCACCGTAAGAGCAGACCTGCCACAGCTCTTCCCGGATTTCCTATTTGTCTTTCCTGATTTCAAAAGCCACTTCTCTGTTACAGCAGTTGTCTGGGAAGAGCAACCGTCACTTGTGGAATGAAGTCCATGGAAAGCCTTCTAGGTCTCGGAATGTTTATCCTCCTCCTCCCTCCTCTACTGCCTTCGCCTGCTGTTTCTCTTCTGAATTTGAGGCAGAGACTGTCCCTGGCTCACACGGGGATCCGACATGTCTCTTTGGCCCACATAATATTCAAAACAAAATTGAGCCAACCACCGAACACCTCTGGACATTTACCATCAAAATCCAGATTTGGGCTGGTCCTTAAAAACTAAAGCAAATCCCCAGCAGACTGCCCTGCCTTCTCCAAAAGGCAGGAATCAGTGGGAGCTGAGAATGGCTAAGCCCTCTGGACAGGGCACCCGCTCTCCTGTCTGTGCCTACAACCTCCCCCTTCACTCTTCCGTGCTCCCTACCTGGCTTCCGTGGGCGCCCACCTGCCACCTTATCAGACAGGAGACATGCTCTGGGGCGGGCACCAACTTAGCGCCAGCGCTGCGAGTCTGAAGCACGAGCTCCTCAGCTGGAGTGGGCACGCCCGGACTTCGAGCGCCCTGTAAGAGATCTTTACCTGCAGGTGCCAACAGGCTTTGGTAATACCACGCCGGCAGTGTAAACAGCTTGGAAGATGCCCTCCAGGTGAACTCGCCGGGTTATCTCCCGGATCAGGACCGGAGCCACCCTCTTGGAGCGCAGCTTCTTGTGGACACACAGGAAGTTGATCTCCACCATCTTCTTCTCTCTGGAGAGAAAGGGAGAACTCCCAGTGACCAGGCTTTTAATGGGGAAGATACTCCCTCAAGCTCCTGGAGCCACCGTGTAGGGAGGGGGGCCTTCAGCTCAGGCACGCGTCCCGCCACCACCTGCACCTGACAGCTGGCACGTGGAGTCCCTCGACCCCGCCGCTGCTCTGCTGCACCAGGCAAGGAACCCACTCCCTTCAAGCAGACCGCGCTTTCCACGGGAGGTGGGGCTCAAGCAAACCCCTTTATCTGAAGGCACCACCAGGATCTACCTCATGGATCCCCAATAGCAGGATGCCCACCTTTAGCTGGCAGGGCACCTCAGAGTAAGTCAAGGGCTATCCTGGAATTTCAAGGGTTCTGACTCCCACTGGAATCCGAGGCCTGTAAGCCCAGAAGACTGCAGCAGATAGTTCTGATGTTTCCAGAGAAAATGTGAAGAGCAGAGCTCGGAGGTCCCGTGAGGGTTTGGATGTTGAGTCACACTGGCTCCGGCCTGTTTCTGAAGCTGTTCAAGTGCACCACCACGTGACGGGTGCAAGCACAAACACTGAGTCCCTGTGCAGGTAGCACGCTGGTCCTCAGGGTGGACCCCGTTCAGCCCAGTGCACAAATGAGAGAACCAGCAACAACTCAGAGCAAAAGACATGGTTCCTATGATGAATTTCTATCCCCAGGACCTGAGTTCCCTCCCTTCAAGGGATCTTCACCCTTCCTTTTGTGGAAGGTACGTGTATCTTTTCTTCCCTCGCTCCCAGACCAAGCAGGATGGTGGGGATGTGGGGCGTAGGGGGTGGTGCTGGTGCTTACGTGTCATAGATGTGGATGTTTGCTGGGATGGCACTGATGAACCCAACCAGTTTCCGACTTGAGACCACTCGAACCCCGCAGTGCCACTGAGGGAGCCAGCCAGGCGGCCGGAGAGCCCTAGAAGAGAGACAGAGGCCATGGTGCTGCTGACCAGTGGGCTGGGCAGGCTGCTTGGGCTCCATAGCTGAGTCTGTTCTAAGCTCCTGCTACACCTCCCTGGGGGTTACCAGCTAAATTCTCCATAGGGCCAAGCCCTCCGGGACACACATGGGATTGAGCCAGAGCCCCTTCCTGCAGCTCAGCCCATTTGGCTTACTTACCCACCCAATCCAAGCTGTCACACTAAGGACTTCGCACCCGATCCAATTTCTTTGTGCTCACTCACCATGACAGCTTACGCTGGAGGACGGGCCTCACTGGCTCAGACTCCAGTGGGTCCTGTGGTTGGGAGCAGATCACAGAGAACCCAGAGCTCTGGTCTCCACCTGTCCCCCGGACACCATCACCCCCTCTTTCTGCCTGCCCAGTCTTCCCTTTTCAGGCAGTCATCCCTCTCCATTTCAGCCTCAGGCCTCTACATTCCTGGATACTAAACATGGCCCCAGGAGGCTGGATGGCTCAGCCAGGCAAGGCCATTTTCATATAACCGGGCATGCTCAGCAACTGGATAGAAAAGGACTTTTCTTTCTTTTGAAATCTCAGTAGGTCTCGTCCCTCCTCCCCCTCTTACACAAAGTCACCACACAACATACCAATCTCTTCTGGGTACTGATGCCACAAAGGCCTCCCTCACCCAGTCATTCTACCTTAAATAAGGTTTTGATTCTTAGCCCCACTGAAAGCAACCCTCTCTCCTTCAGATGTGGGGATTCAAAATAGACACACTAGCTTGCGTCTGAAGGCTGGTTCTTAGCAAGGATGAGAAAGTGGGCCCGCTGCGGTGGCCCTGCCCCACACCCACCCGAGCCAAGAAGCCCTCACAGCTCACCACAGCAGAAAGTCCGGGGAGTAGTCGAACCGGAACATATTGTCATCATCCTCCACGTAGTTCTCATTCAGGAGGCCATAGAGTTCTTTCAGCTGCAGAGAGACAAGGGGCGGCCTCAGAACCACTCTGCCCGACATCCTGGGGCTCAAAGCTTTTCGGAGGGACAAGGTAAACTATCAAAAACCATGTTTCATCTCATAAACCCTTTTTACTCCAGGCATGGCACGGACTCTTTTGGAACAAGTACCCCAGCTGTACTAGGAAACTGAGCCACGGAGAAGTAGAGCGGCTATGACCCAAGTACACAGAGGGGCAGGGCAAGAATGTCAATGTCAGCCAACTAACCAGCCACGGCGTCGTTACAACAGGGAACAGATGAAAAGATGAACGAGACAAATGAACACATGGCAGTAGGGTATTACTCTAGGGAGCTACAGAGCTTAACTCTCCACCTGCCCGAGAAGCCAAGGGCTATTTAATGGGGCATCTCAGGCAGGCCCCAGAGGTAAAAGACAGGGGACCGGGGTGGGAGAGGGGTGTGTCTGCTCCGACCTGCTTTGATTGGCTCTCAACAGAGTCCTTGAGAAAGTCTTGAGTAGTAGCTGTCTCCGTATGACAGCAGGGCTCACTCAAAGTGGCACTCAATCCACACTGCGGGCTGCCCAGGCCTACTCACCACACCGCGGTCCCCCAGGTCCAAGGCATCCCAGGTGAAGCCCTGGGGCAGGGTGTAGGGCTCCTGGCGGATGTTGTCTTTGTCAGGCTCCACGGGGCCATGGGTGTTCACCACTTCTCCTGGAAGAAGAGCGCAGAGCCTCACCCTCTGTCTCCCGGGGGAGGCAAGCAGGGGCTCAGCTTAGACATTGACCGCAGCAAATTCCTCCTGTCCCCAGGAGCCCTCCATCTGAAGAACACTCTGTGCTTGGCAACTGCAGACCATCTTTCCAGCTACCCTTCGTCCCCAACTGAGAGCCAACTCGTGGCAAAGCTTCAGAATAATCACTAAGATCCAAGGTGCTTGGTTTTTTGGAAATTCTTTTAAATCTCCCTTCGGTTACTAAATGACAAACATTTATCTTGACTAATTTGGCTTCCTGCCTCCCGGCTGGTGTAAAAACAACTCTCATGGTCCTGGCTCAGGCCCATCAACCTGGATGGATTTATAAGGAGTTGCAACAAGGCTGCTTTTGTGTCAACAGCAACAATGCACCGGGCCCACTGCTGAACCAGATGATGGCATCGAGGCGCCAGGCTCAATCTTGGCCCTGCCAGCCTTGGCTTTCAGCAACGCGGGCCAGTTAACTGCTGCCGCCAACTTGGCCCCTCAGTGTTTACAGAGTCCTGCGAGTATCTTTAGGCTCAATCACTGAATCCACACAACGCTGCCAGGAAGTTACCCTTGACATGACATCCCCACCCTGGACGGACACCCCTCCTCTGTGGAGTGTGTGGGGGAGCGCTTGGGGGTGTCAGACGATACAGCCCTGATACCCGCACACAGCCCAAATGGACTCATGTGAGACACCTGAACAAATCGACCACTTAATTTTGGCCCTTGGAATTATTTAGTGTCTACAATTCATAGCTCATTCATACTCACAACTGGAAGAAGGCAACGTTTAATGTGCTTTGAAAACTGAGCCTTCAAAAGGGACCCACACTGCTTGCTCCCAGCATCAGGCTCTGTACACACTAGGCACTCAATTTGGGCTTTTCCTGACTTTCAGACCCCTGGCCCAAACATGTCATTCTAATGTGTAACAGGCAGCTGCAGACCCTCCCCGGTCACGGACCCATGGGGCAGGGATAGCGGAAACGGCCAGCTCAGGCTATGAGCTGAGGACAACACTGTTTGGGACTGACCATCTAACTTTCTCTCACTCAACACATTTCGTGAACAACACCCTGCTTTGGATGTCACCCACTGGGATACGGCAGGGAAAAGACAAGGTCCCTGTTCCCACGAGATGTCCCATCTTCTGGTGAATATTTCATAAACAAGTCATTACCAACATGCTAAGAGTCACAAACTGGAAAGCGCAAGCAACAGCGAGGACACGTAGCAAGGAAGCGTCTAGCTACCTCCTATTTACATCAGGCTCCCCAGTAGGTTCGCTTGGGAAAGAGGTTATATTTTTCTTCCCTAGTTTAGAAACTGGCCTTCTGATTTATTCATAAAGTGGCCCTTGTGAATTAATTGAATATAAGTCAATCTAATTCTAATTCACCACCATGCAAAATTTTGGGAGGCTACAAAGTTGAGGGCTAGACTCTTGGAAAGTACTAAGATGTCTATGCTAGTCTTGTTGAGGTGCTGGTTGATGTTCCCGGCCTTCTATTGAATTTATACCCTTTCCAAAATACATTTAACTCCAGAAACTTTATTTATTTGCGGGAGAGCACAAATTGGGGACAGCGGCAGAGGGAGAGAGAGAATCCCAAGCAGGCTTCACGCCCAGCACAGAGCCCAATGTGGGACCCTGGGATCATGACCTGAGATCATGATCTCGAGAGTTGGGACACTCAACCAACTGAGCGATCCAGGCGCCCCTAACTTCAGAATCTTTTTATTTTTTTCTAAATGATTTCCATGGACAAGATAGTGGTGGTCTTCCCCACTGTACTACAATAATCTCAAGGCTAAATCTTTTCAGGGGTACCTGGGTGACTTAGTCGGTTAAGCATCTGATTTTTTTTTAAATGTTTATTTATTTTGAGAGAGAGAGAAAAAGAAAGAGAATGAATGAGCATGCCCGTGCAAGAAGGGGAGGGGCAGAGAGAGGGAGAAAGAACCCTAAGCAGGCTCCCCATGCTGTCAGCACAGAGCCCGATGGAGGGCTTGAACTCAAGAACCGTGAGATCATGGGGCCCCTGGGTGGCTCAGTTGGTTGAGCATCCAACTCCTGATTTCAGCTCAGGTCATGATCTCATGGGTTTCATGGGCTCGAACCCCACATCGGGCTCTGTGCTGACTCTACAGAGCCTGCTTGGGATATCCGTCCTCTCTCTCTCTCTCTCTCTCTCTCTCTCTCTCTCTCTCTCTCTCTCTCCATCCCTCCACAGCTCAAGCTCTGTCTCTCTCAAAATAAATTAAAAACAAAACAAAAAACAAAAAACTTTGAAATAAGAAAAAAAAAAAAGAAAAAGAAAAAGAACCATGAGATCAAGACCTGAACCAAATGCAAGAGTCAGACGCTTAACCAAATGAACCACTCAGGCACCCCAAGTGTCTGACTCTTGATCTTGGGTCATGAGTTCAAGCCCCACACTGAGCTCCATACTGAGTGTGGAGCTTACTTAAAAAAAAAATAGGGGCACTTGGATGGCTTACTCGGGTAAGCATCCGACTTGGGCTCAGGTCACACGAACTCACGGCTTGTGAGTTTAAGCCCTGTGTCAGGCTCTGTGCTGATGGCACAGAGCCTGTAGCCCGCTTCAGATTAGGTCTCCCTCTCTCTCTTTTGACCCTCCCCTGCTCATGCTCTCTCTCTCGCTCTCTCCCAAAAATAAACATTAAAAAAAAAAAAAAAAGGCTAAATCTTTTCACTTATGCTGGTTACTAGGCACTCTAAGCAACAAGCATTTCCATTCACTCCTTCATCACATGTTCATGGAGTCCTAGAATGTGCCAGTTCTGGGGTGGGAGCTGATGAATACAACAGCATAGGTCCTCATCATCACAGGCACCTGCCACCCAGCAAGATGAGGGCCCCCGACAATGACAAACCAGTTCTCCCAGGTTGCCTCAAGGCTGTTTGATATCTTCCAGACATAGCTGACAAAGCAGAGTTACAGGAAATACTCAGAAAGCTTCACAGTCTAGGGTGCCAACGAAGCGCAGAAGTGGCCAGAGCCTCTTGCAATGTTCTCCTGCCAGCCTAGCTTCAAGGCTTCCACCTGCAGGGAGTGACCTATCCTCCAGCTTCTCAGGGCTCTTGAGTGCCTCCTGCTGCGTCGGTGTGGAAGGCTGCCTCAGAGCATGCTGGGAGTGCAGCCAATGATCTCTATACCACCCAAACCAAGTAGCCAACTGAGGATGCTGGAAACTTTAAAGGACTCGGAAACAAAGAATGTGAGATCTGGGAGACTTTATCTTTTTTTTTTTTTTTAATTTTTTTTTACATTTATTTATTTTTGATAGAGACAGGGCACAAGTCGGGGAGGGGCAGAGAGAATGAGACACAGAATCTGAAGCAGGCTCCAGGCTCTGAGCTGTCAGCACAGAGCCGACGTAGGGCTTAAACTCACAAACCATGAGATCATGACCTGAGCTGAAGTCAGACGCTTAACCGACTGAGCCACCCAGGCGTGCAGAGACTTAATCTTATTTTTAAATGTTTACTCATTTTTGAGAGAGAGAGAGAGAGAGAGAGAGAGAGAGAGAGAGAGAGCGCTCGTGAGTGGGACAGGAAGAGAGAGGGGGACAGAGGATCCCAAGAGGGTTCTGAGCTTACAGCAGAGGGCCGACATGGGGCTCGAACCCACAAACTGCAAGATCGTGACCCAAGCCAAAGTTGGACGCTTAACTGAGCCACCCAGGCACCCCCAAATTTGGGAGACTTTAAACCAAACGAATAGGGCACGGATGAAGGTAAGAGTGGGGAGGCTTCTCTCTCGGAGCCCAGAGAAACTACGTACAAGTCCAAGTCCTCCCTTGGGTAGCTACTTATAAAAACTAAGTAGAGCATGAGAATCTTGATCTCGGGGTTGTGACTTCTAGCCCCACGCTGGGTGTAAAGGTTACTTAAAAATAAAATCTTTAAGGAGCATCTGGGTGGCTCAGTCAAGCGTCCAACTTTGTTTCAGGTCACGATCTCGTGGTTCGTGAGTTCCAGCCCCATGTCGGGCTCTGTGCTGACAGCTCAGAGCCTGGAGCCTGCTTCAGAGTCTGTGTTTCCCTCTCTCTCTGCCCCTCCCCTGCTCGCACACTCTCTCTCTCTCAAAAGAATAAACATTAAAAATACATTTTTTAATAAATAAAATCTTAAAACACATTAAATACATAAAAAAAATTAAAACTAACCTAAGAGTGATGAGATTCCAATCCACGGAGATGAGGGGGAAAAGAGAGGGTTCCACATGCCTCTACTACAGTGGGAAAGTGGGGACTTTGAAAAAGTAGAAGGACATGATCTGAAAAGTTTATTTGGGAACAGAGTTATGCTTGTATTTGGGAACACAGAACGGTCACACAGCCTAAAACATGCTATTTAGAAGGCCCTTTGTGGTGAACTTAGGATGGCTGTAAACTTCTCAAGAATTCCAGGTCTCTTCAGTGGAATACAACCTAATCTTACCTCTCCCAACAAGGTGGGGAGTAAACAGTACACTTGATAGGCATGATCACTGGCCCCACCTCAGGGGAAAAAAATCACAGCAAGAAGCTGTAAGTCGCACTACCCTCAGGATACTTGGAAGAACTAGGCTGACATGTCAGCCACACGACCGACCGAAGCCTGTAATGTGGTGCTTTCTGCCAGGCTAACTCACTAAAACAAAGGAATCCTTCATTTGGGCCTGACCGTGGACCTGAAAGGCAGACTGGTCAGGTGCTCAGGGCACCGGCCCTTCCCTAGCACCCCACACTGTAGATGGCCCAGAAGTCACACCCAGAAGAAATATAGCTGACCTCGCTCCACCTTCCTGAAAGCGTCAGGAAGCTCTCAGGAGCAAGTGTGTGGCTTTCTCGTGAACTTTCTGACAACCCTTGGAGCACTCTCTATATTTACAGGAGGAGAAACTGAGGCAAACAACACAGTGTGACAGGACTAAGGAGGAACAGAAGTCCATGGATCTCAATTTACCTCTTTACCGGGTTCCATGTCTATGAAGAATGAAGCTAAGTTACCCATTTGCAAATTCCTAATGAAGAGTAAAACCAGACCAAAACCCCCAAGCCCCATCTGAAAACTGGGCCAGGATGCCTGGCAGCCACCACAAAATGCTGTCGTGCATCTCACTCAGAGGCGGAGTGTGCTGCTGTCTGCATTCTTCCTGCTCCTTGGTGGGGAGTAGTCTCTGGGACCCGTTCCTAGTAATGTCCTAGTAACAGCATTGCTGTGATCCAAAGCCTTCTTGGAGGGCTTAGCCAGTGGGCCTGGGGCCTGGCTGACCTGGGCAGCCTGACAAACAAGCAGGTGGGTCGGGACAGGGTTCTAGAATAATGCCCGCTGCCGATTCACTGCTCCTCACCATCCAGGCAGTGTTTTTGCTTTCCACCCCCTGAGGGGCACACCTCAGCTTGCTTCTGGATTATGATTACACTGTCCAAGAACTGCATCTGCTCTAGAGTAGTTTCTGAAACTTCCAAAGTGGACACAAATCCCCTGCAAGTTCGAACTCCACAGGTCTGGGGTGAGGCCTCAGAGTCTGCATGTCTACAAGCTTTTAAGCAATGCCCACTCTGCTGGCCTGAGGATCACACTTTGAGTAGCACCTCCCCGTGTCGCATACTTCCCACCTCTGGAATAGATAACCCCCGTTATCCATTCCAGCTACCCCTTTCCCCTCTCCCCTCTCCAGTCTCTGGCGCTACCCTGCCCCTGCCCCCTCCTCCAGACCAAACATCCTGGAGGCGATCAGTACATGCACAACCTGAAGGCCACTTACATTTGGTATCTGAACCCGTTTTTTTCAACATACTTTCTCAGTCACAGAGAAAATAGAAATCGGGCCCAGAATTGTGATGTAACCACTCCAGAAGCTTTTTGTCAACAGCAGCATCTGAAGTTAGCCATCAACGTTAGCTGTGGCTTGGTCTCAGCAGGAATCTCTAACTCGCCTGTTATGTCATCTCTTTACATTTTCTGCCTGTCCCACCCCTTTGAGTTCAGTATAGCTGTTTTAAAGAGTGCCAACCAAACCTGCACAGGGTATTTCCAGGGGTTGAACAATTGTGGTTAAGCAAATGTCAAAATTACCTGCAGTTGGTAAGCGTGCACTGGCTGACAAAGGGAAGAGGCTGGGGACTCAGCCCAACCCAGGATGAGACATCTGCCCAGATAAACAAGACAGCCCCTCTGTAAAACTCTTTGTGGGAAGACAGACCCATAGGCACACATCTCCACTGACCGTGTGCCAATATACTGTTTTTCTTTGTGACTTACAGTAGATGACGATGGACTAAAAGAATCAGTATTTGTTCTCAGCATGAACTCCTGTGAAATAGTAAGGTCCCTGAACATTAGTCTTTTCCATTCCTTTTTTTTTTTTTTTAAGTAGGCTCCAAACCAGGGATGCCTGGTTAAGTGCCTGTTAAGTGTCTGACTTCAGCTCAGGTCATGATCTCATGGTTTGTGAGTTCGAGCCCCGAGTCAGGCTCTCTGCTGTCAGCGCAGACCCTTCTTCAGATCCTCTGTCCCCTCCTTCCCCCTCTGGCCCTCCCCTGCTTGTGCTTGCTCTCTCAAAAATAAATAAACATTAAAAAAAAAAAAAAAAAAAAAAAAAGGTAGGCTCCACACCCAGTGTGGAGCCCAACTTGGGGCTTGAACTCACGAATGACCCTAAGATCAAGACCTGAGCTAAAATCAAGAGTAGGATGCTTAACCGAATAAGCCAGCCAGGCACCCCTAGTCATTTCTATACTACATTTTAAAGACCACCTTCTAAAAATAACCACGAAGGAAGTCCAGGACTCTACTGTCCTCCCTCACAGATTCAGCAAGGCATCCTAAGCACGGCTAAGATACATCCCTCGCCCTCACCAGGGGAAGAAAGCACATACATACCCAGTTTGGGGACAGGCTGCGTGTCCCAGAACTGGTAGCTTCGCTTGCTAGCCTCCTCCATGGTTTTGGCAGGTCCCTGACCCACTGAAAACAGTTCAATGGCTTTCTGTATTTCCTGGATCCTCTCTGCTGGCAAAGAGTTCATCTGGACAAGACAAAGTTGGGGAGAGAAAAGGCCCATTATGTTAACAAGCACTTTTGATTAATCACTAATTCAGTAGTTAAGGGGTGCAACTCAAGGAAGGGGCGTGGTTCCTCCATCCCAATCCCAGAGGTCAGGTGTCATACGACAACTAGGAAAAGAGTGATTGGCGATGGGCTATTTGAAAGGTGGGTGCTTCCCACTGGGTTTCTCCTTCTTGGTCTCATGATGTCTGATGGCAAAAGGAATACGTGCTCAGTGTCAAATTTCAAACAATGCAGAAATGTGTAAAACATACAGAAACTAAAAAACCAACAAACCCACCCCTTAAATATAATCCTTGTCATCAACAGTCTTAATTTAGGAGGTAGGGTGAAAAGAGGCAAATATAATTTCAGGCTTTTTTGCATGCAAGCTCCAAACACACACACACACACACACACAATTTTCAAAAACTAGAACTGGATCATATGGTATTATTCTACAAGCTGTTCTTTAAACACTATGTCTTAGAGACCCTTCCATGTGGACACACAGACCTGCTTATTCTAACAACTGAGTCCACTTTGTGCCTGGACCATAGTATATTCAGTGAGTCTCTCACCGATGGGCATTTCTGTGGTTTTGTTCTTCAGCTTTACACACAATGCTGTAATGAACCTTCTTGTACATCTATTTTTGTTCACTGGGATACATATTTCTGTAGGAGGAAGCCTAAGAAAAAGGTGTGCTGGGTCAAAGGATATGCACATTTGAAATTATATATCATCAACTTGCTCTCTAAAAACAGAGTATCAACTAAGAGCGCAATGAACAGTGTGTTCATTTAACTAATATCAATTAATAACCAAGTGAGCACGTTTCTCCTTACCCTCATCATAAGATTTGCCAAATCTTAAAACTCTACCAATCTAGGAGAAAAAAAAAATATTACTTTAATTTTCTTTCATTCATTGTGAATTTAACCATCTTTTCATACACTGATGGAACAGTTTAATTTTGTAAACTGCCTACTCATTTCATTAGTTTAAACTGGTTCATGTATTACAAATATTTTTCCAGCCTGTTGTTTATCTTTTTAACTTTTACAGAAAAGTTTTAAATTTGTCAATTTTTCTCTTATGGTTTCTGGGTCTTATGTCAGGCTTACGATTATATAAAAATACTCATAATTTCTTCTGATATTTTTACTTTACTGTTTTCTTTTCCCATTTAGATAGAGGACAGGGAGAACATAAACGAACATGTTTACAGTGCATCTTTCCTGGAGACAGGACTACGAGTGATTTTCATTTTCTCCGTCTTATTGTTTTTCCTAGATTCTTCACTGCTACCTGCTCTAGCATGCAGGTGCTGTGTAAATGGTGTTTTGTTAAATATTTCTAATTTCAAAGTGAATCACTTTGATACATGCTCGAGCTCAAATCCCCCTGGAGTCTTCTAAATACCCACCCCCAGACAAACAATGAAACAAAAGTCTCTAAAGCCAAATCACGGGCTTGGGCTAGAATCCCTGACCCAGAGATGTGGCTGAGCCACTGCTCTCATCTTAAAAACGAGGAAGACCCCCACCTCCCTAGTAGGGATGTTGAAGGTTTGGGGTTAATTTAAATGAAGCACCGGGCAAGAACCTGGCCAACACAGTGGTCAATAACGGTGGGGTGGGGTTTTTTTTTTTCATAGTGGATTTGATATTGAGAATGGTAAAAAATTACTTGAAGCCATTTCTCAATTACGTAGGAGATTCAAGATGGAGCGTGACATTCGTGGCACAAAACACAGTGGGTATACTGGAGCGAGACTGGATTCCTTGTGAGGGTTAGACACTGTTTTGGAGGCAATTCGTAGAGAGGAATTATATGTTTAAGCTTCTCCTGGGGTCTACTCAGAAGGTGGCAGCACTTCACCTGAAATAAAAGGTGCTGGTGTTGTGTTGTGTTGTGTTGTGTTTTGTAATGTTGTTCTTTTAAGAAACCAACCAATCCCTCCCCATACTTCTGAATTTCAGGTCAGTGTGTCAGTCTTACGTTTGTAAGGTCTAGGCCAGTGGTTCTCAACTGTGGGACTCACAGCTTCCGTTACAATGACCATGGCGCTAAGAGAATGCTTGCAATATATAAAGGTTGGCCTTCAAAAGAACAGGCCTTTTCTTCTCCCACTGGCGAGGACTTGAGACAGAAAAGACTGAGAACCACTGCTCGAGGCGGCAGGGGCCGTTCCGACGGAAGTGCTCTATGGCACCTAGCACAGCACCACATGCAGCTATCTGTACCTGTACATACTGAGGGGGCAACATGCCTGGGGGTCAGTGTCTAACCTGCTGCATCTTTTAAGGTACGGACAGAAGTTTAATCACCTAGGTCTACGGCAGCAGAGGGCAGCAGGGGGGGTCCAACTCCTCCATCCTGAAGTAATGCCAGTGGAGACTGTCAATCTGAATTCTTCCTATACATTCACCCCCAAACTCTTTAGTCTGAAAAAGCAACTCTCTCAGTCACAAGAAAACAGAGCCTCCTTGTTACCTTCACAGGCTGATCCTGGGCTGAATCTGTCTCATTGCCTTTCTCTTTCTTCTTTTTTTGTTTCTTTTTCTTCTTTTTGGCTCCAGTGTCATTGGCTGGACTCAAACCACTGTAAGACAAAGTAAATACTGATGCAGGGTTTTTTAAAAATCATCTGTTTTGAGCCACACTGACAAAGAGCTTTCTGTGGAGCCAGACCTTCCTTAATCAGGCCTGTTGGCTTCAGAAGCAGACCAGAGAATCCAGGTCCCAAAGGGGCATTTGGAGGACACCAGCGGACACAGCTCTCCTCACTCCCACCAGCTCTGGGGGTGGTGGGAGTGGGGTGGGAGGGGGGCCTGCGCAAGAAACGTCCTATTTGTTTGGAAGGAACTTTTCAATTCTTGTTTCTATTTTATGTGTGTTTTTTCTCCAGATTGCCAGAGTGCTGGCTCCAGAGGCGAATGAATTGTTAGCAGGGCATTCATACCACCAATACTTCCTTAGAGCCCTGAATTTAAAATGATGACAGCCCATAGCAGTCTTTTTGGAAAGCTTCCTCACCCCCACTCCCACCCTCCCACTGCAATTGGTCTAGTGAGCTTCCCCAGCTGGATCTAAAGCTCAAGGCAGTGCTGGAAAGGGAGGAAGGAACGAGGAAAAAGGCAGTTTTGCGTTGCTACGATCTGTGTCCAAGCCAGGAAGACAATCGCGAGAACTGCCTACATCAAGCCTGCAGGACAGAGGACGACGATCAGCTGGTTCAGGCTGTGTGATTACCCAGAACTGGCAAAACCCAGTACTGGGGATCCGGGGAAAACAACAATGAAGCACCCAGCCACTCCTGCCACAAAGAGATTACATGAAACATGCCTGTGAGCCTACTAAAGGCGACTTCCTTGTGCTGTTTCCCTCTGCGTGACACACCCAACGAATGCAGCAAAAACAGTCTCTTGGCCAAATTTAACCGTCTCCTACAGCCTTTTAACATTGTTTTCTATCAATATCTTCACTGACACACAAATCATGTACTATACTGGGCTTCTTTGACATTTTCCATTCATTTGCTCCCTAATATTTTGTCCCAATTCTTTTTGATTTCTGGGTTTCCTTTATTTTATCTTTGTATTGGGTTTCCTTTATTTTATGGGTGAATTTTAAGGCTCGCTTTGCATCTAGCTTTGCTCATTATGGTTGTACAGTTGACCCTCGAACGACATAGGGGTTAGGGGTGCCAATCTCCCACACAGTCAAAAATCTGCATGCAACTTTCAATTCCCCAAAGTCTTAACTACTAATAGCCTACTGTTGATGAGAAGCCTTAGTGATAACATAAAGTCAATTAACACAGATTTTGTAGTTATGTGTATTATACACTGTATTCTTAAAATAAAGTAAGCTAAAAAGAAAGAAAATATTGTCAAGGAAATCCCAAGGAAAACACATGGATAGTGCTGTACCGTCACAAGTTTGCGGACCCATGTGGTTCAAACCCGTGCTGTGCATGGGTCACCTATGGCTGGCGTCTGCCATGTCTAAACTGATTTTGGCATTGTCAGCCTGGGAGCGATGCCTAAGGCGACTCTACCATCTTCGTTGGAACTCTTCCATTAAAAACTCAAAATGAGCAGTCCCACCCGAGACTACACTGAGCCCTAATCTGCAGGATCAGCTAAGCGCAGGGGGTTTGCTTTATATTCTAGATAATCAATTTTCAAAGAATTAAAATAGCATAAAATGTTTTCCATGCCATCATGGCAAATTCCATCTAAGCTTTATTTTGTAATTCAGAAAGTCTTCCTGGTCTTAAATGCCTTGGGGTGATTATGAATATTAATTTTCCTCTCACAGCAAGTGGTACTGTAGAGGGAGAAGGCAACCTACAGCCACGTGCTGCCATTTCCTGTTGGAGATGTAGGAGCACTGGCGTCTAGACTTCATGACCTTATATGTGGACAAAAGTTACCTCCAGCCTTTCCTGGATCTCCCTGACTTCATAACCTTTCTACATCATCCTAAACTCTGTTCAGCTGTGGGACTTACCTCTGTGAAAAGGGTTTCCATGCTAGAAAGTGTGTCCTTCCCATGCTAGAAAGCCTACAGTGACAGCAGCCTCTTATCCTGGAATGTATCAAGCCCAACTTTTCAGGCCCAGAGCCTTCAGTTCCCAACTAGCTCATTCACTCTCACCTTGCCCTGCTCTGTGATAACTGCCTACACCCATCTGCCAGGCCTCTCAATGCCCCTGACGTAGGGAGACTACGGAGTCAGGTCTACCAAAGGCTGGAGGTTACTTTAGTCCAAGGGTAAGGTCATGAAGTCAATATGCAAGTGCAACTCCTAGGTATTATCTTTTTTTTTTAAATTTTGTTTTAAGTTTATTTATTTTGAGAGAGACAGAGAGAGCATGAGCAGAGGAGGGGCAGAGGCAGAGAGAGAGAGAGAGAGAGAGAGAGAGAGAGAGAATATGAATATCTCAAGCAGGCTCTGCAGGGTCAGCACAGAGCCTGACGTGGGGCTCGAACTCACAAAACTGTGAGATCATGACCTGAGCCAAAACCAAGAGTCGGAGGTTTAACCAACTGAGCCACCCAGGCACCCCTCTAGGTATTATCTTAATGAGACACAGAATGCATAACATGAAAGAAAAACCAATAAAATTCAGAGGGGGGATAAGGTGAACTCCTTAATACCAGATGCTCAGCAAAACCCTCAAGGCCATGGCAAAGAACATTAACCAGGAAGTCATTTATGGCCTAAAGAAAAAATTTTCCACTTAATAATTCAATGATGTTATCATATACAGGCCTATTCGCAGCCTATAACAACTTTAAGTGGTTTTTAAATTCCAGACATACTCTCACTTCATTCTCAAGATTATATAAAGCATTATGAGGTTTAAAAGCTGGTTGATTTAGGAAACAAAGCAGTATCCCACTGTTGATACAATTTGTAAGTCCTCATTCATTTCAGCTTATGGAATGAGTTCCCTAGTTCCTGTCTATGAATTACCATAAAAAATATTTTTTCAGGGGCGCCTGGGTGGTGCAGTTGGTTAAGCGTCCGACTTCAGCCAGGTCACGATCTCACGGTCTGTGAGTTCGAGCCCCGCGTCGGGCTCTGGGCTGACGGCTCAGAGCCTGGAGCCTGTTTCCGATTCTGTGTCTCCCTCTCTCTCTGCCCCTCCCCCGTTTATGCTCTAGCTCTCTCTGTCCCAAAAATAAATAAACGTTGAAAAAAAAATTTAAAAAAAAATATTTTTTCAAAAGTTCTGTGGATAAAAAAGGTCACGGTGAAGAAGTGCTGTGTATTAACCAACTTACTAAACACAGTTCCACGTAAGGAAAATAGAAGAGATTACTTCCTCCGACTTTAGAAATCTTTACAAGAATGCAAAATCACTTAAAAACTATCTTCCTGCTTTTGCTCTGCTATTCAGTGCAGACACTTCTGTGTAACCATTGCCTCACGGACCCCATTTTTGTGGAAGGATCTTAGACTGAGCACTTGTTCTGTTTTATGCATCACCAACATACATGTCTGACAAACTCTAAGGCTCAAACTACAACCAGAGAGCAAACTTCATTTCCCTTGTACTGCCTTGAATTTGCACATGTACCTACTGAGCAACAATCCTGTTTCAACTTGTACGTCAAGCATACAGACAGATGAAGAACAAAGGGAAGTTAAAAGCGAGAAGAGTCATTTTCACTGAGCTGCCAGGTACCGAGCTATATCCATGAGAACACATTATGAGCTCACCATGGTCTTACAGTCAACAACCCAGACAGGATGACAATGGACTCAGAGAAGAGATTTCCAAAGAAATCCAAAGGGTTTCCAAAGGGTTAGTTTTCAAGCTGATTATAGCAATTTTAACTATTCATAAGAAACCAAGCTCAGAGGCCTTGTAAGTCTTCAAGAAGTGTCCTAAGAAGCCAATACCATTTCAGAGAATAGCTTCAATGTGGATTTGGGGAGAACCAAATCAGAGGACCCCACTGAAGCAGGCTAGTCCTTCTCTAAGAATTCAGCATCATTTAAAAAGGGACCCGAGGGCCATACCCAGTTGCTAGGCTAGGCATCCCAGGACATCTAGGGATTCTGCAAATTGCAACAAATCTCAGAGAGCTCTCTAAACCTGCCAGTCACCTTAACGCACTCCAAAGAGATGGGCCAGAACCACAGAATACAAAAATCAAAGTACAACTTTGGCTTATTTGGTTCCAAAATAATGAGGAAAGAGTTAGTGAAATTTGCCTTCCTGGGGGAAGGGGGTCCCTACAATGGAAACGGGCAGAAGAGTTCACATAGAAATTTTAAAGTTTACATTCTAAAGTTGATAAGCTCAAGACCAACCCTAGTGAATACGGGATGAATTAGCAGAATTAGCCAGAACAGGGAAGACAGCAATCAAAAAATTAAAGGGGCGCGTGAGTGGCTCCGTCAGTTGAGCATCAGACTTCGGCTCAAGTCATGATCTCACAGTTGATGAGTTCAAGCCCCAGGTCAGGCTCTGTACTGACAGCTAGCAGCCTGGAGCCTCCTTCGGATTCTGTGTCTCCCACTCTCTGCACCCCCGCCCCTGCTCATGCTCTGTCTCCCAAAAATAAATAAATGTTAAAAAAAATTATTTTTCAAATGTCATTAAAAAACATTTTTTTAATGGGGTGCCTGCGTGGTTCAGTCGATTAGGCGTCTAACTCTTGATTTTGGCTCAGGTCATGATCTTACAGTTTGTGGGACTGAGCCCCACATCACGCTCTGGGCTGACAGCACGGGAGCCTGCTTGGGATTCTCCCTCTCTCTCTCTCTCTCTCTCTCTCTCTCTCACTCTGTCCCTCCCCTGCTCGTCTCTCTCGCTCCCTCTCAAAATAAATAAATAACCTTAAAATACATATCTTTTTAATTTAAGTAGGCGCTGTGCCCAACAAGGGGGCTCGAACTCATGACCCCAAGATCAAGAGTTGCATGCTCTACCGACTGAACCAGCCAGGCACTCCAAGAAATATCATTTTTTAATGAAGGCCAAGATATTCTCAGTTCAAACACAGAAACCCTACGGATGCTCTGGTATAAAGTCAGAGCTCAGGGAGGGAATAGAGAATGAGCCTTAGTGCTGATTTCTAGAAACAGAATGCAGTGCCAGGATGTATGAGTGGGTGGGAGGGAGGGACAGGCTGACAAATGAGCAGCAGGAGCACAGAACTTCCAGATAATGCCACAAGCAGGAACGGTTCATAATGCAGGCCCCTTCTCCATCCTGGGTGGCAGGAGTGACAACATCCACTCAAAATCCACACAAAGTGGGTGACAAAATCCACTCAAAGGTGTGTGGCAGGAGGGAACAGAAAGCTGTTCTTGTGGGTGACTGCAAGCTCAGCCACCAGGGCTGGAAGAAATCTCAGGGCCACCAGGCTTAACTTGCTGTTTACAGGAGAGGAAACCAAGGCCCAGAGACATGAGACAAACTGGTCATCAACTAACCAACCGGTAGCCAGGGACGAGCCACCAATCTTGAAAGACTCGGACCATTCCTTCCCAAACACTAGAGTCTTGTTTCTATGGGAACTTATGTGAGACTCCTCCAAAGCCAAAAGAACACCATTTCATCACCCAGGGCCCTAAAACAAATTTCTGTGGATCAGAGGAGCACGTATTAAAGGCAAGGAGGAAACTGAGCCCTGCTTTATTTAGAAAGCCTCCTCTGACTACCCTAGCTCTCACTGATATCTAAGATTATGATCTCCCAAACAACTTAATACTCTACATATAATGTGTTGCTCCCTACCTTCCCAATAAGATTAAGAATTTCCTGAGCAAGGGGTATCTTATGCAGCTGCTTCCCACAGCACCTCCAGTCGTGCCGAGTGCAGTTAACAGTTCAACAAATGATGTGCTTGACTGCTGCTTTCCAGCATAACAGACTAAAATAAAACCCTGAAAAGCTAGAGCCCAAAAGAGGGTCAGCAAAACATCTCCAGTAATGTTTCCATAGAACAGCTGTGTTAATATTCTATGAAAGGAGCAGAGACGCTGTGCTCTTTTGAGCCACTGGTTGAGATTTTAAACAATCGACTTTCTTATTAAATTATCAACTTCCTTATTTGTCATCTTCTCCCTCCTTCAGATCTGTCCTATTCCTAGGAAAGTTAAAACAAGAAAGTGCCAGTGAAACTGTTTCAAATGGTTCCAAGGTCTTAAGCACGGACCATGGGTTTAGTTTTTACCAGGAGAGCAAAGAAAAAAAGAGTTCAGAAAATAAAATTCACAACTTTTCGTCACTTACTTTCTACCCCTAAAAACTGGAAGTTAATTCTTTGGGCCAAAATTCAAAATTTCCACAGAAACCTATTAAATAAACCCTAGCCTCTAGTATTCTTTTGATTCTACTTTTGGATCTCAGGAAATCCTTCCACAAATCAATTTACTTACGAGGTGTGATATGTTCACCAGCAATCCTGTTGGTACTCAAAAGGCCCACGAGGTGAATGAAGTGGCATACAAGGGCACCCGAGAAGAAACCACACGGCATGACTCACTATCAAATGCCTATCCTCTGCACTGCTGTGGCTGCAGGCAACACCCCAAACCCTGCAGAGTCCCACCAATCAGTTATTTATATAGAGAACTGCCTGTGAATCCTAGATGATGGGAAAAGTTGAAACACTTTAGCACTGCCATCAAGGTACTCCAGGAGGCCTGTGAAAAGAACAGCAGGTTGTACGAAGAGATTACAAAAATTGCTTGCACTGCCATCCTCGGCCCCTCCCGGGACAGTTAGCCAGAATTTTAAGGGTGAACGAGCCAGTTCCTGTCATGGAGGTTAACTGGTTTCTTTAGGGGTCACAAAAGCTCTGAAATACTAAGCTGTTTAGAACAGGATTGAGAGAGAAGTGTAAATTCCACATCCTCTGGGTTGCTTTGGTGAGCCAGACTGTAACCTGGCAACTCCAAGGTCGAATCAAATGCTGTTCAGAGATCACTTTCAGTAATTTTCTGAGCAATGACTCAATGCTGGCAGAAACTTCACCCACTAGAATGGCCTCTGCAAGAGATACTCATCCATTAAGAAGAGTTTAAAGGGGCCGGCCATCTCCATCACCAACGGGATCCTTAGCCTGGGAAAGTCCACGGGTTGCTGAATGGACCCAAAGACAGGACTCACACTGCCGCAGAGTCAGGACGCAGAAACCAAGGCGGTGGGGGAAAGAAATCCAGCAAGTTCAGAATGGATCCTCCAGGGGTGTCAAAGGAAGCAGAGAAGCAAATCTCAAGCGCCACTACAAAAGCTAAATCAGTGTTTGTAAGTGAAGTCTGTTATGACATAATCCATGGAGAGGGCTTAGTGCAGTGACCAGCGTCCACAGATAACATTTATCAAACACTTAGCAACAGTGAAACCCCCTCAGCTGTCTCTCAAAGTCAGCAGCAGCAGAAAAAATATTCAACCAAGAACTGACCCTGGCGAAGAATTTTATTAGTTGGCTTCTTTTTTGTTGCTGCCATTGCGGCTGCTCTCACTAGAGAACCTCATGTTTTGTGTTGCCTTAAATGCAACAATCCCAACAGCACCTTCCTTGAGGAATCAGAAGAGGCGCCTGCAGGGTAGAGATTTCCGACAAGGTTACAGAGAAGAAGTGAAGGAGGTCCTCCTAAAGTTATTACATCTATGGCCCCCAAATCTATGGAGTCTGCAGGCGAAGGATTAACTGCAGATTTGGTAAAGCTGGGAAATTTCAGAGTGAGCACATGAGTTAAACAATGTGAAAAATCAGCAAAACTGGTCTGCCACGAGCAGCAGTCTCCCTGAAATAGGCTCTCATTTACTTTTCATTTCTTCTGCTTCCCAGTCTCTTCTCTTTGAAGCAGCCCTTGATTAGTTTCTTTTTTAATTGCCACTTAATTGGGAAATAAAATTAGAACACTTATTTGATATCAGTGATGAGGTTTCTCTTTTCATTTCTGCTTTGATCTAGTTTTGAAAAACCGAAAGCTGAAGGGAGAAATTACGAAAAAGGGACCTAAAAGACTTCTTGTTTCCAAGAGCTAGATGCAGCTACAGGCCATCAAATAAATATGGAAAGAACCACTCTCGGAGAATCTGAAGAATAAAACAAAAGCAAGAGAGGCTGGCTTTATGGCATTTCCTTGCAAAAAGCCCTCTGTTTTCTCTTAAGTTTCTTCGTAAGGGATAACAGCTCAGGACCAGTGAGGTAAACTTACAAGAACTCATCTCAACCTGTCCCCACGGAGAAAGAAAGCTGGACAAGGAAAGAGACATCCCTTATCAAAGGGACAACTTACCAGCATTTCAGAGGTATCAATGACACTGCAAAAGAAATCCTAAAAGAATCCTAGGAACAAAATATCAAAGCCCTTTCCTGTTCCAATCATCCAAATAAACTTTACTTGTTTGTTAACCCAAAACTAAAATCTAATGCTAGCTGATAAGGTTTATCCTTTAATAACAATTCTTGGAAAGCCTTTCACTAAAAACAAACAAGCAAATTAAATCATACAGATGAACTGTCAACTGCAGGGGGGATACAGCATTAAAATTATCTTTAGCCTGACTCTTCTCTCGATTGCTCAGGGTAACTTATGTCAGGCAAGTAACTGGGGAGGAAATGCTGCCTACCTTTGTCAAGTAGATTTTTAAAAACATAGCTGATAGAAAAACTGCAGATACATATAGATATATACGTATACCTTACATGTAGGCATGTGAACACACATTTGTGTTTCAATGCATATGTGAAATTAATACTCATCAAATGTTTATTTATAAATTATGGAAAAAATACATAATAAGAAAAGTGAAGAACTAAGTTTATATACAAAGGGACACAAGATACTAGCATGTCTGTATTTCCTATTATTCCAGTGCCCGAACGTAGCTTATTTCATTACTGTAAAGTACCGTGAGCCCTTTCTAAAAGGAAGGCCTAAGAAAATGATTAGTTTAAACTATCATTAACTTTTATTGCATATTGTATTTAAGACTCATTAGCATCGAAAGGAGGTGTTCCCCTTCAATTTTTACATCACTTTTGAAAGCATTTTAAGTGATATTAAGTAAAGACAAGAAAAATTTCAAGAAGCCAAAACAAAAAACAAAAACAAAACAGTGGAAACTTTCCAGGGCAAATGAGAGGATCCCTGATTTCTGTAAGCAGTTCATAGAAAGCTGTCGTAAGGCTTACAGTGAGACTGATTTGGGGAAAGAAAGTGTGTATGTAGGAAAAATCTGACACTCTTCCCCTCAGAGAGGAGAAATTCCACTAACATTGAGCCATGATTTTAACATCTGCCATTTGTTCATTCAGCAAATACTCACTAATGCCCATTAAGTGCCAGGCATCTCAAAGATATGGTCCCTGTACTCAGGCACCTTACAGTCAGGTGAGGCAGGGACTGGACACATGTTATTTAACTGCTGTTATAAAAGCTACCAAAAAAAAAAAAAACAAAACACCACGTACACAACAACAACAGGGTATGGGATAAGAGCACAAGCTGGGGGAAGGAGGACGGAGAAGATACGAGAAGATACGAAGAAAGAACACGAGGGAGGGGCAAGGCTGCATTCTGGATGTTATCTCATTTAATCCCTACAACTGGAGGTTAAGTAACTTTCCCAAGGTTACAGGTCAAGTGTCAGAACCAGGCTTAGAACCCAGGTATGAATGACCCCCAAATCCATGCTTTTCCCACTGTGCCACACTGCTTCTTCCCAAAATCATTTCCTCTGACAATTAATAAGAAAATATTGACTCCTCAGATTCAAGACCTCAGATCTGACCTTAGATTCCAAGTGTGAGAAGTAGGCTGTCCTCCAAGCTAGGTCCTCTGTTTTTCACCTGCCACCTCCAAACTCATTTACACAGACCTCTAGATTTGGGATGCTAATAAATTTGTTCACCCAGACCATATATGCACGTGCAACAACAATAACAACAAAACACCGTCAAAGTTCCTTTTTAAGGTTACCTCTTTGTTGTACTATAAATAAAACAGAACTTTCTGTCAAACAGTTTTGCAAAGTGATTCACAGATCATAGAGAACTAAACCAATTAGAGAGCTAGAGATGTTGGCCAGGGCAACAGTTTAGCAGAGAAAAATAAAAGCGACTACACACAGAGCAAAGAAAAAGCCATACTTTCCCTTCTGAAATGACTTTTGAATTCAAGAACTCTCATCTATGATTAGGATTTCTACTCAGGAGGGCTGCACTTTCCCTCCTTCCTGTTCCTATTTCCTCTCTAAAAGCTTTCTGTTTTAGGAATCTCAAGTTTCAAGGCTTTTGTTACATTATTATCTGTTGTGAGTTATAGCAAAAGAACACACTCTTATAAAACCAGATCTAACAAACTTTCTTTTTTTCTACATTCTTCTTGTGATTTTTAATCCTGGTCAAAAAACATAAAAGCTAGATCTTTTTAACTCCAGGATTCATCACAAGCAAACTGTAAACTACCTAAATAATCCTTTGTTCTTCCATCTCTACAAGGCAATAGCTTTTTTTTTTTTTTTTTTTTTTTAAGTTTATCCAAAGATTTCAACCTTCTACTTTTACCTACAGGACAACTGCTAATACTGCAAATGACATCATGGCTATGAAAATGGGACTACCATACACACATACACACACACACACACTAAATCAGACCACCACAGACTCACCCAAAATTACACATAACTTTCCACTAAAAAACATATATGTAAATGTAGACAGACAGGGACAGAGTGAACTTCAGCACCAGCCACTGTAACAATATGAAGAAAGAAGGATGACAGGGTGTGGCTCATAAGAACAAAACCTGATTTGGAAATAGAACTCAACATTGAAATGCCTGATGAATTTCTTCTACCCAAGTAACAAATAGTTACTAGTAGGCAAAACTGTAAAGTACAGGAGATGCAGTTTAAACCCACTTCCAAGCCCCCCGACCAAGATACATCACTCAATTTCTTGAAGCTCTGAGGCTATTTCACAAAGTTAACAGACCAAAGATCCAGGATCTAATTATATATTGTTCAGGAAACTTATGGATTATTTGGAACAACAGGCACCGAATACATCAAAACATTATCATACAGTAATTACACGTAGGGTTTTATAAGGTAAGTTTGTATTTTGAGTTTCTCCTGTAGTGATATTTTACAACATAATTATGGTTTGTACAGCCTGATTTATTTCCTCATTGAAGGTGAACTGCAGCGAAATGTTTTATTATTCGTTTATTGCTAATCACGTTGTTCACACACCTCTATAAGTAACGTTCCTTTGAACTGTTCTGTTACATTGACCCGTGTTGTGCATTGAAACCATTGTCCAACATGCTCTTTTCCCTGAATGCAGGTGAAGCACACGAGTGGAACATTACACAGAAGAACTTTTATATAATAAAAGTACTGAATGTCTCCGGCCCTTAATATACTGAGCACCCACCCTGGTAAATGACAAAGACAGCAACCAATCGCCAGGCAGGACCCCAACGTCTCAGCCAATAAGAATATGGGGGTGGGGTTACACTAAGCTCCCGGTGACTTCCCCGCACCCCAGAGACCCAGGTTGTGGGAGACTGGACGGGAATTGGACTCCGAGGATATCGTTACCCCCGGCTGTAGCTGTTGTCCTCCTCGTTCTCGCAGTCGCTGCAGTGCTCATGGCCGTTTCCGTTCCCTTCCATCATCTGCGGCAGCGGAGGTGCCGGCGGCTTCACTGCTGTCTCACTCTCGTCCGCCATCTTGAGTTGCGAGAGCCGGCCTCCGCGCCTCACTACATGGGGGGTTCCTATTGGACGAGAGGAACTTGCGGTATATTCTGGGTTTTGTAGTTTTTGGGGTGAAGAGAGACGTAACTGAGAACAGCTCGTTCCCTAGAAACCGGAACAAGCTGGACTACAATACCCAGAAATCATGAAGGGAGGCTGTCCTGGGTGGGGGGCCAGCACTATCCGGAAGTCCTGGGCGTTCAGCCGCGCTTTGAGGAAAGAAGGGCTCCAAGGTTGGCTGGGCCGACACTCTGCGACGGGGCGGCCGCGTGGTATGCTGGGAGTTGTAGTTCGATGCAGGCGTAGGGTTTCGGGATGAGGCGCCAAAATCCAAGGTTTGACCTCAGCTTGCCCTTGCTAGTGCCTGGACCACAGGTGAGCCGTTATTGGTTGCCGTTAAGGACCGTTATCATTCCCGGGTAAGTAGTAAGGACTGAGCCCTGTGGGTGCTACCCACCGGGAACCTGAATGCGTCAGGCCTTCTTGGAGAGCCTTTGCTTTAAGAAGCCAGGTTGGCTCCTGGCTGCCTTTCTTCACTCTTGACTCTGGGCGTCCCCTGGTCGTTGGTGGTTCAAGGCCCCTTGAGAAGTGGTGGATTGTGGTATGCGGAACACTGATCCTGAGTCAGGAAACCTGACTGCTCCGTCAAGCTTTGCCGCCTCTTGGCCTCCAGGTACTGGTCTCCACGAAGCTTACACTGTAGCCCTTTCATTCTCCACCTCTACTCTCTAATGAGCCTTTACATGCCAGAGTCTGTATTTAAGGCTTTTCGTACATCTCATGTAATCCTGTCATAAAGCCTAGAATGTGCATTGTATTATTATCTCCCTTTGGCACAGAGGAAGAAATGTAGCCCAGATTGGTTGGTAAATGGTAAACAATCCCATAGCAAATAAGTGGCAAAATCAGTATACAGATTTGGATCTGCCTGCCCTTAGGCCCTCTGAATTCTTTACCACTGCAAAAGTCCCATTGTCTGATACAGTTATTAGAAAGTAGTTGTAAAATTTGGGGACGCCTGGGTGGCTCAGTCGGTTGAGCGACTGTGAGTTCGAGCCCCGTGTCCGGCTCTGTGGGGAGCCTGCTTCCGATTCTGTGTCTCCCTCTCTCTCTGCCCCTCCCCCGCTCATGCTCTCTTTCTGTCTCAGAAATAAATAAACATAAAAAAAAAAGAAAGAAAGTAGTTGTAACATCTTAATCTATTTTTAGCATTGACTGAACTGAATGCTTCAATCCCTTGGGTCTCACCCCTGTGATTGAGTAATTGCACCTGAACCTTGAGGCCAGCGCCCAAAGATATGGTTCCCATTTCTAGAGATCACCCGTGCAGGTTGGATTGTGGGTTGTAGGGGAAGGACATGTTCTTATCATCAGAGGGTTCCATGACCAAAAAAAAAAAAAAAAAATGATCTTTGCCTTTGGGAAACTCTTCAACATGGAAAGAGGGATGACGTGGGAAGAAACACTTCCCATCTGACTCAGGGAAACCAGACAAAAGAGAGATAAATATTGTCAGTTCTTCATTTTTCTCAGTGGCAAGAGCAGAAGTGAATATGATCCAAAACAACAGATAATCTCCTCATTTATATCTGACTTTAGAAGGGAAAGACACCCGCTCAGACTGAGAGTTGTCACCCACACTCATCTCTCCAGGACCAAGACTGCTGTCAATATGATGTCTTGTACGCAGCTGCAGGCCAGAGAAGGAGGTCAAAGATAATAATAACGAAGCCTTACATGTGTTAGATGGACTTAACGTCTAAGTGTTTCATCTATTTTAACTCATGTGATCTTGTAAAGTAGGTAGAGAAGGGGACTTTAAGAAAATTGGGCTTGCCAAAAAAATGTGTGTGTGTGTGTGTGTGTGTGTGTGTGTGTGTGTGTGTATGTATATCACATCACAGTGAGACCTAGTGGCAGAAACAGAACCCAAATCTAGTATTCTAATTCCCAATCCTGTATTTTTTCTCACAGATATGCAGAGGTTGAACGAAAGCTAATAAAACATGACCAAGGAAGAGTGATTATAGGGTCCACTGTGGACCCTGCCATTCTTATAGTTCAGAGCTTAAGAAAGACACTGCCTTATATTTTACTGCAAACTGAGCAGATTTTGTTCGGTGGAGAGCTTTCCTGGGAGGTAGACAGGCAATGGGATTGTCCACGCTCAGAATGCAAATACCAGTCCAAAGTTCTGGAATCCAGCACCTCTGAGAATTTCAGAATTTGAGAGCACCTGAAATGCATTTATTTCCTCTCTCTCAGGATCTTTAGTTAGAGTCCTCACTTAGATTTTGTAGGGTCCATTATTTCTCCATAATAAAATTTAAATGTTACGTTTTTGAAAAGAAATTGAGGGGCGCCTGGGTGGCTCAGTTGGTCAAGCGCCTGACTTCAGCTCAGGTCATGATCTCGTGGTTCGTGAGTTCCAGCCCTGCGTCGGGCTCCATGCTGACAGCTCAGAGCCTAGAGCCTGCTTCGGATTCTGTGTCTCTGTTGCTCTCTGCCCCTACCCCGCTCGCCTGCACGTTCTCTCTCACTCTCTCTCAAAAATAAACATTAAAAAATTTCTTTAATAAAAAAAAGAAATTGAGTACATGTGATACTTTTTAAAAATGACCACTTAAAACTGAATATTGCCACATGTGATTTTTTTTAGTCACATTGGAACAGAATGATCACTAAGAGCAGTGCAGGGTGGAGTGTCCTAAATTGGGTCTGTGGGTCATTTCTTGGGATTCCAAGAGGTCTCCTATTTGTTCCTCTCCACTGCCCCATAACAGAGAGCCTTCCACTTTCAGACAACTCTCATTGGTGGAAACTTGGCCAAGTTCTGCCTTAGGAAATTATGTGGAAACATGCAATCCTGTGTCCCTCTAGATAATTTTGTTACGTATTCTTCAATTAATGCCTGGTTCCCTAAAATTCTTTTTTCCAAGCCAAACATTCCCGGCTCCCTGAGTGCCTCATCAGATTAAAATAGCAGGCTTCTCCCATCTAGCTGTGCTGGCTCTTCCTATCCTCCCCATTCGGGCAGAAGCATTATACAAAGGCAGTGGGGTGCAGCAGGGCCCAAAGGGTGGCCGAAGAATGTGCCTATGAAATGCCACAAATTCTGGAATTTACTCCTACTGTGGATACCCCCGTTATCCCTTCACAGTTATTACTGGAGACCATAGAATATAGTGATTAAGAGAACAGGCTTCAGACTCCCTGGGCTCTAAATCCTGGTGCTACTTCTGCCTAATGAGTGACTTTAGGTAAGTCACTTACAACCTCACTGAGTCTCAGTGTCCTTACCTATAAAATGAGACAATGCTGAGAAAACACTAAAGCGTCTAAGACAGTCAATACCTAATAAATGATTTCCCTTCCCGGGAAGTCAGCATGTCCTGTGATAACCAATTTTCTCATGATGTCCGTCACAGATCAAGACCCTTGCTGTACTCCCAGCCTACCAGAGATCCGTTTCTTCTAATGGGCCTAGGAGAGCCTGAGCCAGGTTGTGGTTCATTTATTCAACACCTCAGAGCGTTCACCACCTGTGAGTTCCATGGCAGGAACTAGAGAGTCAGGGATAGAACAACACAGTCCCTCTCCTGGGTTCACTCTACAAGTTGGCAGCTATTACAGACTGACAGTTGTGGCTCAGTGTAAGACAGTGGGAACACCAGATGTAGCAGGAGCCTGGAGGGACCCTTAACCTGGGGAAAGGGGTTCTGGACCCAAAAGACCACTGAGCTGAGTTTTCAAAGGAGACACAGATAAACGGGAAGGGCAGGGGCAGAGGGAGTCCAGCTGCCTGAGACCGGGATGCTTCTGAGGCACTGCAGCAAGAATGCTATGAGCATTTTGGAGGTTGAGACTGGAGAGGCAGTCAGGAGGTGGAAACAGGAAGGGACATGGATGCCATACTGAGGGGGTTGGGCTTTATCCTGAAGACTCTAGGAAGCCGCTGAAAGATTTTTTTTTTTTAATGTTTATTTATTTTTGAGAGAAGGGGGAGGGGCAGAGAGAGAGGGGACAGAGGCTCCGAAGCAGCCTCTGTACTGACAGTAGTGAGCCCAATGCAGGGCTCAAACTCAGGAACCGTGAGATCGTGACCTGAGCTAAAGTCAGATGCTCAACTGACTGAGCCACCCAGACGCCTCACTGCTAAAAGATGTTTAGCTGGGGAGAGAGAGAGGATCGAACTTTTATTGGAGAAAGATCATACTAGGCAGCAGCCTGGCTGTCCTAGGGCAGGGAGTGCTTCTCCTCTGAAGAACAGAGCTGGTGGGCTCAGTCACAAATAAGGGACAGGGAGATGGTCTTTGGCAGCTTCCCGGCTCCTCGGGAGCTCACTTTTAGGAAGGGTACCCTTCCTTCCTATGACAGCCCCTGACACATGGGCCTGGAACACAGTGGGTCCAGCCTTCCGTGGCTTAAATCTGTGGGACTTAAGAGTAGCAGTCATTCCCTGCCCAGAAGACACTTACAGTGAGATTGGGAAAAGCAGGTGCAATTTGAAAACAAAATACCAAGGCCTGACTGGGTATGATTAAATGAGTTAGATAGATAAGTTAACTGAAGTTTGGGGTGGGGCAGGGGTGCAGGTCTCTGGAGTAGCATTGTTAGAAAAGGCTTCCCGGAGAAGGCAGACTTTGAGCTTGGCCTTGGAGGCAACTTGAGTGCTGGATCCTCCATTATAATTTCTGGGGGCTGTGTGGATCCACCCTTGAGCTGGAATCACAGCTGCAGTTTTACTTCTGTTTGTGTGGTTATACAGTTTGCAACCATTTCCCTGTGGTTCTCCCTGGAACAGGACACTGTTCCACGAAGGGAGAGAGTGCATTGGATTTTCCTCACCTCTATATCCCTTGGGCCAGCACGGAGTAGGCCCTCAATTAATATTTGTTGCATTACTTAATATATGAGTGGTGAGAAGGAAGGGATAAGAGCTTCAGGTGTGGAAACATTACAAGTAAAGGGCAGAGAACAGGAACACACAGTACGGTGACCTATTGTGTTCGGATGGTGCTTTATTGCTCACAGAATGTGCTAGCACACTATTTCCTTTGATCCCTATCATCAACGGTCTTGTTTGATGCTGTGCAATGAGCAGGGCAATTGTTATTCCAGTTTTACAATGAGAGAACAAGAAGTTCAAGGATTTGTCCAAAGTTTCACTGCTACTTAGTAGGAATTCAGACTTGCATCTGGTGTTTTAACATGAAGTCTAGTGCAATAACTAAATCACTTTCCTCCTGGGTTTTTCTCAATGGAGAACATACAGTAGGACATATGTCGAGAGGGGGTCCCCAGGGGCCAGGTCACAGAAGGCCTTAAGTTTCAGGCTAAGAAGTTTGGACTTTATCTTGCAGCTGGTGACAACCTATGAGAGGTTTTTTTTTTTTTTTAAAGCTGTTTAATAAAGAATAAATATTAATGGTATTTGTAAGGTATGGTATAAATTTAATTGCATATTAATATTTATTTAAAATAAACATACAGAAAGTAGTTTAATTTCAAGAACCAAGAGTCAAAGACCCAGGAGTCAAAGGAGTCATCTCTCTTGGACTCAGAGGGTTGTTCATCAAACAACTTGAAGTGGTACTATATTCCATGCATCATGCTTAATGCCAAGGACACAGAGGTGATGGAGATACAGGTCATTGTCAGGATGAAGTGAGACCGTGTAAGCAGCTAGAGCCACTTTATTATTGCCATCCTGAATAAAGGAGGATATATGCTTGAGCTGAAAAAAAATCGTTGATGGCATCACCTCCCAACAGCCAACGTGGAGCTTCAGTTTCAAGACTGTGCCCAAGTTGAAGCCCCTGCAGCATCCTTCAACTTTTCCTGTGGGATCATCTCTGCAGAGATGAAGAGCAGAGATGAAGCTACTATTGGCCCATTGAACCACAAGGATGCCTACTTAAAAGACAAGCCCCTGGCCTGTATGCCAATAGATCACAATACTGTAAGGCAGTATCTGGGAAAAGCAGGATCATCTATAAGGGGTTCCTAGCAACATGCTCCAGGAAGAACTTGATAATTTGAAAGAGTGAAGGCATAGTCCTATCCCTATCATTGCCATGGCAGCCATGATTAATGATGGGAGTCTGTGTAGTCCTTGGATGTGTCGGGAGTAGGGGAAAAGTTGAGAACCACAAAGCCAGGGTATCTGTAAATTGTTTGGTTTGGGAAGGGAACAGGGCCATTAGATCTGGCCCTATGGAATAGGAATTAGAATTGTTCTGCCTGACCCCATGGATTAGAACAAGGGGAGATATTGTATTACCTAAGGAAAAACTTTTAGTGTCAGGACTGGACTTCAAAGACATCATGAAGTTACCTTGAAAAGGCAGTTCCCTGACACTGGACATGGCTAAGTATAGACCCCAGAGATGATGTGGAGGAGATTTCAAACACTGGATTGGTGTTTGAACCAAATGGGCCCTTTGATCATGAGATACAATCCTATTTATTAGGTGATGGTGACATTAGGGAGAAGGGTGTCAGAGACTGGAGTAGTCATAGAAAAATGTTGAATTACTTCATTCTTCAATGTATCAGATTCCTACTGTGCTGGGCACTGTTCTAGGCGCTTGGGGATATTTATTGGTGGTGGAAATAGACAAGATTCCTACTTTAAAGGAAGCAGAGAGTAGAGGTACAGTTTAGAGAGAGGGAAAGGAAGCAGGGTAATTAAGGACCCACCGATATGTGAGGCACCATTAGATGTTTTTATGAATTTCTAATGCTTTCAACAAGTATAGCAGCGATCATTATACTTTAGTCGAGTAAGTGACTTGCTAGGCTTGTTTGTACAGAATGAGCTCTGCAACCAACTGACACTGTAAGAAAGCAAATGGATTAACCTATAAAAATCAGTTTCCTCTTGTGTGAAATGGGGATGGTGACAGTACCCACCTCAAGGATTGTGAAAATTCAACGCGCTAAGGCCTCTAGAGGGCTCTAAGGAGGCTGAAGTTTGGAGGTGCTCAGTTAACTGCCGCAGCCATTGCCAAAGGTTGCGCAGCTAGTGATTGCCAAGGCCTGACTTTGGAACTAGTACTTTCGGGGTTATTTTCCTCGGCTTGGGAGGACTCTGGCTCCGACAGAACAGTAACCCTAAGGTTCCCACCCGGCCCAGCACTCCCGGACTGTGCGACTTCCCCGCCTACCCCTCTCCACACCCGCCCACCCCCTTCCGCCGGCCGGACGTCCGGTCCACGTGCGCGCCCTCCCGAGGCCCCGCCTGCCCGCCGGGAGCCACCCAGTAAGCCCCGCTGAGATTGGGCGAGCGACGGCGCCCCAGGCCGGGTCAGAGGCCTCGGGTACGTAGCGCGCCGCGCGGGGTGGGGTGGAAACGGCCGTGCCCCGGGGAGCGGGTGGGCGGGACGGTGGCGCCCCGGGGCTGGTTTGTTCTTTCCGGCTCAGAGAGCTGAGTCCACCCCCCGAGACTTGTCCCGGCGCCGGGCCTGGCTCTGGGCGCTCAGAAGCACCGCCCCAGGCTCCCCGGGCGTGCTGCGCGATGGGGCAGACTGTACGCGCCTTCCTCGCCCCCAAACCTTGGCGACAGTTTGTTGAGCACGTACTGTGTAGCAGCCCCTGGGTCAAGCACTTCTGCATCCATGACTCGTTGCCTTGGCAACAACCGGACTAAGCAGGGTGCTGTTTACATCTGTGGCGATGAAGAAAGGTTTACAACTAAAATTGTGGCAGAGATTGTGGTTTCAAACGCAGGTTCAGTCCAAAGTTACTACAGTTCAGAACTTGTGGTCAGACCTGTTTGATTTTTGAATCCAGCCTCTGCCCCTTCCAGTTATGTGAACTCGAGTAGCGTTCCGACTGCCAGTTTGCTCATCTGGGAGCGGGCGGAATGAAAGTGCTTTGCTGGGTAGCTGCTGTTTTGCTGAGTGATCACCGCCACTTTCCTTTTCCGCGGGAGGCTGGACTGGGTATAAAGTTTTAGGGAAGATTCCCTTCACCCGCACACCAGGCCTGGGTGGCATGGTGGATTCCCACTCATTCACTTGTAAAGAGGGTGGCCTGGCTTCCTGTTTTTCTTTCTACGCCTAGTTCCCAGTGGAGACCTTTGTCATTGAATTAGCTTATGAAGTTTTCTTCCTCTCTTAGTTATGGGAAAATTATCACCCGAATGAATCTTGACATTAAGTCCTAATTTTAAAGATGAGGAAAAATAGAAGCCTTGAATACGGGTTTTCAGCGTCTTCCTTCCTTCCTTCCTTCCTTCCTTCCTTCCTTCCTTCCTTCCTTCCTTCCTTCGTTGAGGGGTGGTGATGGCTGATTTTACCTAAATAAATCAGATGGATTTGGCTGGGTGCAGACCTAGGTCTTGGGAAAGGCAAAATGCTAGAACTCTGGCTGATGAATACAAAGTAGACTGGCTGGTTGGGGTGGTTTTCTTTGAGCAGGGCCCTAAGTTCCCACCGGATTCTCTTATGTCTTGTGCAAGGTCTGAACCTGTCCTCCTGGGTAATATGTTTAAAGGGTTCAGATCCTTTCTTGGTGCCTTGCCTTAGGAGAAAAGATTAAGGTTGATAACTGAAGGCAGGCAAGCAGTGAACTTTTGTTTTGTTTTGGAAACTACCCACTGGCACATTTTCAGATAACTAAAAATTTTCTCTGAAAGTTTCAGTAGTTGCAAAGGATATGATTTCTGGTTAATTGTAAATATTGACACTTTAAAAATAAAACTGTTACACCAGGCATTTAAACCTGTGCAGTGGAATCTCAATACCATAGTGATTTGATTTCCCTTATCCTCTGGGGGAAAAAAATTATACAAACCAGTTTTTATTTAACCTTTGAAATTTTACATTGTTATTTTTCTTCCTTGAATTTATATTTCCACCTAATTTCCTCCACAGAATTTTTTTCTCGTATGATAGATTTTGAAAGCCTTTGGTTTGTCGTCCTACATCTCTGCAACAAACAACAAAAAATATTTAAAACAGTTTTGAAAATTGTCTCGTGGTCATAATATTAAGCAATTTCTTTTGACTTGAGTTTTTATAGTTGTAAAATACGCAGTCGATCAAAACTGGTTTTGATCAATTGTCAAAAACCTAAGTTTTATTTGAAATGCTTCTCTTAATAAGCTGAGTAGAACTTTGTAAAGTTCATGTGTGCATCCATGTATATTTGCTAGAATGAGCAGAGATTTTATTCATGGCCGTAAGCACTGAAGAAGTCTGTTCATGTAAATAAATATGCAGGACTTGAAGGCATTTTGTTGTGGTAATATTACTTAATTCTTTGAACACCCTCTGAGTTATAGGCCAAAATATCACAGTGAGCTGTCATTGAAACAGTTATTAAAGACCTGCCGGCAGACAGTTCTTTTAGGTCCTCCTTTAACTCTACTGAAGGCAAAGATTTGGAAACCACCTGACTCAGCAGGAAGATTTATGTTGTGACTATGGGCAGGCACATATCCGCGTGAATACTGATGTTTCAAAGTGCTCCTGGATGGTGCCAGGGTAATTTTGCACTAGGGATAGTGCACCTTTGCAAGATTTGGCATGGGTGACTAGTTGTGCCTTTCTTTGAAACCTAGGAGATGGGGGAGGGTGAAAGGGGGACTTGGGAAGGGAGAGGATGAAGACATTCCAGAGCTGGTCTGCTTCCAGAGGAAGAGGCAGGGGGCATTCAGGTGGAAATTTATTCCTCCTAAACTGTGCCTTTGTGCCCCTTGGAAGAGCTTCATGCATGCCTCAGGGGTTCTCATTCCCCAGTGTGAAGATCGCCTAGAACTCTGATGGGCAAATTTCTAACTTCTTTTTAACTTCCATTTCTTCCCCTTTAGAACGGGAAAGAACCAGAGAACCTACGGGTTGTTGTGTTGATCAGACAAGATGAGGGATGTCCCTGGCACGTAGATGGTGCTCAAATGGTGGGCAGCTACTCTTATACTCTACTTCTTGCCTGCTGGAAACCTCGCCTTCCTATGTACTCTCTGCCTCAGTTTCCTCATCTGTGAGCCCAAGAAATTGTTAGCCCAGAAATGTAGGGGTGGGAAGTGATGTGGAAAAGATTTTGTGATTCCCATAGTAGGCTTTCTGAAACAGGTATGCTCTTACTTACTTTAAAATAGTTAATGTTGAGTTCCTGCTCACCTATGAGCTGGACATTTTCCTGCTGTGCTTTATGTGTTCATTCAACAGATACTTTTTGAGGGTCTTCTACTTGTCAGGCCCTGTTTTCAGCACATTGGATACAGTAGTGCCCAGATTCTGGGTAGAGGCAGATTACAATAAATGAACATGAAGATATGTAACATGTTGGGTGGTGCTAAGTTGATAGCTGCTGTGAAGAAAAGTGGAATGGTGAGGAGACTAGAGAGTGAAATGAGGGTGCTATTCAGGACAGTCTCTGATAGGGTGAGGAGGGAAGTAAGCCATGCAGCCCTCTGGAGGAAGAGCTTTCCATCTGGAGGGAACAATATGTCCAAGGGCCCAAGGTGGGAGTGTGCTCGACCTAGTCAAGGAACAGCAAGGTGGCCAGTGTGTCTGGAGGGCTGAGACCAGGAGGGGAGTGGTAGGACATGTCGGGAGAGATGCCCATGGCCATCCGGAAGCCCCTGTAGAACCCTATGAAGACTTGGCTGGTGCTCTAAGTGAGAGAGGAACCATTGGAGGGTTTTGAGCGGAGGGGTGAAATTATTGGACTTGGATTAAAAAATTTTTTTTGATGTTTATTTATTTTTGAGAGAGAGAGCGTGAGCAGGGGAGGGACAGAGAGAGAAGGAGACACAGAATCTGAAGCAGGCTCCAGGCTCTGAGCTGTCAGCACAGACCCGACGAGGGGCTGGAACTCATAAACTACAAGATCATGACTTGAGCCAAAGTCGGACGCTTAACCGACTGAGCCACCCAGCGTCCCCGGACTTGCATTGTTAAAGATTCACACTAGATACTGTATTGTGAATAGACAACAGCTGGGGAGCAAAGGTGGCAATAAGAGAATTTCTCTGAGACTACTACAGTAATCCAGGAGCACAATGCCAGTGGATGGACCCTGTGGTGTCTAGCTGGGTTGTGCAGGTGCAGGGTGGGTACGGCCAGCAGGGGGCGCTAGTGAGCGGGATGAAGATTGTGAGCCCGGAGCCAGGAGGACACGAAAATTTTTGGCCTGAGCAACCAAAAGGGTGCAGGTGGAGTTGATTGCAATGGCTGATGTGTCACACGCGCTGGGGAAGATGAGGTGACTGTGACATACGTTACATCATTTAATCCTGATAAAACCCATGAGTAGTCATTATTAATCACGTTTTATACGCAAGGAAGTAAGCCCACAATGCTGAAGTTGCCCGAGGCCACACAGCTAGTTAAGGGACAGGGCTGAGACCCCAGCTGAGGCCCCCATGACTCTGAAGCCCGTGAGAGTTGGTCTTCCCTGTGATCCTTTTTCTGCATAAGCACCAGCATAGTAGTCCAGTGCAAACAGTCTCCCTGCCCACACATTAAAGCTCCCTGGACTGATGGTTTGTGCTTGGAGAGTGCTCGAGAAGAGTGACCTGTTCCCTCCCCTTCCCTTGGTGTTGGCAGAGGAGAAGGGAGAGGAGGACTTACCGCCAACACCTTCTCTTGTGGCTCCCTCCAGGTAATTGGCAGCTTGGAGGAGGTAGTGACTTAATAGGCCTAGCAGACGAGAACTTGGACTCAGGTTTAAACAGCAGCCTCTCACCAATAATGAAAGATTAGGAGTGGGGAAACCATAGATAAAAATAGCACTTACTAGTTAACTGGAAAACAATATATTTTTGCAACCTCTGGTTCCATGAGAAAATAATTGGGTCCCAAGGCGGGGAATGACTCGTTTTCATGAATGATTATATTGATCATTGAAGCAAAATGGATACATCCCTTTTGGAAAGCGATTCGAAGGAGAAGTGTCTGGCAGGTCAGGCATGCCCAGTGTTAAATCCTGGGAGGCTGCAGGAGGAGGAGGAAAAGAAGCTGGAAGCTAATGAGGGAGCCAGGTCCTGGCCCCAGCACAAGCAGGTTGGGGCTGTTGATTGGGATACACAAAGAAACAGAACTTGCTTCCAACTTAAGTCCTGAGCTCTCCCAAGGGAGGAAAAAAAGAGTGTCCATTCAAGTATCAGTTTCTTATTCTGTTTAACCCATTGGGTGTTTTGTTTATTTCCTTTTTTTTACCCCCCAGGAGGGATTTACTAGCCTCAAGCAGCATATTCTAATGGAAAAGGGAGCAGGCTGGGAGACTGATTCTAGCTTCTGCCTTGCCACTGACAGGAGAATGCAACCCCAAGTATTTTTTCCACGGAACCATCCAGCCATTCATTCTATAAAGACTTTTCATACACTTTCTCATAACTAATAGGGAGCATGGGTGAGTGCTGGCACTGTTGTAAGCACTTTACATGTATGACCTCTTCTACTCTTCACAGGTACTCAGGGTGGGTGCCATTAGCTCCATTTTACAGGTGAAGAAACTGAGTCAAAGAATGGTCGAGTAACTTGAGCAGTATTACTCACCTGGTACATGATGGATAGACAGCGGACACTATGCTAGATGCCGCGGACAGAGGGGTACAAACGACATGGTGGGTGGCCTCGTGGAGCTTATTTTATCTAACACGTTGAAAACGGTCATACAAACACGATGGGTACAGGGAAGGAAAAGAATGGCGCAGAGAGAGGTCGGGGGCCTGATCTGAGTCGGCGGGTGGACAAGGCTGCTCTGAGTGGAACTGTGGTGCCCTCTCACTGCTTTCAGGTCCTCACTTTGACCTCCGTGGTCCTGACTGAAGACAGCGACCCCTATCGCTCTGGATATGCTCCCCGCTAACCTCACCACACACATTCTGAGCGGATTATTTACACCCGCTCCTCCTGGGGTGGCGTGGAGGCTTTGCTTGGAGGGGGCAGGCACTCTACTCTTGCTTTGAGTGGTGCCTGGGGCACTACTGGTGGTGGCAGGGGCAACAGTGTTGCACATGGAGGGAAAGAGACTGTGCATTCGGGGGCAGAAGGCCAGCGTGCAACAAATTCCTTGATGGGGGGCAGAGAGGTCAAAGAGGGGCGGGCTAGGAGGCGAGGGAAGAAGGCAGTGAAGGGGTTTTGCTTGTTTGTTTTTAAGTTTGTTTATTTATTTTGAGAGAGCTAGTGAGCACGAGTTGGGGAGGGGCAGAGAGAGGGAGGGAGAGAAAATCCCAAGCAGGCTCGGCACTGTCATTGGAGCCCAATGTGGCGCTTCATCCCACAACCGTGAGATCATGACCTGAGCCAAAATCAAGAGTTGGACGCTTAACCAACTGAGCCACTCAGGCGTCCCAAAGGCAGTGAAGGTTTTAAGTGACGTGATCAGAAGTCCACTTTAAGCCATGGCCCTGGCTGTCTTGGGAGAAGCTAGGCAGGGGACTGGAGAGTCAAGTCAAGAGGCCACTGCAGAGGTCTGGGCACAGGGTGATGGGACTTAGGTTCATAGGGTGGGGCCAGTGGAGTCAGAAGTAGGACCAGCAACCCAAGGCCATGGGGTTTTTTGTCTAGAGGCCCATGGAGAAGCCAGCAGCCCGCTCTCATTTTTCCCTAAGAAACACTGCCAGAGAAGATTCCAAGAGAGACTTTTTTTTTTTTAAGATTTTATTTTTAAGTATTCTTTATACCCAATGTGGGGCTCGAACCCACAACCCCGAGACCAAGACTCACATGCTCCACTGACTGATCCAGCCAGGTGCCCCAAGACTATTCCTCCTTGAATGTTTTTTTCTTCGTCTTCTCTAGGCTGTTGGGGCCCAAGAGGTAAAAAATGAAAGGCAGGTTTGGGGAACCTCAATGAAAGGGACCCCTCCCCCATTTACAGAGCACAATAGAATTTGATCCTCACTTCACAGGCTGCAGACCCAGCCTCTGTGACTCAAGTCCCTACCCTTTCCTTTACACCCTGCCGTCTTTCCCCTGACAGGGAGAATGAGGGAGAAGAAAGGATTTGGTTGTGGCTCCCCTGGGGTTGGAGTCCTGCCTTGCTCATGAATTCAGGACTGGGATTACTTCCCAGAATCCAGCTTCCATGTCTCTTGTACTGGGCATTAGCTCTTCTCTGTTACCATGGGACTTGGGGTCGTCCTTCCCCTTCCAGCCAAGCCAGCTCCGGGAACAGCTTTTGGTATTGAGGAGGAGGATTCCCAGGCCACCAGCGGTCTTGTCAATCACTGGTCACCCAGGGCGAGCATCTATGGACTGCTCTGGGAAGTGCTGAACCACAGAAAGGAGGAAGAGAGCCCCAATGTGCCTCACAGCCTCCCCTGGGGCTGATGCCCTGTTAGCATCAGCCCCTTACTTACAGGTTTGGAGACAGGATAGGGCAGGGGCAGACATTTGGGGGATGAGCTATTTGTTATTTATGGAGCACTTAACCACCCTGGGCCAGGCTGATTAGAAGGCTTATTGCAGTCACACAGCTTTATGGCAGAGTGCCGAGGGGCTGGGACCCAGGCTTCTCGACTTCCAGTCTATAACCTTCCATTTTAGCAGCGGTTCTGGTGCCCAGCTGGCTGGGACGCTAGGGTAGAGCCTGGGTTTCTGTCCCTTTTCTGAAGTTTCACAGGGGATTCAGATCAGGACCAGGTTTAGGAGTTGCTGTGAGGTTCTCACTGCCTGCGTGTAAATGGCAGTGGAATGAGGGGAAATAAGTGGATCCTGGAGAAGGACTTTTGAGCCAGAGCAGGAAGAGGGTCAGGAACACGGGTTAAAGAGGCGGTCACTTGTCGCTGGGTTCCTGGGGAGGAGCTACCAGACAGGTCTGGGTGAGACTCAGAGGCAGTCGAAACCTCAGCCTTCTTTTCCTCCTGGCCAAGCCTGGAGGGGTGCTCCCTGCCATGCTCAGACGCATGCGCACGCACATGCACGCACCCAGGCCCAGGGGGCGTACCACACGACGACTCTGGCTCACCTGCTGGTGCTGTGTTCTTCTTGGCTGGTTTCATTTGTTACTGTCTCCCCCTCCAGTTTTCCTGAGAGGCAAGACCTAAGTTTTCCTTCGGTCACCTGAGAGTCCCCGGCGCGGAGCTGCAAAGCGCAGAGGTGCTCAGTCAGCGCTTGGTGAAGGAATGAGTTATGGAGGGGCTTACTGGACGGGAACAGCTGGTATTTGTCCGGCCCCTTTCAGCCAGGGGCCCACGGCCTCCCAGGGCATGTGTTCCTTCATCCCCTTGGCCTTCCTGACAGAGGCCAAGCAGCTGTTGGTCTGTTTCCACAGATGGTCATCCGAGGCACAGAGAAAGGAAGAGATTCATTAGGTTGCCCCAGGAGTCTGGGACAGAGCTGAGCCTGGAATTTCCATCTGTGCTCTGGTTGCTGTCCATAAGACCTCACGCCTATCCTGCAGAGGGAGAGCACCAATATGATCATCTAGAAATCATCTTGCTTTGGTTCTGAACCGATCCGCTTAGAGCCAGATTCACTGTCCTTCTTTTGTCTAACTCTAAAGATAAATTAAACTTTCATTCCCTGAGTACGTTAAGGTAGGAATCTAGACTCAGAGGTGGGAGGCCTGAATTCCATTCAGGGCTCCATTAATAGCTGTGGCCCTGGGTAAGTCCCTTCCCCTCTCTGGTCCTTAATGAAGAGTTAGAGTCGATCCCAAGCCTGTGACACAGAACTGCCAAGGCAGCTCCGTTGCTAGAGATTCTTTTTTTTGTTTTTTAAGTTTATTTATTTATTTTGAGAGAGATAGAGAGAGAGAGAGAGAGAGAGAGAGAGAACCTGCATGCACAAGTGGAGGAGGGGCAGAGAGGGAGGGAGAGAGAATCCTAAGCAGGCTCCTTGCTGTCAGCCTGGAGCCCGATGTGGGGCTCGAATGCAACGAACCGTGAGACCGTGACCGGGGCCAAAACCAAGAGTCAGACATCCAACCGCTGAGCCACCTGGGCGCCCCTCGATCGCTAGAGATTGTGATTCGGTGTGTCTCGGGAGGGGTCCTGGTCCCGTGAAAGGGCAGGAGTTGGGGTCCCATGCTCTTCGGGGCCCCTTCAGCCACGTCTGGCAAAGTTGGATGACCAGGTGACAGTAGCTTGCTTGCAGCAATGAGGGGCCAGAGGCCAGTGGGTTTTTGGCCTTTATGCTGTCTCTCAGCCACCACCTGTCCTCAGGTCCCACTCCCATGCTTTCAGACCGGCCTTCTGCAAAGGAGAAGCAAGCTCGCGGCTTTAGGGACAACAGCACAGAGCTGGGATTACAATGCTGTTGCTGGGTTTTCCATTTCACGGCTTCAGCTGAGTGAACAAAAAAAAATTTTTTTTGACAACTGAACCCTGTCCTTAAGTCTTCTTTGTGTCAGCTGGAGGGAGACCACCTGGGGGCGACGCCAGTCCCAGATTGAGGAGCGCTGCTTCGTAAACCGTTTAATAATTGAGTTAGATCTCTCCATTTGGATGACGACTCTAGTGGGTATTTTCCTCTCTCTGCCCCTGGCTGCCCTGGGAGGACGAGCCTGGGCAGATTTAAACTTCTGGGCTGGTCCCCCCACCACCCACATCCGAGCAGCTGCCTCCCCCTGTCACTTGGTGTGTCCTCAGGGGAGGCAAACTCATTTCGGTATAAGCTCAAGCAAAGTGTAATTAGGACAGTAAATCTGCCGTTTTATATAAAAAAAAAAAAACCAGCAAAACCCATGACAGATTTCAAGGTCCTAGAGAAGTGATTTGATGCTCAGGGAGGGGTGGGAGAGGCCTGGCCTTCACTTTAATTTCTTCTAACCTGGGAGCAGACTCCAAGACCTGGTAACCCCGTTTACTCCCCAAAATGCAACATGACTTGAAAAAAGTCTTTTGTGAGCGGTGCCAGGGTGGAACAGCCGGTTAAGTATTCGACTTTGACTCAGGTCATGATCTCGCGGTTTGGTTGAGCCCTTGCATTGGGCTGTCTGTTGTCAGCACAGGGCCCGCCTCGGATCTTCTGTCTCCCTCTCTCTGTCCCTCCGCAGCTCGTGCTCCTCTCTCTCTGTCTCTCTCTCAATCTCAAAAATAAACATTTACAAGAAAAAGTCTCTTGTGAGATAGTCTGAGGTTGCAAGAATGGGGACGTAACTTCATGAACGTCTCTCTTAGTCTCTGTGCCTCGCGGTGTGACTTCAGCGCCTGCCTCCCGTCCTCACTTCCTTTACGGGACACTTACTGCGTGAAGGGCTTTGTAGGCATTTTCTCAGTCTGCAAAGAGCCTTATGAGATAGGTTCCATCACCCCCATGTTATGGACAAGAAAACTGAGGTTCCGAGAGACAGGCGACCTGTCCAGGGTTGCACAGCATTGTAAGTGGAGGAACTGGATCTGAAAAGGCCCATGCGCCTCACCTCCTCTATGCTGCTGCTGCTCAGTCTGAGAGAGCCGCAAATTCCAACACCAAGTTCTCTCCCGCAGCCTGTCATCCTTCCCTCACATTCCTCCTGGGCAAGATCCATACTCCTCTAAACCTCAGGCCTAATCACTACCAGCCACTGTTTCCGCTGAGCTCTCCCGTCTGGGCCACTTGTTGGTTGAAGAGGGAGGATTCTTCTGTCTAAACTAGCCACCTAGACGGTCTTAGTGTTGGTGCTGGAGGTTGGGGGGGGGGGGGGGGGGAGGACATTCTTCCCTGTGAGCCTCAGTGTCCCAGACTATAAAGTGGCCAGAGACAGGGGAGCTCTGTGGGCATCTGGAAAGTGCCTTGGGTTCACCACGGAGGGACAGGTGTGCCCTTCTTATGGGAAGTTCGCCTATAGCGGGTACCCCCGCCTCCAGAAAGCACTCTGCGTCGCAGCACCTGACCTTGTTCTGCCTACTCGGCATTTTGATTGCTAAATTTATACCGTGTTGGTTTGCCTTGTTTATGAGTGTTTTCTAAAGACTACTGGAGGCCTGTCCTGAGAGAATTTTCCATCTTCGGATGGATCCAGAGTTCCCCAAGCTCAGAACTCCACACTCTGCGTGGGCAGGCTGCGTCTCCCTTCCCTTCCTGTGCCTCCCTCTCCCCGGGTCATTCGGGCATGACACTTATCAGGCCTGGTGTCGTCCACAGGCAGGGCAGGTCGTTCTGGTGTTCCTGGGGTGGGCCATCCCAGCCAGCCAAGCGTGCCCTACTCCGGTAATTCCCCGCCTCTCGGCTCTGCATTCTCGCTGGTCTCCTCTTTCCTGGGAAGATGTTCCTGGTGGGCCTGACAGGGGGCATCGCCTCAGGCAAGAGCTCGGTGATCCAGGTGTTCCAGCAGCTGGGTTGTGCGGTGGTTGATGTTGACGTCATCGCCCGGCACGGTGAGTTGGAAGGTGGTGGGTGGAATGTGCACAGCAACTCCCCTGCGCCCCTTTCTGCCATCTTGTCTCATCTTTGTTTCACCTTTTTAGTTATTTATTTTAAAAAAAGGTTTTTTTAATGTTTTTTTATTTTTGAGAGAGACAGAGCATGAGTGGGGGAGGGGCAGAGAGAGACAGGGGCACAGAATCCGAAGCAGGCTCCAGGTCTGCTGTCAGTACAGAGCCCGACACAGGGCTCGAACTCACCAACTGTGAGATCATGACCTGAGCTGAAGTTGGACGTTGAGCCGACTGAGCCACCCAGGCGCCGCTATCTCACCTTTTTATAAGCCCTTTCAAGGCCTCGGAGGAGGGGGCAGCCTTCTCCTTCAGGCCTGGTCTGATTTCCTGCTCCCTGCCCCTCACTTCCCCTCTCCCCGCTCCATTTCCTCTCCCCTCTCCTTCACCTCACCTTGTGACCAACGTGAGGGGTCCTGCGCACTCTGCTCTCTTCCTTAACTGCTTTCCCTCCTCTCGTTTTCTGTCCAACTGAAAGAGGCACCCCTGGGTTCCCCCATCATTTTGCCCCTAGTCATTCGGGGGCCTCTGGCTAGCCTGGAGGCTCTGGAGAGTGACCCAGCCCCCTCCTCATGCCACAGTTGTCCAGCCAGGATACCCCGCCCACCGGCGCATCGTGGAGGCCTTTGGCACCGAGGTCTTGCTGGAGAATGGTAACATCGATCGCAAGGTCCTAGGGGACCTGATCTTCAACCAGCCCGACCGGCGGCATCTACTCAACACCATCACCCACCCTGAGATCCGCAAGGAAATGATGAAGGAGACCTTCAAGTACTTCCTCCGAGGTAAGAGCCAGGGCCTGGGACAGGTGCGGCAGAGCCCTCCTCCGCTGCAGAAAGTCTGGCCAGGGACAGAGGCGCTGGCTGTCCTGGCTGCCAAGTTCACACTGTTCCTTTGCACCCCCCACGCAGAGCCCTGTGCCAACCCCCGAGGAAAGGTGCACATGGCCCTCAGCATTTAAAGAGGTTGACAATTGAATGAGAAGAGACACTTGAGGCTTTTGAGCCGCGATCCCCAGGAAGTAAGTTGATTTTTCTGGCAGGGATGGGAGTAATACCAGCTGACGAACAATGGAGTCTGGAGACTGGAGTTTAAGTCCTGGTCTCACAGCGTCTAACTGTGTGACTTTGTTGAGTGAGCCAGCCCATCCTCTCCACAGTGAGGCTAATAATGCCAACCTCGAGAAACTGTTAGGGGAACCGAGTCCACATGAGTGACTGTCGATCACCACACAGTATAACCCACGGTCAAAGTCAGATTTGGTGCTGGTCGAGCTGCCTGGGAAAGCTTACAGACTGCACACTGGGGAGGGTCCCAGATGGCCAGGGCGGGTGCAGGGTGGGGGCTTCTAAGCAGAGGATAATCCTTTGGGGCTAGGGCTCAGTGGAGAGAGTTAGCCTGACATGTGCCAGGACTGAAAGAAAGGAGAGTGAAAAGCCAGAGTCTGTGCTCAGTTGGCAAGAAACTTCTAGTAGAGGTTGTCAGCCTTTCCCAAGCTATAGCCACGGTGCCAGCCCTGTTCTATAGGACAGTGTTGGGCAGGGGTGACCTGATATCATGCAGGATGGGGTCAGTCACCAGCAGTGGAGGAGCAGAGAGCAGTGGCATGATATCGGGCGGGAAGGTTGGCCGAGGGGCCCTGTAGATCTGCCCACCAGCCTTTGGCAGATGTGTCTGCCTGCCCGGGCATCAGAGTGGAAGGCCTGGCTGTTTGTCTCCCCATCATCAATCATGATGCAGAGATTTCCCTTCTTGGAGGGCATGGGGCAGCCTTCTAGGTTTTCTCCTGGCTTGTGCACTATGATCTTGGCCAAACGCCTTATTTTATTCTCTCACGCATCAAGTTCTTATGTAGGGTTGGGCGAGGTTCCACATTCCTCTGGCCCGTACCTCCCTTCAGAAGGAAAGAGATGACAGGCATCCATGACGTTGACCTCCCCCGCCCCCATCCCTCTTCCCCTGCTCTGGCCAGGGCAGGGATGGGCTCCAGACATTCTCCCTGCTGGACCGGCTTGCTCTGCATCTCAGCCCCTTGCCGCAGGCCCCCCTCCCTCTCTCTTCCCTCAAGGAGCGTCTCTGGACTCTTTCTGCCTTTGTCCTGCCTCTTGTGTCTGCGCCAGGACCCCTCCTGTCCCCCACCCAGGAGCGAAGCCTTCTGCCTTTCAGTCCTGCCCTTTCGCATTCGCTCCCTGGCCAGTTACAAGTACATCTGCAGGGCTTTGAGGCCACAGCGGCTCTCCCCTTCTGAAATTAAGCATCGGATAATGTCACCCGCTCCAAAGTTCCCCTGCTGTGTCATCCACCCAGCCTCCCCTCTCCCCAACCACCACCACTTAAATAAAAGCTAGAAAGCTCTTTTCAGCTCGATAAGGTGAAAAATGGGGACGACAGCTGTGGCTTCCACAGTCCCAGTTTTTCCCTGATGAGTATAACAAATACAACTGTCAAAGTTGGTATAATCAAACGTCAGATAAGATCACCAGCTGTTGGGGAGGTCTCTGTGTAGGCAGACGGATGTCTTAATAGAGTCAGGATAGTTTGCAGAGCTTATCAAGCAGGAGGGATGTGACAGCTGAATAGCCCTTTGCCGGTGAACCAAAGAGCTGGCCACGAGCTGAGCTCCCGAGAGGGGCCGGAGGAGAAAGGACAGTGGGGGGGAGAGGGGAGGTGAGGCGGAGCAGGAAAGGGAGATAAGAGGCCCAGAGAAGGTCTGGTCTTGGCTCCTGTTCTGAGCTGGGAGGGGAACGGGGGCATTGAACGGCCCCCCTTCTTCCAGGGAATGGTGGTAATAATAACCATCATTTACGGAGCACTTGGGGAACGTCTGGTGAGGAGGCGCCAAGTGGCTTACATGCCTTCGCTCACTTGGTCCTTACCACCTTCCTGTGAGGGACGTGGCCTTCACTCACAGATGAGATTTGTGAAGGGGCCCAAAGTCACATGGGAAAGCGGGGGCTGCAAACCCAGGCGTGTCATCGGAGCCCACTCTCCTAACCCCCTCGTTCAGCTGAAGGTTTTTCTTGGGCTTCCTGAGCAGCAGATCGTGGGGAGCAGGAAAGCCAGCAGCTTGGGTCCTCACCCCTGTTCCCTGCATCACCCGGAGTGCCGGTTTCCCCACGACCCCCCCGAAACCGGTGTGATGTGTGTCTGGCTCTGGTTGGAAGTGTTTGTGGCGGGAGGCCATCCCGGCCAGGCGGGCGTCTGTGGGCAGAGGCAGCGCCCATCCCTTTCTCTCACTGCTCCCAGTCCCCCGCCAGCGTTTTGCACATACACAGGGGACGCTGGCCCGAAGGGAACTGGGAGTGTGCAGCTCATGGTGTTTTTGTGTGGGCAGTCTGGGCACCCGCCCTCTCACTGTGGGTCTTGACTGGCCTTGGCTCGTACTGGGAGGGCCAGCCGGGGCCTTTTCCCTCACTGGAGCAAGTTATATTTTATTAGTCATAACCGCCCACCACCTCCAGACCAGCCTCTGCCATCTCTGGCTGGAGGCCGCCTCTTGTGCCAAGAAGCAGCCTCTTTCCTTTTGGGGCTACTACTGCTGCCCGCAGATGAGCCTTTTATGAAGAGTTGGTGGAGAGAGCCATGCAGGACTCTTCTTTAACAGAGAGCTGCACTTTTGTTTGTTTGTTTGTTTTTTGGGTTTTTTTTTTTGTTTTTTTTTGTTTTTTTGTTTTTTTAGCAAAGATGGGTGACAAAGGGCAGAAAGGGCCAGGTTCCTCCTGGAAACTCCCCAGTCTCCTCCAACTCTGGCTGTGTCATTTCCTTGCTCACAAATAACAACTCTTTAGGTTCAAGGTCAAGGCGAACTCAACCCTCTGTGCCTCCCCTGACCACCTCACCAGCTTCGTCGCCCATCGTGCGAGGCCTCTACGGCCAGAGAAGCAGAACCTCGCTGCTCCGCACGCTTTGCTGGTTCCCCCCATTCCTGGAACCCTCACCTCAGGAAACTCATGTTCAAGTATCAGAAGTCCCACCTGGTTTTCAGGACCAGTATAAACGCCATCCCTCCTGCAAGGTCTTCTCTGCTCATCTGGTCAGGAGTGACCCTGTAGCATTCTGTTATGGATGGCATCAGAACCGGCCAGCATTCAGGTTATGCCTATCCTTGCAAGGTCTCCCCTTTGCTAGAGAGCTCTCAATGGTAGGGGCCAATGGCTTCACCTCTACTCCCTAGCCTAACACAGTGTTTGTTTGCAAAATTAAACTGTGGGTTTCCTGGCTTCTCCCCAGGATATCGCTATGTGATTCTGGATATCCCCCTGCTGTTTGAGACCAAGAAGCTTCTCAAGTACATGAAGCACACAGTGGTCGTGTACTGGTGAGTGTGTGTCAGGGCCAGGCCTGACCAAGGCTGGAAAGGTAGGCCCCCGGAGTAAAGCGTGTACCTGAGAAATGGCCCACATCGCTTTGCCCTTACTCCACTGGGCGACCGGGAGGCACTGGGGGTTCGGGCGATTGTGTCCAGAGACTGTAGGTACCACTTCTGTGCCTGACCCAGATATGCCCCAGGTAGGCGTGGGAAGTGAAGGCCCCCAGGTTTCCCTAGTTGCTTGGGAAGGGCTCCCCCTGCTGGCCATTGGGGGCACTTGGGCCCCGATGCCCTGAGCTACCATGTTGTTAGTCACTGGATCCCTTTTCCCTCCTCTAGCATTTCTCAATTTTCAGACAGCTCCCACATTTATTACTTCACTCAATTTACCTTTCAGCATGAGGTCTCCAGAGCAGGAGTTGATGCTTCTGAGTTATAGAAGAGAAAACCTGAGGGGGAAGCTACTTGAGGGGGTGTCCAGGGTCACCCATTGGCAGCGCCTGTGAATGGACGGTTGCCGGGAGGGATCTGTCAGAGTCCAACTAAGGAAGGAGCTTTGTTCTCAGAATCCCTCAGGACACGAGGCAAACCAGAATCTAGGTTTGGCAAACAGAGCCAGATCAGACTGTCAGAGAAAATGAGTCACAGTCCCAGTGGGGTGAGAGTAGATGAGGCTGCAGGGTGTCTCTGCCTCCCAGAAGCTTCCTGGATGCCACCCACAAGTACAACAGACACAGAGGTGGGCACTTGGCTCTGTGGGTATTTTGGGCACAGGGTGGCTCTCCAGAGACTGGTGCGTGGGAGGCTGCTAGCACACGGGAGGTGGGGCCCGGAGTGCTCATGCCCTAAGCATAACCCTGCCCTCCCCCGCAGCTGCCCACCGAGGCTGCCACTTAAAGCCCAGCCTGACTCTGCTGAGCCCAGTGTAGGGACTCAGGCATCCTCATAGCTCCCCCGCTGGCTCACATCTCCCCTGTAAGCCTGCAGCTTCTCTGGGTTCTTTAGGCCCTGTTTGTGAAAGACTGTCAACTGAGGCCAAGTACGCTCTATGAAGACTTTGCCTTGGGGTCTTAATACAATTGGAACTTTGCATCAAGGGATCAGAAAAGGGTGGGGGAATCTTCCAGTAGAGGTGAGAACACCGGTCGTATCTGCAGTCACCAGAAGACCCACGCCTGCCCTGTCACCTTTCTCTCGCCGCACTTTGCTTCCAGCTTTGTCTGTTCACTAAGAGCAGAGAGAGCTGTGGTAGCCTGTTTTTTGTTGTTGTTTTTTTAAGTTTATTTATGTTGAAAGAGAGAGGAAGTGGGGTAGAGGCAGAGGGAGAGACAGGAGAGAATCCCAAACGAGCTCTGCACTGCCAGCACAGAGCCCCATGTGGGGCTCAAACTCATGAACTGTGAGATCATGACCTGAGCTGAAATCAAGAGTCAGATGCTTAACTGACAGAGCCAACCGGGCGCCCCCAGATTCAGCCTGTTCTACAGATCCTTCAGGCCCGCTCATCAGCCAGAGGAACCTTTGCTGGAATCCCGGGTGCTGTTTGAGAGAGGCTGGAGACATGTGAATGAGTGATTATTCGCTTTTCATAAAAGAGATTTACACTTTACAAAACTAAAGATCCCCTCATGGATTCATTTAACTCTCCGACTATCCCTTGTGCCTTTGAAATAATATGGGGCATTTACCAAAGTGTGATTATACTGAAACATGATTATTCACATTTTTGAGGAATTTGCCAACTGAGGAGTAAGTGTTTGGGTAAAAATCTTATTACCATAAATAGCATCATTCCTTAAACTAACCATATGGGGCTGTGTCTGAGCCCCAGGAAAGGCTGTCTGGGAGCCCTGCCTTCCCATTCCAGGAAGCCCTCTGCTCTAGGCCCACACCTTCTAAGGATGTGCCCTCACAGGTGGCCCCGAGCCCCCTCCATGCTTTCACCCAGATTTCCGCAGCCCCAGATTTGCAGTGTCCCTAAGATCCAGTCCTTGTTCTTAGCCACACAGGGGTCGGCCCCACGACCCTGAGAGGATGCTGTCCCCATAACAAAGGAAATGATGAGAAGTCCTATTTATTTTTAAGGCCAGTGTAGATGCCATCTTTCTACAAGGTCTTCTCTCATTGGCCAGCCAGAAATGACTTTCCGGAGCCTTCTGTTCTGAGTGGCATTGGAATTAACTGGTGTTCAGGTTGTGTCTGTCCACGGAAGACACATCCCAGGAGGGCCTCTGGTCTAGGCCACACCTAAGTGGAGACCAAACCGTAGTGATCAAATCCTCTCATCTTACAGCTGGGAGAACTCAGGCCTAGTGGCAAAGCGGAGAGACCCCAGATGGCAGAGAACAGCTGCAGCAGCCCACCCCCTCTTGTTCTCACCGAGGGGCTCGGGCAGCCATAGAGCTAGAGAGGGGTTCGAGATGACCCCACGGGATAGCCTGGTGGTTCCTGTGTAGCCAAAGGCAAGATGGGGGTTTCCCGAGGAAGGACCTAGGTGGTAATATCAGAGGGGGCGAAAGACGTACTCTTTGAATTTCCTTTGGTTGGTTTGTTTGAGATTTTATTTGATTTTAAGTAATCTATACACCCATTGCGGGGCACGAACTTACAACCTCAAGATCAAGAGTTGCATGCTATACAGACTGAGCTAACCAGGCGGCCCTTTTTTTCTTTCTTTCTTTCTTTTTTTTTTTTCATTTTATTTTCTTTGAATTTTTTTTTGGAGCTAGGCGACTGGGTGGTGGTTGGCTTAATCTGCGGTGCCTAGCGCTGTCCCAAGGACCAGATCCAGCTCTCAAGTCCTTGCTCTAAGGGGAAGCACCTTGGGGCTTGCCTGTCCCACTCTGTCACTGGCATCGAGCACAGCAGCCACCACCTCGGCTCTAAATGTGAAGGGGTGGGGGTGGTGAAGCAAGGAGAGGGGTCTTTGCGGTGGCTCGGGAAGCTATTTGGGATGCGGCAGGCCCAAGCCCCAGGGGAACTATAGGAAGCGGTCGGCTGGCGGGCACAGGCCTTTCAGTAAAGGTCACCCATCCAGGGATCCAGGATGTAGCTGATGCCAGATGACCAGATCTTCCCGTCTTACAACTGGGAAATCTCAGGCCTAGTGGCAAGGCAGCAGGACCCCAGATGGCAGAGAACAGCTGCTGCAGCCCTTCCCCCTGCTGTTTACGCCAAGGGGCTCAGGTAGCCCGCCATGCTGCCGGGGTCCTCAGAGAGTGAGGTGAGGCGGGGGTAGCCCCCCTCCCTGACTGTGGGCCCGAAAGAGGGTTGAGGGAAGGGGCTGCCCGCCCCTGTCACTCGCCAGCGGGAGGGAGGCTGGGGCCTACAATGCCTGAGCAGCCCTCCTGTCTTGTCCTTAGTGACCGGGACACACAGCTGGCGCGGCTGATGCGGCGGAACCACCTGAACCGTGAGGACGCGGAGGCCCGGATCAAGGCCCAGCTGCCCCTGAAAGACAAGGCCCGCATGGCCCACCACGTCCTAGACAACTCGGGGGAGTGGAGCGTCACCAAACGCCAGGTGATCCTCCTGCATGCTGAGCTGGAGCGCTCCCTGGAGTACCTGCCACTGAGGCTGGGGGTCCTGACAGGTCTAGCCGGCATTGCGGGCCTCCTCTACCTGCTCGCCCGCTACCTCCTGCCCTCCCCCTAGCTGGGCACTCCCAGCGCAGGAGGCCCCCGGGCTTGATCTCCTCAGAGGCTGAAGCAGGTAACAACTGCATCCTGTTTCCTCCCTAGCCCCTCAGCACACACGCCCTGTGAATCTGGGCTGAGCCCTGCACTGGGCCGACCCTTCTTTGGAGTGCATCCTGTCTGAGGCAGAGAAACAGCCCTCTGTCAGTAGATACTCCTCCTCACCTTCCCTCGGGCCCCTCCCTCTGGAACCACCTATGGAATGGTATCTGTGATGGGGCGTGAAAGCGATGGTGGGAAACTGTGTCAATTTCTTGGGGGCGCGGGTGAGAAGCACTCTCTCTGTGGCCATCGGCAGTGTCTAAGCTGGGAGGTTCCCTGGGGCCTGAACCCTCTCCAAGCACATGCCCCATCATGACCGAAACCTGCCACGTGGAGCAGGGAAATAATTTTGGGCCAACGGCTGCCACCTTCAGACAGGATTCTCTAGGTTGAAGCCCTGGGCCAGGATGCAGTGAGAACTCCCTCGTAGGTAATGCTGTAGCTGGGCCCCTCGGGGGATGACCCACTGCCCCACCTTGGCGTTTCTCCCGCATTCCCCACACCTGCTCACCACCTGCCACCAGTCTGCCTCCCACTCCGTGTCCTCTTTGCCCTGAACTCTTGGTAGCCCACACGCAGCAGGCTGTTTCTTGCCCCTGTGCCTTCTCTGTGCTGTTCCCTTACCTAGAATACCTTTTGTTTCTCTGCAGTAGGTTAACTCCCAGCTCAAGCACCATCTGAAGCCCCTGGCTGGGTCAGGTGCTCCGGGATGGCCTCCTTCTCTCCCCTCTGCTGTGTTTTACTTTAATCCACAGAACTGTAATCTGCCAAAAGCTGGGTGGTCTCTCCTACTAGACTGTAAGCCCCTAGAGGGTAGGGACTGTTCATCTCTGTGTTTCTGGCGCAGAACCTGACTTGCCGTGGGTGCTTAATAAAGTGTCGATCTGAAGTGCCCCGCGCTACTGTTTTTCCTCTCGCACCGTGGACTGACAGGTTCCCGATGTGGCTGTGACCAAGGGGTTATGCTTGGTCTCCTCCCATACTGAGGCCTGGGTCCCTCACCTCTCCACCTCTCCGGTAGCCCTCTGACTTCTCGTGGGGCCCCGGGAGGACTCCATCTAGGCCCAGGCGTGCCCTGTGGGAGGTGGGTGGAGGTACTGGGGCCGGCCTCCCACTCGCTCGCTTCATCTTCCTTCCCTGACCAATTAGACCAGCGCACACTTCAGCTCTCTCTTGCCGGAGCTGGCAGACCTGCTGAGGTGCTGATCCTGCGGCCAGCAGCCTATTAAGGCCACAAATGAGTGTGACAAATGCAAATGCTGTGGTGGCCATATTTAGTGCCCCCTTTCCCAGAGCTGCTTATACCTCGGAGGCCAGCTCATTAAGTCACCACACACCCCCGAGGGGCAAAGAAAGACTCAGCAAGGAGGTGTCTGGCTGTGTGGGAGTGGGGCGGGGGGTAGGGGTGGCAGGGCAGGATAGGACCCAGTTCTGTGGGACCTGGCAAGAGGAGGAAAAGGAGAAAAGGCACGGACCCCTTACAGCACCCTGTCCCCCCAGTCGTTGAGAAAATGACTCCTCATGAATGCCTGTGACGTTCTGGACAGTGTGCTGTATGCGCAACACCCTATAGCTAACATAACCGATCACTGATTCCCGCCCCAGAGAGGTGGAGGGATCTGATTCAGGTCACAGAGCCAGGCTCCGGACCCCTGCTGGCTGTACCTCTGAGATTTCTCAGGGAGCAGCAGAGCCGGGCTCTGCCTCCTTTTTTTTTTTTTTTTTTTTTTAATTTAATTAAGAAAAAAAATTTTTTTGAGTGAGGCCTTTCCCAGGGGCAGAGAGAGAGAGGGAGAGAGAGAATCGGAAACAGGTTCCCTGCTATCAGCAGCAGAGCCCAACGATGGGCTCAGTCTTTTGAACCATAAGATCATGACCTGAGCTGAAGTCAAGAGTCGCCTGCTTAACCTACTGAGCCACCTGCCCACCACGCCCCCCCTCCCCCCCACTGCCTCTGCCTCCTTAATGTGACCTCCTGACTGGAGCTTTTTCTATCAAGTTAGCTTTATAATGCTTCCATCAAAGGACTTAAATGGAGGACAGTGAAAACCCTTTGCAAACTGTACAGTTCCAAAAAATTTTTTTTCTCCCCTGCAGAATCTGATGCAAAAATGTCAGAGGATGGCCAGACTGGAAGGTGGACAGAAAACGCCAGCCAGTCCTCCTGGTACCCTGGTCCTGCCCCACCTCCCACCTCCGACTTCACTCCTTTCCGCTCCCCTTTCCCAGGCTTTGTAGCCCAAGGCAGCCTTAGAAGGCCTACTGGGGGCGCCTAGCTGGCTCAGTCGGTAGAGCATGAGACTCTGGGTCGTGAGTTCAAGCTCCACATGGGGCGTAGAGCTCACGTTTTAAAGAGAGGAAAAAATGAAGAATAAGGCTTACTTTCCCAGGGGCATGACTTCACGGTCGCTCCTCGGGCTCCAAAGGAAACAGCGGGAGCCAGGTCACCGGGAGCCCAGCCCCGCGCCGGAGCGGGCGGCCTCCCCTCCGGCCGGCAGGTGGCAGCACTAGCCCGGGTTGGGGTCGGGCCTCCGCAGCGGGCGTTTGCAAAGCGGTTACTAACTTTGCCTGGTCCTGCTCCCGCCTCCGCTCTCGGACCTCGGGCGCCTCTGATCCCCTGCCAAGCGGCTGCTGCGGGAGCGCGGACGCGCCGCCTTGCCCCGGGCGCTAATTAAAAAGCGGTGTAGCTCGCCGAGTCCTCTTTGCTGGAGCTGCGGGCCCCGCGGGCTTCTGGCGCCGCGGGGCGGAAGGATGTGTCCCCTCCCACCCCCGCGAGGATGACAGGCCTGGGACCCCGGCCTCCCAGCCTCCACCTGCGCGCTTGGGCCCCGCGCCCCATTCCCGGACTCTGGGCCTTACCTATGCCGCGGAACAACAAAGACACCAGTGAAGGCTGCGCACGGCCTCTCGGTGGGGGCGAAGGCGACAGGCAAGGCCCCTAAAACCGTCCCCATCCCCAGGCTCGGGCTGGCCCTAGGGTAACTGGCAGAGCTTTACCGTTTACAAAGCACATTCACGCAGTTATCTCCTTGAAATCTGTCAACTCTGCGAAGGGGTGAAGGAAGCAGGGCTAGAATTTATGGTTGAGTCGTCGGGCCCAAGTAACCAACAGGCACAGTCACCAAGTTCTGGACTCCCAGTACATGCCCCTCCCACTACCTTCACCGCGGCTTTAATTACACCTTGGGTCTTTGTCTAGGAGTTACTGTCAACTCCTCTTCAGATGTCCAGTTTCTTTCTTTCCTTGGGGAGGTTGAAAGGAGGGGCAGGGGGAGGTTCGGGACACTCCATAATGAGCCTCCTTGGCTGGATACTGGATGGCAGAGGGACAGCCAGGTCTGCTAAGTGCCCCTCGTTCTGACGAAAGCACTTTAGGTCAGGAGGAACCAGTCTCAGGGGCAGGAGAGGGAATGGGGGGGGGGCAGTGATGACCCTGGGCCTTGGGGCCACATAGGTGATGGCAGGGGAGATGCGGGCGCGCACACACACACACACACACACACACACCAGAGATGGCAGAAGAGAAGGAGCCAAATGAAAGGGGTAGTGAGGCCCTATGGGCTGCTTTCCCGCTCCTTTCGGAAGAGACTTGGCCGTGGCTCCTCTGTGTCACCCACAGAGCTGAGGCTGCACCTAGCTGGGGCCCAATCCTCCTTGTGCTCCCCACCCTCCCCTCCCCGTCGCTCAGATTCCAATACAATTTCCAGCTAACCAGCATGTCGATAGAACAAGTCGGGCAGCCGGATTGCTGGCCAATTACAGGAAATCATTCTGCTCCACAGCTCAGCGCCCAGGGAGAGAAGGGAGGGAGGGAGGGAATGGGAGGGAGCGGGAGCCCAGCTTGCAGGCTGGGAAGCGGTTTGGCTTCAGCTGAGGAGTGCGGCAGCCCTTAGGAGGGACCAGGGTGGGAGACCAGGGGTGGATGGCGGGAGGGGGCGGGGGGGGGCGCTTATGAGGGCAGTCCAGGCGGGGGCTCTTCCTCATCCTTACACTAAGCTCTGGGTCCAGCTCCTCTGTAATAAGAGACCCATATCCCAAGCCACGAAGAGAACTGGGCACTGAGGGCCCATGAGGAGGGCCCGGGAGGTGAGGCAACAGCTTGGAATAGAAGGCGGACAGAAGGGGGGATGATGAGACCAATCTCCCCCAGAGCCCTGTGTTTGGGAATGGGGTAGGCATCCAGGCCTCCCTGGCCCAGAGGACCCTGCAGAGACATCTGGGTGCCTGGAAGCCATCCATGCACAGAAGCAGCACCTGTGTTACCACACCCAGCTGGGAACCAAGGGGATCCTGGGGGGGGGGGGGGGGGCAGAAGAGGGTGTTTAAAGGGGAGGAGGGGAAGAAAGGGGCTGCAGCCTGCAGCTGAGTGGACCAGCATCAGCCTCACTCGGTGAAGGGGTAAGTCTGGAAGCCACCTTTCTGCCCCCAAAGGTGGGGCACAGCCATATGGGAGGGGACAAGGACTTCCTCACTTAACTTCTCAGCCCCTCTGCCTTACTTCCCACACCCGGCCCTCAAGAAACTTTAACTCAGATGGAAGGACCCCAACTCCCCCCATGTCAATCCATCTGAACCTGCTCCTACCCTCCACACTGACCTGGATGCCTCTGCCACCCCCACCCCCATCCCTCAGCACATCTTTCCCAGAACAGTCTTAACTACCCCTCTGGGCTACCCCACTCCGCAGACCCTGAGATCCCTCTGCTTCCCAACACCCTTGATTAGCTCCCTCCCCTTTCCAGCACTAGGGTCTCTCCCCCAAAGAACTGAAAGATCATTGAGGGACAGAAACTTTTCTGTGCAGTGAATGACTATTGTTGCTATGTTTGTCTTGAATGCCAAAAGGAGGCAACTGTGACCCAAAGATCCTTCCTCTGCCCCAGGCTGTAGCCAACTCCCTAGAACCCCTCCCCATTTGCCCAGGATCTCACTGTTCCTCCCAATTACAAACCCTCTCCTTCAGACCCCACCAGGGGTGGGGCCTGGCTTGGATACAGGCCAAGTGCTTAGGCCAACCCAAGGGTAGACAACGGGGAGACATAGGAGAGGAGATGGGCCTTAGGCGCCCAGTGCCCCAGGAACGTTGCGGCGCCCAGGAAAGACACCGAGTGAATACTGTTGAAGGGCAAGGCCATCATCAAAGTTCCTTTGGTGGGTGCATTGGGAGAAGGGGGTCAGCGCCCTGGGGCCCCTCCTTCGCCGGGACACCTGCCCAAGAACACAGGCTTGGACGTCCGGAGTGGGATGTCCAGGCTGGCCCTATTTGTGTTCCCCGCTTGGCACGCAGTGGGCTCCCCGAGCTCTGCCGTGCTGATTAAGCCGAAGCTCCCCACTCGAAGCGCCGCCTCCGCCAGCCCTCCTCCGGGCTCTGCCTCTCGAGGGCCCGGCGCCCGGTGCTCGGCGATCCGGAAGAGGGCGCCCGCCCCGCCCGCGTCTGCGTTGCCCCCCGCCCGGCGCGCGGCTCTCGCAGCCCGCAGGCTCCGCGCCATCGATCGGGCCGCGGGGACCCGGGCGCGCCGCCTTCCCCTCCCCCCCCCCCTTCGCTTTTCGCTTTTAATTGAAGTTTGTTTGAGCAGAGTGCGGAGCGGGCAGAGGCAGAAACCAAATATTTAGTTGCTGCAAATTGGCACCTCCAGATCAATTACCCGGCCCGTGTCAGGGCCCGCGCCGCCCCCCCGCGCCCCGCGGAATCTCAATGCCGCGCTGCCCCCGCACGCGCCGCCCGCCTCCATTCCGCCGCACGTTTCTCATCAGCTCCAGCCATACATCACCCGTGGCCGCGAGGGGAACAGATTTTCAATGGGAAAAGTTCCCCGGGAGGGTCCTCGTTGCTGATTCCCGCCGCGCCTTGCGCTGTCTGGCCCCCGCCCTCACCCGGCCTGTCTGATGGGGACAGCCCCCAGTGGGAGTGAGCTAGAGTGAGCTCCAAAAAGAAAAAGAAAAAAAGAAAAAAGAGTGAGCTCCAAAGCAAGGACTTTGGGTCACAGGGACTTGACCCCAATCCCACTAACTCCTCTTACCCTCGGGGTGACCTAGGAGAAGTTATTTATGCTCCCTGAGCCTCGGTGTCCCCATCTGTAATAAGAGGCTCAACCTTCACCTTGCAGGGTTGTTGTGGAAGTCAACAGGAGAGAAGGATAAAGCCCTGTACTGGGCTAGCACATGGTGACTCTCCATAGGTATTAGTTCTCAGCCCTGCTAGGGGGGAAAATAGGTTCCAGAATGAAGTAAGGAACACTGAGTTGGAAATAACTCAATCAAGCTACCGGAAAATACCAAAGGGAAAGCAGGGGGTAGCCAGCCCCTCAGAGTCCCTGGCAGAGGCTGAGCAAACAGCAGGACTCCGGCTCCATCAGGGAAAGGTTTGACCCCAGCCCGGGTGCATCTGGGTACAACCAGAAGAGATGCTTCTCAGTGTCAAGGATGGGGAGTTAGATGGGCCTGAAGGTGAGCAGACGGAGCCATGACCCCAAGGCTGGGCCAGGGAAGGAGGCTGGAGGGTTCTGAAGGTCACCACAGACTGAGTGCCAGGAGGCTACGCCCATGGCAGAGAGTGAGGTGGTGAGCCCTGCAGAGTCAGGAAGCTGGGCTGTAGTTGAGGCCTGCCTTTTTCCAGATGTATGACCCCGGGCAAGTCATTGAAGCAGTTTTCCCATGTGTCAAATGGGGCCGACACTCTACCTCCCAGAGTATTTGTGAAGAATACAGGAGACAAGGTATGTGAGAGCAAGAAACTCACCGGCAAGCATTAAGAAGTTGGAGCCGCGGCTCCTGGCTGGCTCAGTTGGTGGAGCATGCAACTCTTGATCTCGGGGTTGTGAGTTCAAGTCCCACATTGGGTATAGAGATGACTTAAAAAAAAAAAAAAAAAAGATGTGCGAGTTCCTATGCTCAATGTTGTTTCCATTCCGAGAACCCCTTGAGGGAACTGGAGTCAAATAATTTGACATTTTTAAATGGCTGCCTTGCCAGACAGAGTGACAGGCATTCTGGGTGGGAGGAAAGGTGTGGGGAAAGGCTGCGGGTCTCAGGCTTAGGGCTCTGAGAGCCTTACCTCGACTCCTCCCTCGGGGCCAGGGTTACCCATGCCTGGAACAAAGGTTTGTTTGTTTGTTTTTTTCCTGTCAGCATCAAAGTCCGGATGGAAGGCCAAGGCTTACATGGACTCTGGAGCCCCAGTGGGAAGTAAATTCACTCCTCAGCCCCTTGATTTTCCCAACTGTGAAATGGGACCATAAATGGTGAGCCACGAATTACAGGGTGCTATTTGGACTGGTGGCTGACCTCCAGAGGTTACCTTCCACCCAGGCCCCTCTCCCACCTGCAACAGGTTTATCTTTGCTGGCCAGACCCCTCCACCAGCCTCCTCGGGGGATGGCAGCCACTGTCAAGTCCTTCTGACTTGACACAGGAAGTCCTTCTGACAGTCTATCTTAAATCTCTCACCACTTCCTTCAGGGCAAAGTTAAAGAACGAACAACAAAAGATAAATGCTTACGGAGAGGCAGTGCCACGCTATTTTTTAAAAATACCCCCAAAGAGGGCAGGGGGTGGGACTTAGCTTCGGACACAATGGTCTTTACGCTAAACATCTTGGCGATAAATATAGCTGTGTAATTCTTTTTTTCTCCTTGGCAGAGAGAAAGGCTGAGGCTGGGCAGAAAGGCACAGGGACCCAAAAATATAAATCAATATGTGACTTTAATATATGTGCTCTCGGTGTCTGTGTGTGCTGGGGGATTATTAGTAACCTTGATTCCAGCTCAGTGTCCATGTGAGGCGGGGAGACGCGTGGCCCCCGGGGAGGAGAAGAGAAATTAGGAAGCCAAATTCTTCTCCTGATTGACACCTGGGTAAACATTATCCTGGCAGAAGGGGAAGAAAAAAAGATCAATGCCGGGTATTTTTATCACGTTCCAGGGACGGACGGGGGGGGGGGGGGGGGGGGGGGGGGGGGGGGGGGGAATTAAAGAAACAGTCCCCTCGCCTCATTGAATATGTTCATCTCCCCCCCCCCCACAAGGAGGAGGCAGATGGGGTGAACAGGGGCGGGGGAGGATCAGGATCAAAAGTGGGAGAGGAAGTGGGTGTGACCCAGGAAGCAGTGGCCTGGTGCTTCTTTGGCCCCGGGGGCACTCCCGTGAGTGGCCGCAGGTACCGAAGAACACTGCTTTTAATGATAGGGCAAAGGCACCAGCTTTGATGGGCAGAATCACAGGCCATAGAGTCTAATGTGAAGTTAAGACTCTGACTTCAGTGGAGGGCCAAGAGGCATTAGTCTTAATGGGGTTAGATCAGGGGGATGTTTCTAGTGGGAAGTTCCAGAGCATGGGGAAGGAAGTGTAGTTTCAGCCTGGTCTGGGGTAGTGAATAAAGGGGGGGCGGGGACGATCAGCACCAATGTGGAGAGAGGGGTATCTCTCTGGATTGCCTTGGAAAGTGGGTCTCAGTTCTACAGTCAGGAAAACCTGGTTTCGTATCTGGCCTCCACCCCTTCCTGGCTATATGACCTTGGCAAAGTCGTCTGACCTCACTCTCCTTGTCTGTGAGACGGAGGCACATAACCCCCACTCCTCTCTCCCAGTTTTCAATGAGATCCTACAAAACACTGTGCAGGGGTGAGGAGCTATTGCTATCTAGAACGGCACTGTCCAAAAGAAATATAATGCAAGACACGTATGTGCTTTAAAATGTTTTAGGAGCCACGTTGAAAAGTACATAGAGGGGCGCCTGGGTGGCTCAGGCGGTTGAGCATCCGATTCTTGGTTTCGGCTCAGGTCACGATCTCATGTTTTGTGAGTTCAAGCCCCGCATCGGGCTCTGCGCTGACAGTGTGAAGCCTGCTTGGGATTCTCTCTGTCTTCCTCTCTCTATGCCCCTGCCCCACTCGTGCTCTCTGTCTCTCTCCAAATGACTAAATAAGCTTCAAAAAAAAAGAAAAAAGTACAAAGAAATAGGTGAAATTTAACTTAGACCATTTAAAAATTTTTATTTATTCATTTCTTTTTAAGTAGGTTCCATGCCCAACGGGGGACTTGAACTCATGACCCTGAGATCAAGAGTCAGACACTCTACCAACCGAGCCATCCAGGTGTCCCCCCAGCTTAAATAATTTTTAAAAAAATTTAACCCAGTAGGGGCACCTGGGTGGCTCAGTTGGTTAAGCATCCACCTTCGGCTCAGGTCATGATCTCACTGCTCATGGGTTTGAGCCTCACATTGGGCTCTGTGCTGACAGCTCAGAGCCTGGAGCCTGCTTTGGATTCTGTGTCTCCCTCTCTCTCTGCCCCTCCCTTGCTCATGCTCTATCTCTCTGTCTCTCTCTCTCCCTCAAAAAGAAATAATAAAACATTTTAAAAAATAAAAATAAATTTAACCCAATATATCCGAAGTATTATTTCAACATGTAGCACTAGCCACATTCCAAGGCCTCAGTTACCTCATGTGGCAGGTGACTACCATATTGCACTAGTACAGGTCTAGAATAAGAAACCCACAGGGAAGGGGCTTTTGCTTCTGTGACAGTAGGGAGGGGCCCCTGGAAAGAGAGGGCCAACAGTGTGCTCCCATGAAATGCAAAGCAGAGCGCCCTTTTGTGAGGATCAATTTTCTTGTTCTCTTTCTTTCTTTCTTTCTTTCTCTCTTTCTTTCAACATTTATTTATTTTTGAGAAAGAGAGAGAGAGAGAGACAGAGGACAGGGGAGGGGCAGAGAGACAAAGACACAGAATCCGAAGCAGGCTCCAGGCTCTGAGCTGTCAGCACAGAGTCTGACGCAGGACTTGAACCCACGAACCGTGAAATCATGATCTGAGCCGACGAATTCAGGCACTCAACCGACTGAGCCACCCAGGCGCCCCTGTGAGGGTCAATTTTCTGACTGTGAAGAGGCCCCAGCGCCCCAGAAGGAGGCTCTCGGGGGGGAGGGCAGGGGATACTGACCGATGGCAGGGTCTTCCTTCAGTAGGTCCACCACAGGGCCCCGTTCTCCTGGGCAGGACCTGGCGCCGGGTGGACTGAGCTTCCTGGCATCCCCTGGCACTTGGAGCAGCCTGGTGTGGAGGGACAAGGCTGCCAGCTGGACTTGGAAACTCCTTTCATTCCTGGTGCCTCTGCTTTCTGGCTGTGGGATCTAAGGCAAGGCCCTTTCCATGAGCTTCAGGAATGCACATGGGGATGGTCATGAGCAGCCCCATTCCAGCACAAAAAAAAAAAAAAAAAGTATGCTTTGTAAACCATGAGCATGTGTGAGGAAAGGAGAAAATGGGGACACTGGGAGGGGGTCCCTTCCAAGGTCACCCCTTGCATGGTGGCTATCTTGCTGGGCATGTTCTCAGGGTCCTCAAGGGCCACCCTACTCCTAGGGGAGGCAGGCTCCGGCTGGAAGAAGAGGGTAGGAGCAGAGGCCCAGGAAGGGTGTGATTCTCCAGGAACCACACAGCAAACCCAGAAACGGCTTAGCTGAAGCTTCCAGGTTTGGAGCCAGGACACCTGGGTCCTGCTTCTCAGCTGTTCTCAGCACCAGGATTTGTGGGGAGGAGTGAACAGGGCTATTTCAGGACAATGCAAAGGGTGCTCAGCACTGGCCGGGAGGCAGCCCTCCTGGGTCTAGCCTGACATTTTCAGCTTGATGCTGGGAGCTGGGGAAGAGGGCCTGGCCGCCTGGAGCTCTCACGCCTTGGGGTGGTTGGTCCTGCGCCCCAGCAGCCCCAGCCCTACGGCCCAGCAGTGCTTCCGGCCTTGGCTGCAGAATTGTCCTGCCAGGGGAGAGGTATGGGGAGAGCACCAGGCTGCCCAGGACTCCTGTGGGGTCCTGAGAGCCATGGTAAGCTCTCATTTGTAGCTCTCGCAGAGCTGGGATTTTAGGAGATCGAAACCCTAGGAGGCCCAGCAAATGGCCTTCAGGAGATCCAAGAGCACACTTTGGCTCATCGAAAGCAAAACCATGAGTATGTGCGTTTTTCTAAGCTAAGGGTCTAAGCTCTTGTGAAGGCTTAGGGGGCTCTGTGACTCCTAAAAGAGTAAGAACCACTGCTCTAGACACCCACACTCACAAATATGCACACACACAATATAGACACACTCCCGTATAGACACACATACATACACACACATATGCAGTGCTCGTGTATACACACAACATACACGTACACACACACACAATACATATACACACATACACACACTCTCTCTCCCTCTTCCTGCTACAGGTTTCTTCCATCTTTCCACCCTGTGCAGAAATTCATCTATATGTGGGGAGCCTGGGTGGCTTAGTGGGTTAAGCCTCCGACTTCAGCTCAGGTCATGATCTCACGGTTTATGGGTTCGAGCCCCGCATCTGGCTCTGTGCTGACAGCTCTGAGCCTGGAGCCTGCTTCAGATTCTGTGCCTCTCTCTCTGCCCTCCCCGACTCAGGCTCTGTCTCTCCCTCTCTCTCAAAAAATAAATTAACATTAAAAAAATAAAAAAAAAAAAAGAAATTCGTCTATATGCATCCTCTCTCCCAAACTGCTCTAAGCCCATTCTTCCTAGCTAGAGACTCGATGTGATCCCTAGCGCCTACCAAATACAGTTTCAGACTCATCAGTTTGGCATTCAAAGAGCCCTCCGCCACAAAGCCCTTGCTTCCTAACACACACAGGAACCTCATTTCCAGCCCAGCTTGCGGGACTCACTGACCCTGCCAAGTGCAGTCCACCCTCCCTGCCTCCGCCTTCCTGCAACAGTGGTCTGCTTCCACGTGTTGCGATCCCACCCATCTGCAAGCCCCGGCTCACAGGCCACCCCTTCAGGGCAGCCTTTCACAGCCTAGTCAGAAATGCCTGCCTTCCTCCTGTTCGTCTCCCATAGTCCCTTGCGTGTCCCAGGCCTTGGACCCTTACCTCTCCAAGCCTCACACTCTGGGTCACTGGGGACGGCACCTAGCTTGCTGCCCTGTGCAGACTAGGCCCCTCGAGGGCAGGGTCTGTCGGGGGTGTCCATGAGTCCTCTCTGAATCCATATCCCATACTCACACTTCCTGTGTTGCTCCCCCCACCCCCCCCCAAGGTCAGATATGAGAAAAAAATAGATGAAACATTTTGCAAATCATGGTGTAAACTCCATTCCAGTGCTCCCCTCCTCCCAGTATTCTTCCTGGACTCCCGCCTGCCCTTGGCTCCAGTCCCTCTGGCCTCTCCCCTCCCCCCGGGTCCAGATGTGCTGAGCCTGAGTGGCTCAACTGGAGAGACGGGGTCTCTCTGAGTCTGGATCTCTGTCTGTGTCCCCAGTGGACATCTGGTCTCTCCCATCAGACTGGGATCACTGGGAATGTGAGGACCTACCTTTTCTTTTTTTTTTTTGGTCTTTTTTCTTTCTTTCCTTTCCCCACTCCATTCAAATAAGGATTTCAAACCGCTTTCAGAGACACACGTGACAAGATAAAAAATGAGAGAGGAAGCCAGGGGCGGAAGAGGTCCTGCCTTCCCCTTCCCCAGGCTCTGTCTCTGGCACCCAACAAAGGGCACCTTTCGGAGCGGCTCATCATGGGCCTTGGCTGAACCCATTCAGCCTCCTTCGCAGGGACCTCAGGTGTGGACTTGGCCGGCGCCCTCCTCCCTCGCCAAACCACCGGGCTCTGCTGCCAGCCCTGGCCCTGCTAGCCGCCGCTCACCTGACCCAGCCCTTCATGCTCTGGCTCTTTTCCTCCCGCCTCCATCTGCAACCACAGCACATCCCAGCTGTCTGATTAACTCAATTGATTAATTAAGCTCTAATGAGAGCTGTGACTCACCCCTGCAGCTGCTGACCAGGAGGCCAGCCATGCCGGGAAGGGCTTGGGGCCACAGGCATGGGCCTAGGAGGGCCCAGGGGACAGGAAGCTCATGCTCGGGGCTATTGGTAAGAGAAGCACAAAGCTTGCCCGTGGCTGGGTCTCCCCCAGAGCCCCTGTGGGCAAGGGGGTCCTGTGGGCTCTCTTGTCCAGCCAGCTCCAGAATGATGTATCTAGCGCCAACTTTGCTGAAGGCAGGGAGGGCAGAGCAGGTTTATTGATGGGCTGAGAGGTGCAGGGAGGAGACTAGATCCCCCGCAGCCTCTCTGTGACTCATGGGGCCTGGACTGCCCAAGGCCCAGAAGGTACTGGCCACGTGGAGGCTGGAAGCCAAACACAGGGGCCGGGCCCAGCCCTGTCAGCAGCTACCAGTTCCACGATTTCCGGTTCCCACAACTCCCAGCCATATGGTCTCCGGCCGCTGGCTCCCAGGCCCAGGTAACCACAAGGGCTCTGCAGAACAAGTAGTGAGTTCTAGTCACCCCCTGCCTCCAGCCGGCCCCCCCAACCCTAGCCGCTGGCCTACCCACCCCGGACTCTAACCCTTTGTCCCGGATGGGGGACAAATGCCACCCCCCCACCAGCCCACCATCATTTTCCATCTCCCAAAGAACACCCATATTCATTCTTCTCTAGAACCCTGTGAGGTAAGCAGAGAAGGGAGTCCATTCTAGAGATGAGAAAACTGAGGCCTCGCCTCGCCCAAGATGACACCTGGTTTCTTCTTGCTTCTCAGCCTTTGCATTCATTGTGGGAAAAACACTCCTCTTCAGCTGGAGATCTCAGCTTAGGGATCGCTTCAGCCGGGAAGCCACCTGGCTCCTCAGCTGCAAGGAGGGACTTCCTATCATGTTGCACGCGTTAACTTGTTCGGATCAGCCATTGGGCCATGAGGGCAGCTACCATTCTGTCTATCCCCACTCATCCCTGGCACCCTGCTCAGGACCTCACACGCAGTAAAACATAATGCATATTTTTGGGAGAGAGCAAAAAAGGAAGAAATGAATGAGCCACCACGAGTGGCAGATATCCTGATCCCCCGTCTAGTGCTGGGAGGAAGGACACCACAAAGGACAGGGCCAGGCTGTCTGGCGTGGACATTTCTGCTGAGGGTGTGCAGAGAGCCTACAGCAAGCAGGTCCGTGGGACCAGAGAGCAAGCAGGTTAGGTAAGCTCTTGTCCTCCCCAGCAGAGAGAGTGTTGGGGGGGGGGGACACCTACAGGGGAATCTTGGGAGATGGGGGGTGGGCAGGTCAGGAGAGAGTGGGGGCATATAGCTCTGGGGCACCGGAGCTTCCTTCAGGGGAAGGAGATGGAGCTCTGGCTGGAGAGGAAGACCGAGAGGGAGTCCTAGCTTCGCTTGACCCCCCTGGGTGACCTTGGCCATGTGGCCTTCCCCACTAGGCCTGTGAATTGAGAAAGTCTCATGGACTCAGGATCCTGGTTGTCCTCCCCTGGTCTGGGAGCCCTGCCGCCCCAAAAGACATCTGTGACCAGAGGAAGTGAATGAATGGTGAGGGACGGTAGGGGGGGGCACATAGCCAGGAGCCTCTGATCCCCAGGAGGAAACCCCTGCTGCCCGCCCCCACTCCTCCCAGCCCCTCAGATTCAATTACCAGCTTGGCTTTCAAATCGGGCTCCAGCCAGTAACTTTGCTGGAGAAAATGACTATGTGATTATTTCAACCTTGCTCCAAACACCATTTTAATTGGATCTGGGAAAAGGCGATTTGGGCATGGAGGGGCCATTGTGGGGCAGGAGCAGAGCAGCTCGGGAATGTCAAGGAGGAGCCCGCTAGCCCCTGAGCCTCGAGCAACAGTAGATGCTTCTCAGCCCCTCCTCCCAAACCCCCACCCCTCCCTGATATTCATCCCGGATCTGGGGTTAGCCTCAGCAGGAAAGACAAAATTGGTGGTGGTGGTCGTGGGGGGCTTCACAGGCAAGCAGACTGGGGGGGGGTGCGGGGTGGATGATTCCAGCAGCTGGGTTTCCTGCCCAAAGCAGCCCTCAGCACCTCAGGAAACTGCTTTTCTGACAATCACCATTCTCTGCCCTCAGCCGCAGCCCACCTGGGAGTAAACTTTTGCTCCAATGCTAGCCCCGAGGAAGCAGAATTGGAAAGAACATCTGATTTTCCAGAATCCAGCAGAGCCTTCTAGAGGGATTTGGGATTATCTGCTCCAGGGATCACTCTGCCAGCTTTCTCCCTATTAGGCAGATAATTGTGATTTGACTACATACCAATCTTTCTGAGCTTCAGCTTCCATAACTGTCAAAGGGACAGTTGGTCCTAGGTGACCCCTAAGGCCCCCTCTCAACTGGGAAGGAAGCCATTTCAGCTGATTCCCCATGTGTCTGTCCTCCATGAGGCTGGAGAAGTGCAGCCTGAACTCAGTGGCCCTTTTCGTGGGGCCTGTGGGCTCTCGGCCTTGCAGGGTCCGTGGACCCCGGCAGCTAAGATGTCCCTCCCCATCTCTGAGCCAGAGCTCCGCCAGGGGCCAGGATGAAAGTGTGAGCCTGGGATCGCGGCAGGAGGGCAGGGGCGGGATATGCCCCAGAGGTGGAAGGGTCGGGAGGAAGGACACAAGAAAGGACCCCCTTGACGCCATCGTCATGTGTCTCGAGGTCTGGCCTTCCCAGGGCTCCCTCTGATGACTTTCCCCCATAGCCAAATGAACGCCATGTCAACGCTTTTTTAAGAATTGCGTGGGGGCGCCTGGATGGCTCAGTCTGTTGCGTATCCAACTTTGGCTGAGGTCAGGATCTCATGGGTTCCTGCGTTCAAGCCCCACAGTGGGCTCCTTGCTTTCAGGACAGAACCCACTTCACATCCTCTGTTCCCGTCTCTCTGCCCTTCCCCCACTTGGCTCTGTCAAAAATAAATAAAACATTACAAAAATAATAAAATGTTTATTTAAAAATAAATAAATAGGGGCGCCCGGGTGGCTCAGTCGGTTAAGTGTCCAACTTCGGCTCAGGTCATGATCTCACTGTTCGTGAGATCGAGCCCCGCATTGAGCTCTGTGCTGACAGCTCAGAGCCTGGAGCCTGCTTCGGATTCTGTGTCTCCCTCTGTCTCTGCCCCTCCCCGATCACACTCTGTCTGTCTGTCTCTCTCTCTTTCTCTCAAAAGTAAATAAATATTAAAAAAAAATTAGAATAAATAAATACAAATAAAAATTGCTTAAAAGCTGTCATTTGGCAAATGTGCTCCAGGGAGCTACCCACAGCAAGAGTGAATGTGCCCCCTGCCCCTCCCCACCAAGACGTGGATGCTGGGACTGTAGGGAGGACGGGCCAGGCCCTGACACACCCGGCATTTGCCGGTCATCAGCGAGCACTTACAGGGCACTTGGTGGGCATGGGAAGAGGGACAGTGGGTAGGTACAAAGGGAATAGAAAATGTTGGTTAAATTCATCCACCCTATTTAGCACCTCCTGATGCCAGGGACGGGGCCAGTGTGACCCCAGGAAGCTGACAATCTTGTCTGGGAGGCAGGACACCCCTTTCCTGGATGAACTTCAGAACTTTAAGACATGACAGAAAAGATGGTGAGGAAATGAGGCCCTGGGCTCTTATGGGCCAACAGTGTCAATAGGACGAAACCCAGGAGGACTTCCTGCAGGAAGGAAGTCTGGGTGCGATTTGGCCCCGGGGATGTTGGTGGGCATTCCGGAGGTAGCTGAGACGCACAGGGAGAAGAGGCAGAGAAAAGCAAACAAGCAAGCACGATGGTTGTATCTTACGTCTCACAACACCCCCAAGAGGGGCGATTATTATCTCCATTTTACAGACTAGAATCCTGGGATGAAGACAGGTGCGGACACTTGCTGGGGCCACAGGAAGCCAGGAGGGACAGAAAGAAGGTCTGCCTTCCCCTGACCCGCTTGCCCTCATGCTGACAGCACCAGCTGGCAGAAGCCCCGGGCTGAGTTCCCTTGGGAATTCGGAGGCCAGGGCCCTGGGGATTTCTGGGATCCACGAGGATCCAGGAGTAAGATCTGAGACACACAGGACCCCAGCCCTCCAAGCGAGTGCGTGCTTAGGGGAGGGAGGGGTTCAAAGGCACGGATCAGGGGGAAAATTATATTGTCAAAGAGGGAAGCCAGTGCTGCCATCCCTCTTTCACTCATTAATTTCTGGGGAAGTATTAGCTGTCAGCAAGCAGCGGCCCTCCAATTCAAATTACAGAATTTGAATTCTTAATTTCTCCTAATCCATCAGTGAGCTGCCTTCCTGGGCTAATATTAGCAGCGCTGGCGAGGCTTATAGCACAGTCATTGATGTCTCCCTCCCCTCAAAGAAAGCCCTAATCGATAGGGCTGGGCCAGGGGTGGGCCCTCTGGGGCAGGAACCCCCTCCCCACTCCCCAGCTGCCTCCAGTCCCAGGAAGAGTGCGGAGTTTGGGGGAGGTCCCTGGAGAGACTGGAGAGCAAAGGAGAGATAGGGAAGGCAGAATCAGAGCCTGAGAGACTTGGGACGAGGGAGGGAGGGAGGGAGGGAGGGAGGGAGGCTGAGACCCAGGGAAAGGCAAAATTAGTGAGACTAAGAGAGGTGGAAGCAGAGTGATGGGGAGACCGGGAGGCTCAGAGAGATGGATGGAGATGAGGCGGAGGGGGGGAGGGAGCCCTTCAGAACCTAGGGTTAGAGCGACACACATACTGGCTTCATTCATGGAAAAAGCCCAGCAAAGCAAAACCAAAGCCCTGCGGGACCCCACGGGATGGTGGGAGTATTAGGTCCCATAGGTAACACGGCGCCTCTAACACGGGACCCCATAGTCCACTTTGCCTATAGGTGTCCTGGAGTGAGGCACCTCGAATCAAATCATAGCTCAAAGGCCTCCTCTGCCAGGAAGCCCTCTTGCTTTCTATCTGGCAGGACCATCTTTTTACCTTTGGGCAGTAGCACCTTCTCCTGGTCAGCTAGCTATCTGGGTCCTGGAGACATTCTGTAAGGTTGCCTCTCTGCACAGGTGGATTGAGGAAGACGAGACGGTGGCGAGCTCCTAGGCTGAGCACCTTATGGGCATTTCTATTTCTCTCTTCAACAAAGCCACGAGGTAGGAACTATTATCGTCCCCATGTAATAGGTGAGGAAACAGCTAGTTAAGTCACTTGCCCAAGGTCACGGGGCAATGAAGTAGCAATGTCAGGATTTGAACCCAAGAAGCCTGAGTCCAAAGCAAAATGGTTAACACCATGTGACAGAATCTTGAGGGAAAGCTCCAGGGGATTACACATGGTGCAGTCTCTGTCCTTGTTGAACTATGGAAGGGTGAAGGACAACGTCAGGCCAGTCCCATGACTTCCTCACATGACCCTGCTTCCATCAGCCGGTCTCCTTATTAACAGCCGTGTACCTTCGAGCCCCCTCGCCCAGCTCACACCTCTCTCTCCTGCTTTTCTGTCTCTCCAGATCCGACCCTTCGTCCAGGCAGGCCTGGTTCACACCACGCCTTCAGCTGAAAGCCTTCCTGTAGCCCCGTCCCTGACCCCCACAGCCTGTCTCTCCCTGGCCCAGTCCTTGTCCTTTCTGTGAATGTCCTGCCTCCTCAGCAAGTTGCGAGGCTCTCTGTGCACAGCCCGGGCGCCCTCCAATGTCCTAGGAACTCAGCCCTGCCCGTGCCAGTGCTCAGTAAATATTTGACTTATCTACTGATTGATTGGTGAGTGAAGACAGGAGGCCTGGGACAAAGACGGCTCAACTGAGCAGTGTCCCTCTCCTCCCGGGCCCTAGGGAAGTGTCTGGGAGCTGGAGACATGCAGGTGGGGACTCCAGGCCCAGGCACATGTGAATGGCCTGATGTGGGCAGTGCAGCTCTCCAGACTGCTCATCCAGCTGCCCCTTGGGGGACCCTATCTTGGGGGATTTGGGGGTATGAGTAGGGAAAGGAGAAAAAGGGGCCCCTCAGCTTGGGAAGTGAGCCCTTCAGATGGCTCTTGAAGCTTCTCTTCCCTCCCCAGGCTCTGCCCAGGCACCCAAGCTAGAGGCAGACTCCAGGATCTCCCCCAGGGCTGAGGTCACTGTCCCCACTCCCTTTGCTGCCCCTGCTACTCTTCCTTCCCTATCTGAGAGGCTGGGCCCAAACAGAACTATTTTGGGCCAAACTTCTGAATTATACATGCTCTGGCCAGTGAGGCCATTGCTCCTGATCAGTGGCAGTAGGGGTTGAGAGTAGGTGATCACTGTGTTTCATTTTTGGCTCAAGTGTCAGAGTTTGTGCCTGTGCCGGAAGGAAAGTAATGGGGTTGCATGCATGTGCTTGTGTAAATTTCGTGACTAAGGGATTGTGGGTGTGAATGAATGATTGTGGGTTCACATGTAGAAGATATAGCTTCTCTCACTCTCTCTCTCTCTCTGAAGCTCCAGGATGGTGCTGGGCCCAGCCTCCAGTGGGGTTCAAATCTGTGTGTGAGGCCAACACACAGGGCGGATGGAGGCCCAGACACACGTGGGATGACACCACAAGTCACCCTGCCCCTGCCTTGACTGGTGGTGGGATCCTCAGGAGCCAGATGGACAGACAAAACATACTCCCTCATCAGGACCAGACACAGGAGACATGAAGGATAAGCCATTGACTGCCTGAGAATAATAGCTGTAATGGCCATCGTGAGTTGAGGACCCCCTCTGGGTCCAGGCATTTTACATCCACAAACTGAGTTGAATGTCCCAACACCTCTGTACCATATGCCCTATATCCCCATTCTACTGATAAGGAAATTAAGGCTCAGAGAGACTAAGTAACTAGTTCAAGATTGCATGTAAGGAACTGGCAGAGTCAAAACTAAGAGGTGCCTGGGTGGTTCACTTGGTTGAGCGTCTGACTCTTGATTTCGGCTCAGGTCATGATCTCGCGGTTTGTGAGTTCGAGTCCTGCGTCAGGCTCTGTGCTCGTGGCTCAGAGCCCAGAGCCTGCTTTGGATTCCATGTCTCTCTTTCTCTGCCCCTCGCCCATTCCCACTCTGTCTCTCTCTCTCAAAAGTAAATAAACTTAAAAAAAATTTTTTTAAATAAGTAGTCGGAAAGGGCTATAGAACAATCAACACGTACATGAAAAAGATATTCAACATCATTCATTATCAGGACAATTCAAATTAAAACACCAGTGAGATACTGCTACGCACCCTTTAGAAGACGGACCACGATGAGCGTTGGTGGGGGGTGTGGCGCAACTAGAACTCTTGTACGTTGACAGCAGAAATGTACAATGGTGCCACTACTTTAGAAAGCAGTCTGTCAGTTTCTTAGAATTCAGTTACCATAGGACCCAGTCATTCCACTCTTATGTCTTTACCCAAGAAAAATGAAAATATACATTCACACAAAGACTTGTACACACACGTTCGTAGCAGCTTTATTCACAACAGCCAAAAGCTGGAAGCAACACGAATGTCCGTTAACAGGTGGCCAAACGATCACATATTCATACAGTGGGCTCCAACTCAGCAATAAAAAGGTATGAACTGGCAAAACAACAACATGGATGAATCTCATAAACGTTATGAAAGGCGAAAAGCAGCCAGACACCAAGAGTACATATTACATAATTCCATTTATATGAAACTCTAGAAAAGACAAACCTAATCTATAGTGACAGAAAGCAGATCAGTTGTTGCCTGGGGCTGGGGGGAAGGCTAGGGATCGACTGGGAGGGGACACGAGGGAGCTTTTGGGGATGATGAAAATGTTCTATATCCTGATTGTAGTGGTGGTTATATGTGCATATAAATTTGTCAAGACTCATCAACTCGAAGACTTAAAATGTGTGCATTTTGTTGTATGTAAATGATACTTCGTAAGACTGAAAAAAGAAACCCAGGTAAGCTGAGCTCAAATCTGCACCTGTAACTATTATGTTCTGTGTCTCTTGAGGTAGTGGCAGGTGAATGGTGGATACCTGAGGTCCCTTTGAAGCAGAGGAAGATCTGGGGATCTAGAATTGATTGCTTGCTCCCACTGGGAGGAAGCATCCAGCTTTACCCTGCCTTTACTGCCCCCTACCACTCAGGCTGTCTCTGGCTCTCCCTATAACCTGAAGAACTGACCACCTGGGGGTGTCTAGTCTCCTGCAGGGGGTCTCTCTCTGACTCAACTTCCTCAAGCAGCATCCTGACTGGTGGGTCAGGAATCCTTAGGGAGTCAGCGTTTTGTCTCCTTCCACCTCTAAGGTTCAAGTCCAACCTGCACATGCCCCTGAGAGCCCTCTCCCGCCCACCACGCAGGGGACTGGTCGGTGATGGGCCTCCAGTGCCATGGGAGGGGGCACGGGCACTCTGCACTGGGGCAGACATCAGGCTTACCCACTCAGGAGTCTCCAGGGAAGGCCAGCGTGCCAGTGCTCACTCAGAACCCTTAGCCTCAAAGCTTGCTATTATCATCAATCGTTTCCTGAATGCCTATTAAGTGCTAGGCTTTGAGTTAAGCCTTACACCTGCATTTTCTCTGTTAAGCCTCTGGGCAACCCTAGGAGGCTGAAGCTATTATTGCCCTCATATCACAGATGAGGACGCTGAGGTACAGAGAAGGTAAGGAGGGCCATACAGCCAGCAGGTGGAAGGAAGGCTAACAGTAGCCAATGCAGTTAATTTCCTACCTGTGCCTACAGCAGCCCCTTGAAGAACTTTTTAAAAATACAGATCCCTGGGCCAATGCTTTGCTTTGTCCTTATTTCCTCTAGATTCTCAGGAATGTTCCTGGGTAGAAGATCAGCCCTGGCCCCTGCAGAGACCTCTGGGTTCTGACACCCCCCAACCCCACTTGGCTGGGCACGGTGCCAGTCCGTTTGACTGAGGAGGGAGGCAGGGCTGAACTTGGTCAGGACTGGCTGGGGTTGGGGTCTGGCAGAGAAAGAGGATCTACAAATAGCAGCAAATTGCTCATTGATTTCTGTCCTGTTCGGGGGAGCCCTGGGACCAGCAAGAACGGGATTGGGTTTTAACTGGAGAAGTGGAAAGGGCAGGCGTGCAAAGTCAGGAGGCAAGATATCAGGACCCTGTTCCCTTAGGTACCAGAGCCCTGTCTGTGGTCCTGAGGGAGTAGTACCCCCACCTCCATGTACTCCTGGGGATGCGGATTCCTTGAGGATGGCCCCGAAATCTAACTGGCATGACCTGCACCCGGGGAAGGGGTAAGGAAAATGCACGAGGAAAAGGTTCCACTGCTAAAAATACCTGCTTTCCCAAGGTACCCTTATTTCCAACATCTGCCCCCATCCGGCCCTTAAGCACACAAAACTGATCACCCCAAAGGCTCAGATTTGGGGATCAGAAAATGACCTTCATGCCTGGAGAGAGCATTTGAGAGGTCCCCTAACAAGTCTTCCACATCCTGCCCACAGTCCAGGCTCCGTGGAGTTGGTTACATGCTCCACATGCCCCCCCACCTCCCCCGCAGCCCCTCTGTGTCTTTGCATCAGCTGCTCCTTCTGCCTGGAACATCTCCTCCCCACCAGCGCATGCCCTGTGCGGTCCCGAAGACCCAGACTAACTCCTGCTTCCCGGTGAAAACGTCCTAGCAGTCAACAGCCTTCTGGGGTTCTTCCTGCCATCTCCTTTGCATGTAAGTGTGCATGCGTGCGTGTGCGCGTGCGCGTGCATCTGCATGGGGAGGCTGGGTAAACGCTGCACTCCTGTGGTTTCTTGGGCAGGAGTCCCATTTCCTCTACTGGACAGTAGGGGCCTGGGCACCAGGAGCCGTATCTTAACCTTCCCCATCAACCCCACTCCTGCAGCAGACAGCGCAGCCCACAGATGCTGCCTGGTCAGCCTTAGACTCATGGCCTCGGAGACCTCTGCAGCTGGAAGGAACCACAGCGGCGTCTTGTCCCCTTGCCCCCTGCTCAGAAAGTTCTAGTGATGGGGAGCGGTCCTTATATCACTCTACAAATTTCTGCCCCGTCATCTAGAGGTGGCAGGATGAAGGGGTGACAGGTATCTTGACCTCTGATCTGCCTTTCATCTCCTCCATTCCAATTCCTTCAGCTCCCAAGGCCCTCTCCGATTCCCCTGACCTGTCCTTCATCATGAACCAGTGCCCACCCTCCCTTGGTGCCATGGGAAGACGGTGACTCATCCCTGAGATGGGGCTAGAGAGCAGAAAAGGAGTGGAGAACCCAGGAGAAGTTATTGCCATCAGGCTCAGCCTTGTTTCAGCTGGGGACAAGTTACGGGGGTCTGTGGCCATGCCCAGGACAGGAGGGGAGGAGCCCAGACATCAGCCCTCAGGGCACCCGGGACAGCAGCCTTCCTCGTGGGAATGAAGGGGAAACTGAGGCCTGGGGAAGAGACATAACTTGACCATGGACGCATATGTCGGAGTCCAATCCACGAGTCAGTGCCCACCGGGAGTGTGGGGTTCACTGTGCCCCGGCCCCAAAGCTGGCATCATTCAGGGCACAGCTGGCACACGCAGGTTCCTGGGCGGGCTCCACAGAGGATGAGGGTGGACAGAAAACCTCCTGACCCTGAAGCCGGGGCTGGGCCAGAGCTTCCAGGGACAGACTGATTTCCTGTCACTTGGCCCATAGGCCCAGAGCAGCTGCTCCCTCATGTAATTAATGGCCCTGGTTCTGAGTCCTTGATGAAGGGGGATCATAAGCAGCCACCTCTGTATGAGCCTCTATGGAGCTTTCTATTAAACAAGGAATCAGGAGGGGCCGGGAGCGGCCGGGGTAGCGCATGGCCGACGTGCCAAGGACTGCACCCCCTTCCTGCCTCTGGCCTCGTCTCTGCCCCTGCCCTTCCTTAGCTCCCCGCTGCCTCTTCCCCTTGGCTAGGTTGCTGCCCATTCGCTGCCCTTATAGGCCCCCTCTGCTTCTAGTTCACCTGATCCCCTGCCCCTCCTCAGAGGCTGTGTCTAACTCCTTGACCGTGAACCCCCACCCTCCACCCTTTGCCTGGCTTCAGGAAGGGAGAGGGCAGGGAGAGGTGCTACCTTCCATCTACAGCTCACATTGAGGGCGGCGGTCTAGGGGCTTTCCCCGTGAGATCAACCCAGCCCAGAGCCACGACCCTCCTAGCAACTAATACCCTGGCTTGGGGCTGGAGGGTGGGATGATGGAGGCATCCAGCAAGCAGCAACCAGATTTCTCTGGGGACAGCCCAGGGACGGTGAGGAAGACCCCTTCCAACCAAACTCTGCAGCTGGGCAGTGCCGGCTGGGAGGAGTCGCTAGGGTCTGGTCAGATGAAGAGGAGCGAGACTGGAGGCCCAACAGTCCACCACCCCTGGCTGACAGGACAGGTCCCAGGAGCCGGAGGAAGTCTGCGATAGTACCCAGGCAGGGTTAGGGCAGTGGGGCTGTGACCAGCTGACATCTGAAGAGCTAGCTGTAGGTAAAGCACAGGTAACAGTCAGCGACCGGGGGGTGGGGTGCTTGTTGGGTACAATCTTAGGTGGCCACTGGAGAGTGGGTTGGAGTGGTTAATTTGGGGTGGTCAGTTTGGGGAGATCTGTATCGAGAGTCATTACTGGATGTCGGGGTAAAGATGGGTGGCCAGTGTTGAAAGGATGTATTAACATATTGATGTTGGGCCATTAGGTATGGCTGGTCAGCGGTGGATGGTTGACATCGAATAGTTGGCCAGACGGGGCCATCAGTGTTGGCAGGTTGGAGTTTCCAGTGGGTGGTCAAGACTGCTGGGGGTGGTCACTTGGCAAGTCAGTGTTCAGAGGTAGATGTTGAGTGATCAGTGTTTGGAGGTTGGGACAGAGGGGCCAGTTCCTAAACCCTGAAGGCATGGCACCCTGTCTCACACTCCGCATGATGTCTGATAAAACAACACTGAGCACAGCCCCTGGTTCCCTGCCCCAGGGCTTCCTCCAATCCCAGGCTACATTCCTGGCTTTGTAAAGCAAAGCTGTCCTGGGGCTGAGGTGGGAGGTTTAGACTTTTGGGATTGTGGCTGACAGGAAGGCGGGTCTAGATCCCTAGAAGTGATGCCTGGGGCATTGGGGCAAGGAGCTGAAGTGCTTAGGGATGCAGCAAAGCTCCACTGGGGCTGTGGGCCTCAAGGCCAGGAAGCTCATTGATGAATCGATTCCCATTATTGATGCCGCTTGGAGAAGTTGCGAAAGACGGAGCCAGGGGAGAGGATGGAGTTCTCACGGAGAAAACCGCCACAGCCTGGCCACTCGGAATACAAATAAGGCCATCTGCTCACCTTGGCCCCTCACAGCTGCCCCCTGCAGTGCTGCTGGGAGGCGAGGGCATGCACCCCGGCTTGCACTGAACTGCAAATGTGGGTGTTGGGGGGATCCAGGTAGGCAGTGGGCTACAATTCTTGAGTGCGGCACCCCAGCTCTGGGCAAGCTACAAGCTTGCAGGCAGATGTGCAGGGAGCATCAGGTTTGCGTGAGACGGCCGCAAGGAGACGGGGCTTGACGACCTGTGAGGACGGTTTTTCCAAAAAGCACGTTGTTCTCCATGAGAGAAAGCTTCCCTACCTCCAGAGGCACTGAGCACCCCGGACTGAGTGTCCAAGCAGAGGTGGGAAGACCCTTCTCAAGAGCCCCTGAGGCTAAGGGTGCCTGGCTGGGTCAGTCGGAAGAGCATGTGACTCTTGAGCTCAAGGTCATGAGTTCAAGCTCCACATTGCGTGTAGAGACTACTTGAAAATAAAATCTTAAGGGGCGCCCCGGTGGTTCAGTTGGTTAAGCGTCTTTCTTTTTTTTTTTTTTTTAATGTTTACTTTTGAGAGAGAGAGGGAGACACAGAATCCAAAGCAGGCCCCAGGCTCTGAGCTGTCAGCACAGATCCTGATGCAGAGCTTGAACTCTCGAAACACGAGATCATGACCTGAGCCGAAGTCGGACGCTCAATGGACTGAGCCACCCAGGCGCCCCTAAGCGTCTGACTCTTGATTTCCACTCGAGTCATGATCTCACGGTTTGGGATTCTCGCTCTCTCTCCCCGTCTCTCTCTGCCCCCCCTCCCCCCCCCCATTAAATACATAATAAAAATGAAATTAAATCTTAAAAAAAAAGAAAAGAGGCAGGTTGTCCTGACAGGAGAGGATGAAATGGGTGGTGCCCCGGACCTGAGAGTAGAGGCCGGCAGGTGGGCAGCTGGGCAGCGGGAGAAGCTGGACTGAGGACCCAAGCATGCTGACTTCCTGTCTGCAACTTCCGGGGGCTGGCCTAAATTCTCGGCCACTTGCTGTGACACTCTCCACCCCACCTTCTGCCCGCTGTTCTGGGCTGCTCTCCGTCCCTGAAGAATTGTTGAATGTACTCAACCCAGCAGGAGGCCGTGGCTGCCACTCCCTGGCAAAGAGGTGGCATTCTCAACCGTGTCCGCATGCACACCATGCCTGCTGGGGCTCCACACCACCGCCCCCAGGGACGCCCGCCTTGTCAGCCTCTTCACCCCTCACCCAGGCTCCCCCCACACACAGGAAGTCTCCAAAGGGATTTCAGCTAGAAGGGCAACACCCCCCCCACCCCCAATCAGACCTGAATGCTCGGTCCAGTTGTGGCAACAACTTGCGCTATGACTTTGGACAAGTCCCTTTCCCCCTGTCCCTCTGGACAGTGAGTGGGTTGGCCTCCTAGCTCCCTGCAAGTGCTAACCCTCTCTGAGCAGGAGTGGCTGAGAGCCATCTCCACTTCAGGCTCCACCTTAGCAACATGTGACCTCAAGCAGTGATTTAACCTCCTGGAGCCTTAGTTTCCTGTAAAATGGGCACAGGTCAAAAAAATGGGCCCCGGAGCTGCATTTGCCTCCTGGGATCATTGGGAAGAGCAACGAGACAAGGGCAGGAAAGCGCTTGGTACAGGGCCTGGCACGTGCTACCTGCTTGCTAAACATTATTTACGGCTCTTGTTGTTAAATATTCTCCCGCCAGGAGTAGTAACGTCTCTGACCACGCTTCTCTGGGCCCCATTCCCCTTCTCCAGGCAGCTCGGTCACGGCTGGGCCTTCTGCCCAATTCTTGTCGCCTGTGATCAGCACCCGCACCGCCCACTGCCCCATTTCTGTAAGTGCCACCTTCACCCAGCTCCCCTTCCCAGGGACAAGGCTGCGTGAGCCCCCTCCCCGTACACCCGCTACTACTCAGAGGGCCCCCTCCCAGCCCCCCTCTCCTGCAATTATGTAGAGCAAACAAGAGCAGCTGATGGGAAAGGAGATGCTATTAGCTTAACCTTTCGGGACTGGAGCTGCTGGGACAAGGCAGGGAGGCCCGTGGGGAGGGGGCTCCTGGCACAGGTGGGGCTGGGAGAGGGAAGGTGGAGGAAGGGAGGTGGGGGGCACACTTGCTCTAACTACGGGTAGGATGCGGGGGCCCAGAAAAAGCAAGAAAAGGGACAGAGAGCTCAAGGAAGACGTGGAAGTGGAATTAAGGAGACTGGAGCGGTATGGAAAGAGGTAAGGCACAGAAAGTCTGGGAAAATGAAGCCCCAGAGCTGTGCGGAAAGCGCCTGCCACATGGGCCAAGGCCACGGCCACTTCATGCAGAAGCATGGGGCATTAAAGGCCACGGGCAGGTTTTCTCCATCTGCTCCTATAGAACGAGGGTCACCAGAGCTGCAAGCTGCCTGGGAAACCACAGGGCCCAGCTCTCCCACTTTACAGATAGGGAAACCAAGACCCAGAGAGGGCTTTTGCCTCTCCCAAAGTCACGGCAAAGGTTCACAGAAACCAGGTGGACATTTAGGCTCCTGACTCGTGACGCTGAGCTCTTCCCTCTTCCCTCTGGGAAGTGGATCACTTCCCATCCATCCTTCTATCTCTCCATCCATCCACCCACCCATCCATCTCTCCAAGCAGGCCAGGCAGGTTCCCAGTCTGAAGGAACTCAGGCATGGTGGGGGTGACACCATAAGGAAACAAAACACCGGATGGAGAGAGTCCCAGAGAGAGACAAAGTTCCCACCAGGCACACGATTGCTTCTCCTCAGTAGATTTAATATTATGAAAGTGTGTCAATATGTACTGTGAACGAATCTTTCCTTCTGTGTGAACTAGGGGGGGCTTCGGGGAGGAGGTGACTTTGATGTGGGGCTTGAAGGATGAACTGGAGGAAGCCGTGACAACTGCACCTTTCCCAGCAGAGCCAGGCTTGGGTGCTGCTAGAAGCCAGGGATTCGGGGAGGCCCTTCCTCCTCTCTCCTCTGAGTTCTGGGAGGCAGAAAGAAGCAGGTGTTCAAGGAGGTAGGACCTGGGCCACATGCAGGCCTCTCCCTCCTGAGGTGGGTGGGATGGTGGATGGGGCGGTTGGTGTGAAATTGGTCGGGAGCTGTGAGGGGGTTGCCGAGGGTGGTCAGGTGGCAGAGGGGGACTTCTGCCTTTCTTCCTGCTCCCACCCGTGTCTCATTCCCAGCTCAGGTGGGCTCACTGGGGTTGGGGGGAGTCAGAGACCTGTGGAGCCCGACCTGGGCTTGGCCAGGCACTGAGACTGGCTGTGCCCCTTCATCCTGCAGCCCACTCAGGGGGCCGAGGGAGGGGACAGGGCGGGGGGGAGGGGGTGGGAGGCTTGACTCACACTTAGCCCACAGCCTTGGCGAGACAGCAAGGAATATTTTTAGGAGCTCATTAAACAGGGAAGAAAGAAAGGGAAGGGAAGGAAGGAAGACGAGGATTATGCATTATTTTTCATCCAAGTGACAGCTCTGAGCATCTCCACTGGAACTGTCATGCAAAAGAAATGGCATGTCTAATATTATTAGGGAACGGGTGTGCGTGTGCGTGTGTATGCGCGTGAGCGCGCGTGCCGCTGGTGTGCAACTCTGTGAGCTGGGGTGCCCACAGGTGACACCGGGCAAGAGTGCTTGTGCGTGCGAAGAGTGGCGGGGCGGCTGTGCGAGTGTGAAGGCGGTGTGTGCACTGTGTGAGGGGACGGGAGCCTTGTGACTGTCACTGTAGGAGAAACTCTGTGGAACTGTGTGTAATGGAGCGTGCAGACTGTGTACAACTCTGTGTAATTGGGTGTGTATAACGCTGGGTGCGTGAGGCAGCGCTGCGAAGCTTGTACCCCCGGAGCTGTGTGGGGTGGCATGGGGGTGAGGGAGGGCACATCACCCCAGGTGAGGGGGCAACGGGGACCTGTGGCAGGGTGGGGGTGCGCAAGCAGGAGGGGACAAATGGGTGATGGTGCAGAGGTGATTCAGAGTCATGCCCCCAGAAGACGATGGGGAAACAGGAGAAAATGAGGGGGACACTGGGCCCACCTGCCCTGTCCTGCAGGGCTCACACCCCCTGTCCTCTGTCAACCTGGCTGACTATGCGGCCAGAAGGACACTGGCCCCACGGGTGTGAGCCTCGCCCTTTGGTAGGCACTTCAGGAAATCTTGGGTTTCCACCGCCCTCTGCTGAGGCAGGGACTGTCATTCTTCCTGTTTCATGAGTAAAGTGTTCATAAGGTAGCTGAGGCTCAGAGGGGTTCAAAAGCGTCCCTGACCTCCCAGAAGCCGGCAGGAAGCGAGCCGGGATTTGAACCGGCCTCTGCTGAGTCTCCGTGGCTTGTAGCCTCCAGGGTGGCAGGGCAGAGCCTATGGGGGTCGTAAGTGGGGGGGTCAGCCAGGGAAGCTAGGACTGTGAGCTGGGAGTTTAGAGAGCCTTACAAGGCTTCTTTGGGGGCTCTCAGCGGTGCACATGGATGACAGGTGCCCAGCGTGGGGAGGGGACCCCCGAGAGCTGGTGGGATGCACAGGGCGGCCAGCCTGGTGGGGTGTGAGAGATTCGCTGCTGTCAGCGGCTGAGCTGTGGCGCGGGCCCTGCCTACTCGGTAACTAAAGCCAACCTCGTAAGTGGCTAATTGATTTCTGTTCCCTGATTAAATGTGCGGCACTTTACATGGCAGCAGAAGGAGGTCAGTGCTCCCCCCACTTCTCCAGCGCCGCGTGCGGAGAGACAAAGAAATTGATTTTCCAATCGATGCTCTGAGCAATGATTAAATGTTCTCTGCACAGCGGGCCTAATGAGTCCCCGAGGGGCGTGCCGGTCCTTTAATTAGAGACTCCCATGGGGGCCTGGGGTAGGGGCTACCCTAGAGTGAGGGGGTCCAGCCAGGGAGCAGACCTCACCCCCAGGGACTAGTGGGCAGAGCCCCTGGGGGAGCACCCTGGCCTAAGAGACGCTGTCTAGGGGCCCCTGGGCATAGAGACCCTGTGGAGGGGTCCCTGGGGGCTCAGGCCCCTGTCAGTGCGTCTCTTCCCCCTACCCCCCAGCATCCAGGTAGCCAGTGGTTCTCCTATGGGTGGGTCACTCCAGCTCCTCCATGGCGGTGGCAGCGGCGGTGGCGGTGGCGGTGGCGGTGGCGGTGGTGGTGGCAGCTGCGCGATCAGACCGGACAGGAAATGAATCCCCTGTAAGCGGCTGCGTTTTCATTACCCGGCTGCCCCATTGGAGGACTAAAGACTTTAGAAATTCAAATGAGGCTCTCGGGGGAGAGCGGGGGCTTAAACATCCCCCAGCGCAGGCGGCTTTATTGAAGGAATAAACTATATTTGCAAAGTAAGATATTGAGGCTGTCAGTTTCTCTTAGGGATATAATGAGATCCTGGGAGGGAGGGAGGCAAGCAGGCTGGAGCTCCCCACGGCGGGAGCCCTAGGCAGGAGCTGGGGTAGCTGCCAGCCGTGGGCCAGGCAAAGTGCCCCTCACCCCATTCTGTGACCACCAACTGGTGGAACCTAGATTTCTTGCACATATCCCTGATCCCCACCTCCCTTGTGAGAGCTTCCAAGGAAGGGGGAGGAAAGAAGATAGTCAGATGGTACTGCTTGGCCATAGAAACCTCAGGATCGTGGGAGCCCCTTAAAGTCCCATCTGCACACACACACCAGCTCTCCTGCATGTGTAGAGTTCTGCCTCTGGAGTCAAGACTCTGGTGTGGGGCTGTGGCGGAGGGGAGGTTCTGTATGACCTTAGGCAAGTTACTTAACCTCTCTGTGCCTCAGCTATCTTGTCTCTAAAATAGTAGGGCATGCCCTATAGGGCTGTTGGGAAGATTAAATGAATTATTACATACAATGTACTGAGCAAGCACTTGTCTTATGGGTGACACACAATAGACAGTAGCTGTTATTAAAGACCTGGGGAAAAGAGGTAGAGGAAGGTAGTGATCGGCCAACCTTCCCCTCACCTTCCTCCAGGAGGCCATACCTCATTCTAGTCATCGAAGAGCTCCTATCACCACCCCTACCATCACCACCACCTCCACTACCCTGCAATCACCACCTCCACCCCCATCTCCATCATCATCATCGCCTCCAACATCATCATCACCAGGACTCAAGACTTAGAGTCAGATACATAGTTTTGAGATTGAAGGAATGGTCAAAGGGGTCAGGGGGAGTAAAACTGTGTGGGATGAATCCCAGAAGTCTCCCTGGGGGAGGGAATCTGGGCATACTATGCAGCCTAGGCACAATTCTTTCTCTCTTCTTCCTTTTTTCACTAATTCCTGCTGGGTCAAGGGGAACCTACCCATTGATTTCTTTTTAAGCAGGAGCCTAAGGTCCAGAACCAGCAAAGAATGAAGAGAGCAGCAAGACAACTGGACCCCTGTGCTCACCACCTCAGAGTTCAGACAGGGATGAAGGTAGAGAGTGCCAACACTTGTCCCTCTTCTTCGATGCCAGTCATGGCTGCTACAGTCGGTGCCCCAGCCAAAGGAGGCTCACAGTCAGCTCTGGGGGAGGGGGTGTCAAGTATAATGGGTCAGGCAGCAGCTGGGTATCTGTCACTCTCACTCTGAGGCTGGCGATGACACTGGAGTTGACAGTGTACAGGGTCAAGAGGACAGCAGATATAGAGCCTGCCCCAGAGACCTGAGGAGGTCTGGACTCTGGGCCCCTGTCAGGGCTGTGGCGGGTAGTGTGCTGGTGGTTCCTCTGTCCTCCTCAATGAGACCCCAGCCCCTGGTGAAAAGAAGGATGCCAAGACCTAGAAGTGAAGAGGAAATGGCCAGGCTCTGCTTCTGACTGCTGCATGAACTTGGGCAAGTCAGTTGACCTCCCCGGGTCTCCATTTCCCTTGCTATGAAATATAGGTTGCTTCATGATGGTCTAGAGAAGGAATATGGGGCTAGGAGTCAAAGGACCCAGGGTTTAAATTACCTCTCCTGTCTTACTAGCTGGAGGCGGGAGCCAGGTCACTTGTTATCTCTGGTCTCCATGTCCTTATCTGCGAAAGGAGACAGTAATCTCTGTGCATTGTTATGAAAATGAAGCAAGCACCACAGGATCTGGCCAGAGAAGGCCCTCCGTAGATCAGCTGGAACTAGGTAAACTCTCTTCTAGCTCTCAAAATCTCGGCATAAGATTCTGAAAAGAGCTCCAACACCCCCATCACCCCCCACCACAAAGACCATCATCACATTCAACACCACCTAAGCTGTCATCATCGCCACCTCCATCACCATCATCGCCACCTCCACCATCACCTCCATCACCACCTCCACCACCACCAATACCATTACCATCTCTACGCCACTTTCACCATCATCACCGCCTCCATCACCATCATCACCACTTGCCATCAATACCTTCACCACCGCCAGTACCATCATCACCTCCACCATCACCAATAACATCAGTACCTCCACTGTGACCTCCATCACCAGCACCTTCACCACCACCATGACCATCATAACCACCTTCCTCATTACCACCTCCACGGCCACCACCAATGCCCTCGTCACCTCCACCACCACCATCTCACAACCACCATTCACACACAGTAATGCTTTTTTTTCACTTGAGAGCCAGAGAGAGGGGAGACAGGATGGGCTGTTTCTCTGGAATGTTCAGATAGTGCAGGAGGCAAAGCCGGACCTCTCCACCCTCTTCCCCTCAAATAAGAGGCTCCCCTCAGAGGGGGCCGGACTTCCTGGGAGGATGGCATGAAGCATAGATTCATAGTGCATGGATCTCTGGGTTCTGCGGCACCCCGGCCCAAGCTTCTTCCTCCTGCCAGTGAGGAGAGATGCAGTATAACACTGGAAAAGGGGCAGGGCGAGGGGCTAGCATAAGTTGAGGTCCTACTGTGTTCTGGGCACCATCTTTCGTGTTTTATATATTCAATCTTATTTGATGCTGATGGTACCACTGTGATGGGTACTAGTTACTGCCTTTTAACAGAAAAGGAAACTGGCTGAGAGAGATGAGTGGTTTGCCTGAGGTCACCCGCCAGGCCAATGAGTGTCCAAACTGAGATTCGGCCTCACACTCACACTCTGTCCACCATCCTTAGATGGTCTGGCTGCCCAGGAGGGCAGACCTGCAGACACAGGAGAGGGGCAAGAAGGGAATGTTGAACCTGGGATGAGAGAAGGATTCCATGTCACTTTCAAGCATTCAGCCGGAAGAGCAGGACATCTGGGTCCCCAGGCTGGGTGCCTAGACACTGTTCCCTGGCCTCGTGGGGACATCACGCTTTGTTGTGCATTTGTTTGTCTTCTTCGATCAACCCTAAATACCGCACAGGCAAAAGCCTTGTCTGGCTTTTGCACTGGCTCCCAGGATGCAGCACAGAGCCTGGTGCCTGGATGAATCATGGCTGTTGAGGAAATACATGAATGGGCCTGAGAAAGCATGAATCAATCAGGGCGTCGAAACCTGGGTGGAACGCAGCACTGATGATTGAAAAACAGGAAAACGGCAGTCAACACGACATTCCCTGCTCTTTTATTATTATTATTATTTGCTTGCCTGTCTGACTTTATAGAAATGGTCGTTCCCAGATTTCAGAGTACAAACGGACTGATTGATGCCCCAGAACTAATACCCTGAGACAGACCCGAGGCAAGAGGGATGATTATTTAACACAGCATCCAGGGGCACAGGGTGTGAAGACGTCATTCTTGTGCATGGTAAAGAAGATGAAGTAAAACGCTTATGGCAAAAACATGTTTGGTCCCTCATAATGGCTTTCTTCTTAAGCTCCTGCCTCATGCACTGGTTCCTGTCCATGTCTGCTAGGTCCTGGGTGTCTGGGAGCAGAGGGCCCATAGTTCCCAAGCTCAGATTCAGTGGCCGGGGGCCTGGGCAAAGTCTGCCCACCTTTAGGAGAGCAGGGTTTAGTCGTTCTCTCCCCCTGCTGTGGCCCTCCCTGTGAGGGAAGGGCAGCTGGGCTGGTCACTGGTCTCATCTGGACCCCTGTGGGTGATGAGATGGGCACTGATGGGTGAGCTGGCAACTGGGCCAGAGTGGCACCGTCAGCTGCCCTGGGCACTGTCTTCTCTCCTTGTCACCACTCCCGGCTGCCCAAGCAGCAAAGCAAAGCCACAGTGACAAGATCCAGAGGGGAGAGGCCCCAGCTGGGGGGTAGTGCTGGTCTCACAGGCCACTGGAGCAAGAATGTGACAGCTTCTCATCCAGGGGGGCCCTCTGTCCCCAGTTCCTGCCCCATCTGCCCTAACCCTGCTCAGTCTCCATTTCCTTGACTTGCCTTTGTCTCGTCTTGCTTCTGTTCCAGGCTGATACTGGCTCTGAATGGCTCTTGGCCCACACCTCTATCCACTGGTCCTCCCTCTTCCTCACCCCCTGAGACCAGAGCCGATTGCCACCCCCCCCCCCCACACACACACACATACACAGCCCACCTCAGTCAGGGAGCAGGAGGTTCCCTCCCAGCACCTGTGATTAAAACTGGTGGGGAGTGGCTGGGACCTGGAAATCCAATGGGATTGTGAGTGTGAGTTGGCACATGTGCAAAGGTGTGAGCGTGGGTTTGTGAGAAGGAGATGAGCGTTGATGTGGGAGTTAGAAAGTGTGTGTGCACACACATGAGCACGACGGTGAAGGTACATGAGTGTTGAAAGAGTGTGTGTGAGGGCGGGTCAGTGGGGCAATGGGTATGTGAGCACGCGGGAGCTGGGCCAGGGCTGGAAGGATGAGAGGGACTCTGAGTGTAGAAGCAGAGCCCAACGGCGCATAGACAAGGGCATCCTTTGAGCTTGCGTCTCTGAAAGAGGACGCTGCCGGCCCCGTGCCCTGCTTGGTCACCCCCATCTCTGTCATCCCGGGCTCCCTCAATTAGGTCAGGCTGTGGGGAAGGGGGAATAAAGCTACTGAGCTCCAGGCAGGGCCCCTGCCGCTCCTTGGGCCTGTCAGCCACTGATCTGTTCCATGTTCCTATAAATATTTACAAATCCCAGCTGCTGAGGAGCAAGACATCCTCCACCAGCTGGGGCTCCCAGCCTGGAAGCTGAAAGGGAGGGAACGCGGGGGACGGAAAGACGGGGCTGACACTGGAGAAGCAGGCGGCCAGGACTCCTGGGTTTAGCTCCTAGTTTTGCCAGAGGTTAGCCTGCGTGCCCCTTCGGGAACTGTGGAGCCAGAAATTTCCTCCTCAGCACCTCTGCTCCAGGAAGCCTGCACCAATCCTACCTGACAGACAGGGATGAGGGTAGGGGTGGGGCTCCTTTACAGTCAAGTTCCTGCCTCCTATTAATGTCTCTCAATTAGGGGTAAAGGGAAGGGGGGGTCTTACTTGTTAAAAGATACAGAATTCTCCCTGAGTCCCTAGAGGGTATTGTCTCTCTGAACTCAAAATCTTCCTCAGGACACCTTGATAAATCCATCTGGACCTTTCTAAACTGGAGGCTGAGGACTTGCAGCTCTTGCCCCAGCCAGCCCTGTCGCTTCCGGAGCTGGGCTCTTGCAGAACCCGGAGAAGGTTGTGTTAGGTGAGACCCATGGAGAGGGCTCACCTGCTCCGGTCTGTCAACACCATGGCCCAGGCTCGTGTTCAGATGCCCTGGGGAACCAGCCCAAGAGAGTATCCCTTCTCGGGCAGAGATTGATTATCAATTATAGGCCCTTGACCATTTGTGTGGAATCACCAGCCATCTGCCAGGATCTCCAAGTCAAGCTTTCCCAGAGGCACGTGGTGGTGACTTCCAACTCCTAGACCCAGGAGGCACTGTGCCTGGGGGATGGCACCAAAGTCCAAGGTGTCCCAGGCCTCCTAGCTCAGGCAGGCCCGGCCTAGACGTGGGAACCCCAGACCAAGTGAGCTGAGACCTCTTCCCCTATCTTAACTAGAATTTCAGGCTTATTAATGATGGACCCTCTTGGGCCCCAGTGGGACTCCCCTTGGCCTTGCCCAAGTAATCCCTGTATCCTGGCCTAGATTTGTCCAAGAAGCCAGGCACTGGAGTGGGAGAAAAAAATAGGGAGAGGGAACCCCACGATGTTGTGAGGTTCTGGCTGCTTGTGTGGGATACCCAAATGGAAACTTGGCCCTAATGGGGCATTAAAGTCATGCAGGCAGGAGGCCTGGACTGTGGTTTCCTGGCTTTTCCCAGGGGCCCAGGCCAGCTGTTTTCACTATGGTCGGGGAGCCTAACCATCCCAATTTCACAAGGTGAGAAGAAGGGGCTAGGGAAATGCTGAAATCTGCCAATCTCCTTAGGCCAGGGCTGTGATGAAGGGGAGAGGGAGAAGACACAGGGCGGGACAAGGGGAGCTGGGGGAGGGGGCAGAGATGGAAACTTCTCTTGGCGAAAGGCAGCTGGCCTCACCCAGGAGGAAACTGTGACCTTCTCAGCTGCCAGAGAGCAAAAGCAAGGACCTGGGAGGAGGGATGGGGAGGAGGACAGTCTGGAGCTGGCAGAGAGGTCCAGTAATGGCGGTGGCACAGGAAGAGTTAAGAATATTCCTAAAATAGCCCAGCCAGAGCCTAAGCCAGCCGGCTAGTGCCTCTCCTGGAGAGCAGATCTATAGCGGGAAAAGTCAGCCTGCTCTGCGCCCACCGCCTGCTGCCTGGTTTGGGCTGCTAATTAAGCCTCCCACCCCACCCCTAGCCAGCCCCTCCTGCCCTAGTGGGGGCCGGGTGCAAATAAGCAGAGAGCCCAAGTCTCCCCAAGGGACAGAGAACTCCAGCTGGGACCAGGAGGTCTGTGTGTTGGCACCCACCTCCATACACCCCACGCCCTGCCCTCTGCCTGAGTCAGTGATGGGCACACAGGCCCGTGGATGAGATGGAGGCTGACAGGTCAGAGCAGCCAGGTTCTCCCAACCGCACACATGCACAGTCAGCCCTTGTGGGGTGGAGACCCTCAAACGTCAGCTTCTCCTAGCTCTGTGCTCCCCTCCGCTTGGGGGATCCTGGGGTGAGCTTGGGGCAGGGAAAAGCCAGGAGAGCCCCTCCAAGAACAAACCACATCTCCGTTTCAGGAGCAGGACCAGCTATGTAATTGACAGGACCCAGGATGAGATGAAAATGTGGAGCCAACTTCAAGACAGTGATAGCAAAGCAGAAAACCAAGTGCAGGTCCCTTCTGGGGGCAAGGCCTTTGTCAGTGCACAGGCGGCACGTCCTTGAAGCTGGCCCCATTCAAGGGTTCAGTTTAGTGAACATTTACTAAGCACCCGCCGCTCTGGTCCATTGCTCGACTGGCCCTGCCACCTTGGAGATCCTGTCTCAGTTACTTCCGTTCTCAAATATATGGCTGTGAGGTGCTCCGATATGAGCACCTAAATACGGAAGTGGGGCTGGGCCCCCCCAACCCTGGTGGATTCGGGCTCTCCAAGGACACTGCTGCAGAGTTCCAACCCCCACACCCAGCTGTCAGACCTCTCCAAGACGCACCTTCCACTACTACCCTCAGAGAGTCTGTGGGGACCACCTGGTACTGGGGGGATCAATCAGTCCCTCCTCCCCTTGCCTCCTGACCCCCACCAGTAGGGTCCCGAAAAGGGCTCAAGGAGCTCCCATCTGGCTCTGCCTCCGATAGGTCTATGACCTCGGGCAAGCTAGTTCTCCTCTCTGGGCCTCAGTTTCCCTGTGTGTCAAAGGAGAGGTCTCTAAAACCTTTCCAGACCCTAAGTTCTAGGTCTCCTGGGATAAGAATGCAGGGGTAGGCTTTTTCCTACGAGAGACAGGACTTCCAAAGAAAAAGCCTTCCCCAGTCATCCTGGGGAGTAGGAGGCTTTCTCCCCAGAACCCAGGAAAACCAGCTACTCCCCACCAGCCCAGTTGCTCCTCCATTGCCCTCTCCCCAACCCTTTTCCTCCTCTCTGTCTTCCACCACCTTGCCTGAAGCTGGGGGAGCAGGGAGTAGAGGGGAGAGGGGGTTCTGGAATAGTCAATGCCTGCGGGAGGGGGTGAGAAGCATGCAGACCCTGCTGGCCAGACAGGGGCCTTCTCTCTGCTGCCTTTGCAGGAGGCTCAGCATAATTGCACTGCCTGTCACTCCTGCGTCCTGCTATCTGTCTCTCAGGCTGACCCTGCGCACCCGCCATTATATTGGTTCCTGTTGGGGCTGCAGAGCCTCATTACTTATACATGCAGCTGGGAGACGCAGCTCTTATTAGGTCTCTCGTCCCAGTCCCACAGCCAGGGCCTGTTCGGAGCCGCCTCCCTCGTGCTGGGTTAGGAGGGGCAGCAGGTGGTTGCTGGGCTGAGGTGGGGAGGGGGGTGGGGGAAGGAGGTCCAGGGAACCCCCAGGCACAAATGGAACCCCCAGGCACAAAGCCCAGAGCTCTCTGGCGAGGGAATATGAAAACCTGCCTATGATGTGGGTTCTTGGGTTCTGCCCCCTTAATGCCACCCACTCCTCCTCCGGATATGGGGGCTGGGGAAGGGGCTTCTGAAGAAGGTTCCTCACCAACCTGGGAAACCCAGTCAGACTGAGGAATTCTGAGTCCCAGCCACGGGGCCAACCCGCTTCAGGGTGTCCTGGCCCTTCACCCCCAGATCACAACACAACTTCCATTCTCTCACCCTTGTTGACCAAACGTTCCCTCTCCAAAGGGGGCTGAAATTACGGAGGGCTTTCCCGTGGTGGATCTGGAAGTATCTGAGTTAAAATGTCATACAGGGATTTTAAATATTTTAATGGATGACAATGGGGAGTTTTCTTTAATAGGAGAATCACAACCTCTCAGAGATGCCCTGGACAATTCTCCAGCCCGGAGAAAGAAATGAAAGCCCTAAAGTGTGATGAGACTTCCCCAAACACACACGGCAAGTTCATGGCCTAACAACAGCCTTGAGATCCAGCCTCTGTCTCTTGCTGCCCAGCCCTCCATCCTGCCTGAGCCAGGACTATAGACCAGTGACTTCAACTCAAAACCAAAAATATGCCTTTCACACAACTGGCTGATTCAAGCTGTTCTTTCTCACTCAAGTGCCTTTCCTTGCTTTTCCTACCAGGTATGTACCTGTTGGGCCAAGTGGTAAAGAGCCCCTACTTGGGGTCAAACAGACCTGAGTTGTAATCCTGACTCTCTCTCTCTCTCTCTCTCTCTCTCTCTTACCAGCTGTGTGATCCCAGGCAAGTTACTTAACTTCTCTGAGCCTCAGCATCCTCATCTCCAACATGAAGACTCCGACGTGCTTACTCCTTACACTTCTAGTGAGGATTAAACGAAATAGCGTACGTAAAGTGACTGGCACACATTGGTACCCAGGTAACCGCAAAAACAGTCATCCATCTTCATTCATTTCATAAACATTTCAAGATCCTTCTACAAACCTGGAAATATGCTCCCCACCCCACTCTCATCCCATCCACATCAGGCCACGATCAGCTCTCACCTGGACCACTGCAACTTCCTCCTACCTAATCTGCCTATGATACTCTTACTATGTTTTAACCCCTCCACTCCACACAAACCAGAGAGATCCTTCTAGTCTGATTATATCACTCATTCAACACCTTTCAGTAGTTTCTACCTGCCCTTAGGATGAATTATACACTCCTTGTCACAGCCCACAATGTCCTGCAAGCTTGGCCTAAGCACAGGCTGTTCCCTGTGCCTGGAATAATCTTCCCTCTCTCCCTTTTACCTCCACCTCTGGTGGCCTTCCTCTTCACCTTGCCATCCTTTTTCATCAGGGCTTAAACTTAAATATCACTTCCTCCAGGGAGCTCCCCATGATTCCCTCCCTCAGACTAATGTAGTCAACACTGTTGCGTACTCCTATAGCACCCCACATATTCCCAGGTAGTTTGTCAAGCTAGATAGCAGGTGGTTGTTTAACCGTCCAGGTTCCTTCCAGACACTGTAAACTACATAAGGTCAGAAGCCTTTTCATGCCATCACTGTGTCCTGTGATAACAAGAGATGCGGTGGACAGTGAGTTAATATGAGCTTATAGAATGAACAGAGGATTGATGCATGAGACAGATGGAAAAAGTGACACCGTCCCTCTGAAGTCTTCCTGAGTCCTCTGGACAGGGACTTTTCCATCTGTGCTTCATATCGCCTAATGCAAACGCGTACCCAAGCCTTAGTCCTTCCTCAGCTATAAAATGGGGAAAATAACACTGCCTACCTCATGGGGTTATTGATATTCAATGATGGAAGCCATGTGATGGTTTTAAGTCCATGATAATAGGTTGTTACATTTAAATAAGATAATCCATGTAAAGTGCTTAGAACAAGATCTTGCCCTTGGTAAGTGCTCAAAAAACTTTCATAAGTGTCATAACATTTACCATTTCTTGCTGCCTGTGTCACCTGCCAAAGAGTGAGCTCCTCAGGGGTATGGCTTCGGTCTTACTCATTTTTGGACACACCAGCACTACCGCGTCATAGCGCCCAGCTAGATGTTCTCAGTAAATGTTTACTGAATGAACAAGTGAACAAATGAACGCAGGTCTGCCAGCTGATGATTCAGGGCACAGCATCCCCCTCGTCACTCACAAACCCAGACACACACTAACACAAACTGTCTCTTACACGTTCACACCCACTCACATTCATTCAAAAAACCCCAAAATACCACAGAACAGCCACCCAGTTTCCTAAAGTCAGCTATGTGTAAAATGAAGAGTCTTACTGTACCCTCCGCACACCGCCGCAATGGCCAGCACCCCCTCCCCACCCCTGAAATGACGGGGGCTCTAGGAGTGAGGGGGCTCCCAGTCACAGGAGGGAAAACAAAGCCGGATCTTCAGCCCCCAGCTCTCTTCCACCGCTGCTATGTCTTTCCCCTTGTGTAAACCTGGGTCCCTGGCCTTGACAGGTGGTTGAGGAAGAAAACAGAAAGCCAGAACCCCAGGGGCCCTTCATCACTCATCTAGTCTTGTCTCTGAACCTAGAAGCCTAGGCCATCGTCCTCCTATCCTAGCGCTAAGCCCAGCAACCTGTAGGAAGAAGGCAGGAGAAAGAGCCCCAAGGCCTAGGGGTGGTGGAAGGGCCTTCTTAGCCTGGAGGTGAAAGAATTATATTAGCCACCATTTACTGGATGCATAACAAAGGTCAGGTACAGAGCCCGGTGCTCACCTACGTCATATCTCATTTCATTCTCACGACAGCCCTTTTTCCAGAGGAGGACACTTGAGGCGCTGCAGGTTAGGCTATCCTAAAATCACCAGCTAGGACTGGCACGCAGATCTCGAATTTTTCAACCGCCGAGCTCCAGAGAATTTGGTGGGGGGGCGGGGTGGGGGAGGTCCGCAGTCATTAAGCTGGGGGACGCCCCCCAAGGCACCGCCAGCCCTCCCAACCGTCCAGGCCCTCACGTCCGGGCGGAAAAGGGGCGCCCGACTCCGCGGTGGGGTTCGTGTCCCTCGGGGGCCTGGGCGGGGCCGAGGCGGGGCCGGGCGAGCCGGCGGGAGGCGGGAGGCGGGAGCCGGTGGCCCAGGCTCACAGGCCAAGATGGCTGTTAATTAAAGTGCTGGCACCAGCTCCTCTCTGCAAAGTTTGAAGCCGTTATTTTCCACTCCAGCGAAGCGGGGAGAATCCGGCTGGGCTGACAGAGACGCCACACCGCGCCAGGGAGCGGGCGGTCTTTCGGGGGGCGGGGGGCCAGGCCGCCTCGCCGCGCTGAGCGCGCCCCTCTGGACGCGGGGAAAGCGCGGGAGGCGGGTGCTCCCGCCTGGTCCCCGACCTGGGTCGCCCGCCGCACTTTCCCCGCGGGTCCTGGGAGGGCTGAGGGGGTGGGGGTGGGGACGGCGGCAGACGAGCCCCGGCTGGACAGCAGGGGAGAGACCCGTGTGCGTGCGAACCTGGGGGAGGGGGGTTGTGCAAATCACACGCTAAAGACGGCGCACTTGTCCCTCGGGTCACCAACTCTGTCGCTCTGCGAGAAGTCATACTAGGGGAGATCAAGGTGGGGGTTGGGGGAGGAGGCGGACTGACAGCTGAGGACTGTCTTCCTGAGCCTGGGAGGTCTAGCTGCACAGCCCAGCGTCCCCCTCCTGCCAGACTTACCACCTTCCTCTTTTTGGACAGTGAACAGTACCTAAAGACCCAATCCCTCCGGGGTTGGAAGAGCCTGGAGTCGGGCTGCGGGTTTGAATCCCGATTCCACCACTTATTAGTTGTGTGACTTTGGGCAAATCTCTTAACTTGTCAGAGCCTCAGTTCTCCATCTGTAAAATGAGAATAATGATGGGTTTTACCTCTAGGGATTGGTGTGAAGATTGAGTGTGATCATGTATGTGAAGCATTCAATACAGGGCCCTGCACGCAGTAAGCCCAGGACAAATGCTATTTATTGAGGGTTTTTGCTCCTTCTTTGGTGGTGGGGGCCACTCAACCTCACGCAGCCATCAGTGCTTGGAAGGTCCTCTTTCATAGTTCCTCATTTCATATTCTCGTGTCCCTTTCCTCCTCCCAGGGGTGGCGGGAATCAGTCTCAACCTAGGGTAGAGAAAGTCAGAGAATCATGTGGACCGTTTTGACAGGTCAGCAGGGGGAGAGTGTGAGGTGGAGGGGGCCTCTCCGGAGAAAAGAAAGAGGCTGGAGGGTCATCCTTCAGCAGAAGCCAGAGGCCTCCCAATGGCAGAGCCCTCCCTGGTGGGCTGGAGAAAGGAGGGTGAAGGAGGAGCAGTGGAGCAGCACGAGCGAGGCCTCAAATAATGTGACAAATATTTTGATGGAAGCAGACACATTTCCGTTTATGCAACCTAAACACTTTACTGCACTTGAGGAAGAGGATTGCCTCATGCAACCTGACGGGGAGAAGATTTAGGGGGCTGCTGAGGAAGCTAGGGTGGAGGAGGAGCTAAGGGGCTGGAGGAGACCTATCCCCCCTCTTGGAGGCTTGAAAAGGGAGCTACCACTCAGGGATTGTTTGGATTGGTCAGAATGTAGAAATGAGGTGGGGTGCCCACTTTCTTATTTAGGGCTCCCACTTCTCCGTTGTCTGAAAGCAGGGATAAGAGGTGTCATCAGAGGAAAATGGAGGACCCCACACAACCCCCAGGAAAAAGCAGCCTTGTCTGGCCTGGAGCTCGGTGAGGGAGGGGCAGAGGCAAGGAGGTATGGGTAGAATATCCTGCCCATCCTGGAGGAAGATGGGTCCAGGGAACAGCCAGCTGGGCGCCAGAAAAGAGGAGGGGCAGCTGCTGTCAGTGCTCGCAGATCTCGCACCCTGACAGGCACACCATCCTCAGATCTCCTGGATGGGTGGTCTGCGAGGCCTGAGTGCAGAATGCCCCCCCCCCGTCCCCATCTTCCTTTTGCCTTCCTCTCTTCTTCCCTCTCATCCTCTTCCTTGTCCTTTTTCTGCTCCCCGCTTCATACTCCCCTCAATTGTTCTCTATCCCCGTAGACTGGGGAACCCGCGACCCAGCCTCCACACCCTGAGTGCGGTGGCCCCTGGAGCCTCCCTTCCCGGTTTTCTTCGAAACAAACCCTCGAGGCCTCTCCTCTCTGTCTCCCTCGGCGCTCTCTAGCCCTCCCTGTAGCCCTCTCGTCCACTCGGCTTTCGGCCTCTACTCCCCCATCTCCTGTAGGAGACTCTGCTGTTTCTCAGACTCTAGTATCCTCCCCATTTCCGAATCTCAGACTCTAGCTCGCGGAGTCTCCGGGTTCCTCTCTCGGCTCTGGCCTTCGTCTCCGCGGCCCCGCCCTCGGCCCCGCCCCCTGTGTGGGCGGAGCCATTCCGCCAGCGGCCCAATTAGGTGCCGACCCCGCCCGCAGCCCCACCCCTCGCGGGCGCGGAGCAGCGCGGCGCTGGTGGGGCGGGGCGGGGCGGAGGGGGCGGTGGCCCGAGCGCGAGGAGGCGGGAGGAGCCGGGCAGGACGCGGCTGCCGCCGCTCTCAGTCCGGCCGCGCAGCGGGAGGGAGGCGCGAGGCAGGAGCCGGCGGCTGGGCTCGGCAGCGCATCCAGCGCAGCTCGGCGCTCCGGGCCCGGCCCCATGCCCGCAGCCCCGCCGGACCGCCCTTGAGCGCGGGCGTCCTGCCCGCGCCCCCCGCCCGCCGGCACCATTGCCCCGACGGCGCGGCCGGGCGGCCCGGCGCTCCCCAGGCTCCGCGCCGGCCGGAAAACGCTGCTGGCGGCCGCTGCGGGCGTGGTGATGCTGCTGGTGCTGGTGGTGCTCATCCCCGTGCTGGTGAGCTCGGGCGGCCCGGACGGCCACTATGAGATGCTGGGCACCTGCCGCATGGTATGCGACCCCTACCCCGCGCGGGGCCCCGGCGCCGGCGCGCGGCCCGACGGCGGCGACGCCCTGAGCGAGCAGAGCGGCGCGCCCCCGCCTTCCACGCTGGTGCAGGGCCCCCAGGGGAAGCCGGGCCGCACAGGCAAGCCGGGCCCCCCCGGACCCCCTGGGGATCCAGGTCCTCCGGGTCCTGTGGGGCCACCCGGGGAGAAGGGTGAGCCGGGCAAGACCGGCCCTCCCGGGCTGCCGGGTGCAGGGGGCAGCGGCGCAATCAGCACGGCCACCTACACCACGGTGCCACGCGTGGCCTTCTACGCCGGCCTCAAGAACCCTCACGAGGGTTACGAGGTGCTCAAGTTCGACGACGTGGTCACTAACCTAGGCAACAACTACGACGCGACCAGCGGCAAGTTTACGTGCAACATTCCCGGCACCTACTTTTTCACGTACCACGTCCTCATGCGAGGCGGCGACGGCACCAGTATGTGGGCGGACCTCTGCAAGAACGGCCAGGTGGGCCCGGCGGGGGCATGGGGCTGGCCTGGGGGCAGGGCACCCAGGGAGCCCGGGGCATAGGGTACCAGCGAGCACAGGTAGAGACCCTACAGCGGGCCCCGCTTAGGCATCACATGCGGGGATGGTGGGCCTGTTGGCACTAACTCTTCGGTTCCTGGGCATTGGCTGCAAGGCAGACGCCGCTGGGCACCTGCGCGCGGCTTGGAAATGCGGGAGATAAATGCAAATAATCACAGCGCAGGGCTCCCAGGCGCGCGGACTGGTCCTTGGGGGCTTGGCCCTTGGGAAGCGATATCTGAGAGCTGGAATTCTGGTTGAAACCAGCGGGCAATTAGGGGAGGGCAATGATGGGCTCTAGGGAAGGCAGCCTCCGCGCCCGCGGGCGTCCAGGCGCACCGCTAGGCGCGCAAGCCAAGGAGAGCTGTAGGAGATGTTTTGGGCACAGAGGCAAAGGGAGCCAGGGGCGCGAAGCCTTAGCTGCAATACATCCTCCGCCCTTGAGAAGGGACCACTGCGCCGATCTGACGCCCTTTGCAAAACGCGGGGCTGCCCGGCCGCTTCCCACCGTGTCAGAGCTACAGGCGCAGGAAAGCAACCTCTGAGGGGAAAAGTTTTTCCTCCTGAGGGAGGCAAAGAGGTGGAAACTCCCCCTCCCTTGATCTTGCAGCTGCAGCTCCTGACTCCAGGAGTGTCAGGGGATCCTCTGTGTTCACTTTCCCCATCCCAAAGACCAAAGCTAGCAGGCAGCTAGGTGGGCTCCTTGGTACTGTGAGGGTAGTACATGGTGCTCTTCCTGTAACTGCTGCCCCAGAACCAGCCTCGACCTAATCCTGCCCTAGGGGGACAGTTTTGCCCAGCTCACTCTCCTTTTGATACTCCCTCCCTTTCCAGGGCTCCCAGACCACGATGGCCTAGGGCCACTGGGTCGGGGGCGGGGTGGGGGGGGGCGGTGAGGCGGAGCATTCCTGTGGAAGGAGACCAGCATGGGTCAGAACTAAAGCTAGGATGGTGGGAGTTGGGAAGAAATTTCCTGCGACTGGGACCCCGGACCCTGTTGGAATCCTTCCCACTGCAGGTGGACCCTGGCTTGGGGGTGGGGGAAAGGACAGGCCTGGGAGTCAGCACAAAGACTGCCAGGCACTTGTAAGTCTGCCCCCTCTTCTTTCTCTCCTGCCTGCCTCTTTCTCCTACTCTGTCTCTTGTCCCCGTCTGTCTCCTGTGTCTACCAGTCCTATCTGTCTCTCCTGAGTCTCTGGCCTCTCTCCCCCCAGGCTTAACACCCCTCTTTATTCCTTGAGTGTTTCTCTCTCACTTGGTCTCTATGAGGCTTCCCGTGTCTCTCCTCTTTGTCCTTGGTTCCTGACCAAATGGGAGGCCTCAGTATCCTGTGAGAGCTCACTCTGCAGACAGCCCCACGATTTCCCTTATTAATCACCAATACAGGATGCAGCAATGTCACCTTCATCAATAGAATTTCTTCCTTTCCCAAAGAAAGTTTGGGCTGGCACCGAGCTGAGGTCTAAGGGGGCTGGGGGCCCATTTTGTCTGGATAGGAAGCTGGTCACCAGAGCACCAGTGGGCCCTAGGCCTTGTACCACCTCAGGAGGGTCCAGTGGGGCTCCAGAGATGAGGCACGAGGAGACCCCAAAGGTGATGTCTGCTTGGGCAGGATCACTTGCTTCAGTCACTGGGAGGTGAAACCATCTCAAAGCCTCTTCCCCCTTCAGTAGGGGCAAGGCACTGGCACAACCTGACAAAGAGGTACTCACTGGAGGTGGGACCACAGGCTAGTAGAAAATAGGAGGTGGCTTTAACTAGGGGGTTCACAGATCTAGCATTTTAACAGTTACTCAGACCATGCCCCTCCCCGACTAAAAACTGGGGCCTACACCCCTCTCCCGTACGTTCTTTGTGACTTGTGCTTCCAGATTGCTCAAAAGACTCGTTAAGTCTCACTAGTCATCCCACGTACTCACTTCGAGCCCCGACTAAGAGGCAGGTGTGGAGCTAGGTAGCAGGGCTTTGATCCACTTGCCCTACAGGACCTCATGGTCTGTGCGGGAGAGATAATAGTAACCACCCAATAACACACCCCAGCGATTGGTGTGTTAGAGGGGGATTGGGGGCCCAGCTGGCAACTCCCATCCCTAAATGTGTTAGCTGGAGGGAATAATTCACTGGTGCCTGCCCCCACTCAGACCAACCTGGTCAGGGGAGAGGATGGCAAAACTGGGCTGGTCCCCAAGGTGAGGAGACATGGCTAGGGAGGAAATAAAAAGGTCAAGTGCAGGGAAAGGCTGGCTCAGAGGTAGAAGAGGACATTCAAGTGAGCAGAGACAAAATGATGGCTCTGGGCAATGGACGGGAACAGAAGAGAGGGGCTTCTGCCTCCCATGGCTGCAAGACCTGGGGCACTGCTGGGCTCTGTGCTTTTCCTTTCTGGCTTCCTGCCTGAAGAAATGCTTCCAGAATTTCCTCAGGAAGGCAGGACTGAAATTGGTCCTTGGCCTTTCCCTCGGCAAGATAGGGAGGGGAGAGGTCACTGAAGCGCCGAGTCCCCCCCCTGCTCTGTCCTTGCCTGAGGCCCACCAGCCCCTCTCCCCAAGGGGAGCCTTGAGTCACCACTGTGTAGCCTGAGGACACCAAGGCCTGGTCTTTAGGACATGGGGATCCGAGGAGCCCGAGGAAGGGGCTGTAAGTTAGGAGTGGTGCCCTGAGTGAGGTAAGCTCCCTGCAACTGCCTCAAAGATCCACAGTTCGGATGTCAGGGAAGACATGAAATTAATACACTGGGCCAGGAGAGAGGGGGCTGTGTGGGGATGGACCAGGGTCTATGGCCAGGGTGCCACTTGTCCAGGGCAGGGACTTTGGGGAGGTGAAGATCACAAACAGGGAAGGGCTTGGACAACAGAACCTGAGTAAGGTGAGAGATGGGGTAGTAGATAAATTGAGGACTCCAGCATAAAGGCCTCACTGGAGCTCAGCCTGATGCCTGACAGTGGGAGAGGGACTCCCCACTGTCCTTTTCTAGCGAGCCCTGAATGCTTTTCACAGCACAGAGCACAGTGCCTAACTCAGCAGGGACCCAGGAAATATGTGAAAGCACAAGTGTCCCCTGTGGGCCAGGCTGGTTGCCTGTGGGAGCCACTCCTGTACATCCAACACCCCAGCACTGATCCGGGGGCAGGAGCTTGTTTCTTGGGTTCTCCCCACTCCTCCCTCCAGGGCCCTGGTCAGACCACTGCCTCAGTTTCCCTTCCCCTGGCAGCCCTTGAGGAGGTGATTCTACAGCGCCCCCTCGTGACAAGTCCCAGACTTGCTTTCCTCCTTCCATGGCAGCCTCAATTCCCCAAATTTCCCCATGGCCTCCAGGAGAAGCTGGATGCCTCAACTGTTTCCTGTCTCAGGCAGAGAATCAGGACCCCTGGGTTCCATTCCTGGATCCCCCCACTATCTAAGGATGGAAGGGCATCAATTTTTCCTGCCTCCGTGGATAATTAGGATAATCACAGCAACAATCATGGTGATGAATAAATAATAAACATAAGCATAACAGTTCTGATGCCTGTCACATCACCAGGAGATTCCTGATGACAGATGACTGTGTTCTAATGGATTTGGCTATTAAGAAGCACACTGTTTTAATGAGTTAAGGCTCAATTAATCTGGGTAATAAAAATAATTGTTATTAGTAGTAATTTATTAGCAAAGATAATGAAATGCATACGTAATAATAAATACTACGAGGATTAGGGCCCAGGGAACAATATAGAAGTTGGCTGCTTTCTTTGAGCGCTTTCCTAGTAACACAAAGCCCCATCAAGATTAAAAATTTTCCCCCCACCATCTGAAGGCTTTTATAAAGGTGGCAGTGGTGAGGTGGGATCTTCTCATCCTTTTTCTGAACAGAGAAATTGAGCTTTTTGAAAGACAGCATCTTCCCCTCATTTGCTTTTTCCCACCTTTAGCTGAACTGTGAGTTTTCCCAGCTAAGTGTCCCCGAACGGTTCTTGCCCCTGGTCGGGGGAAGAAGAGATTGAGGGGAGAGAAGGGACTGGAAGGATCTGGGCTTTAAATGGCAGCCAGCATGCAAATACGTTGGGTGCCCCCGTTGTAGCATTGCTGCTGACTCAGCAGCTTCGGCACAGCTGACCTGCAGTTCTGTCTCCTGCCCAGGAAGGAGAATGGACCCTTCCCCTAATTTGGCTTGGTCCAGCCCAGACTGTTAGCCTTTGGGAGAACTGCCTTCAGGGAAGGGGCCGGTTGGAGAGGGGCTGTTGAAAAGCCTGACTGAGAGAACCCCACTCAATGCAGCCTCCCCCCAACACAAGCCTGCACCTTGGAGATGTCCCCTGTCTTCCCATTCTCCACCCAGGCTATCCTGGAAAGGCCCCAGATCCTATGGCTCAGGCCCTGTGTTGACTCAGTTGGAGAGGAATGCCTGGAGGGAATTTGTTCACCATCACTCACCCTCAGTATCTAATGATTATAGTCGGAGCCCCCAGAAGTGACCAGCAGACTTCACACACAAATGTTGGTGCCCTCTTGCTTCATTGAACTGCCTGTCCCTCCCCTCACCCATCCAAACAAGGACTGGAAGGGATAGCAGATCAGACTGAGGATCACACAAAGATGGAAAGCCTGGATTCCCTCCCTCCACCCACTTCCTTTCTACCACTCTGTGGTGAGACAGGAGGAGCCCAAGGTCCTCTGTGGGTGGGATAATAGTCACAGGTATAGCTATAGCTCTTTGGAGGCCAGGATGCAGGCTCAATCTGAGCCTTGGGAGGGGAAATAATTACCAGACCTTCCATCTCACTGCTCCAGTATGAAAGACCCCGGAACGAACTACAGACAAGGAGTTGAAATATTGGGTTCTGGTACTAGGGTGGTTGCTTAGTAGCCAGCTGGCATTAGTCTAGCCACCTGACCTATGGGGCCAAGGTGTCCATCCCTGTGTCCATCCACTGACATAAGAACAGGTGGGTGTGGCTGAAAGGTAAGGTATTATTGTTACAATTAAAGCAGAGAGGAAGGGATAAGGAGAGAAGGGATGGCCCTCCATCCCCTGGTGTTCCAGAGAATTCCTCTCTGCAAGGAGGGAGTTCCAGGCTGGGCCATCCCTGAAGGCATTGTCGAGACGTCCTCTGCAGGCCAGACGGTAAGACCTAGAGGAGTTAAGGAGGCCAACTCCACCTTAATTCCTAATTCAGACCCAGATTACACCTGCCCTAGAAATCCAGGGCTCCTCTATAACCCATTCCCAAAACATACACTTATGATTGGAAGGGGTGGGGGATGACGCGAGAGAAGCAGGCAGAGTTGAAGGCAGGTTTTTAGGGCCTCCAGATCCTACCCACGTGGCTGCCTTACCTCTGACAGTCCCCCTCCCTCCCCGACCCTACTTCTCTCCCTCCTCCCCCCTACCCTCTCACACACACCGTCCCTACTCTCCCCACCCCCTTATTCCCACCCCCACCCCCACCCCCGCAGGTGCGCGCCAGCGCCATAGCCCAGGACGCAGACCAGAACTATGACTACGCCAGCAACAGCGTGATCCTGCATCTGGACGCGGGGGATGAGGTCTTCATCAAACTCGACGGAGGCAAAGCGCACGGCGGCAACAGCAACAAATACAGCACATTTTCCGGCTTCATCATCTACTCCGACTGAGCTCCCCGCGTCCCCCTCCGTCCCCTACCCAGCTCCCCCCACCCCCGGGGCCCCCCTCCCGGCGGGCTGAGGAAGACCCAACCCCTCGCTGCCCCAGCCCTGGCTGCCGGCCCTCCCTGGCTATGACGCCCCCGGCCCGCCCTCATCACCACCCGGGCCGCCGGCTAGGCTCTCCTTGCCGGTTCGCCCTCGCCGCAGAGCCGGGTCCAGAGCGCACCGTCGCGGTTCCCGGGAGGCGCTGTCGACCGCCCCCGCCCTGGCCCGCGCTGTATATTTGTACAATAGGACTGTTTATTACCCACCCAGCTCGTCAGCCCGCCCCAGACTGGGGACAGGTCTTGGCGGGGTCCCTTCCTGTGCTCGGATGCGCTGCCCTCCCGCTCCGGGGTAGCGCCTCCTGGGAGAGGGGTGGGTTGGGGCTGGATAGCGTCCCAGCACCTGCTAAAGCCCCAGCCCGGCTGCGCCCCGTCTGACCAAAGCTCAAATAAAAACACTTCCATCCCACTGGCTTTGGGTCTGTGCCCTAGAGAGGAGCTGCAGGAGGGGACCATGAACCCTGCCTTCTTCCAGAAAGGGAAGAGGTCTGCTGGAAGTTTCCCATGGATCTGGGGACAGCCAGGTCCCAGAATCACAGCTGCTCTGGGAGGAGGTGGGCCAAGGGGCCCAATGCTCACCACAGCCCAAGCGTGCCTGGGCAGCAGAAACAGGAAGCAGCCCAGTTACATCATCCTCTTCCATGGTGGAAAAGTTCCATTTGTTTGACCTGGAAAGTGGCATCAGCAAGGTTTAAACTGGGACACCTGGGCTCTCAGTCTGGTACCACTGTGTGTGATCTTGGGCAAGTGACTCCTCTTTCAGTTCTGGGTTGGTGACAGCAATGACAGGAACACACTTTGCACTAAAAACTGGTTGACCTTGGCCCAAGCACTTCACCTCGGGGCCTCAGTTTCCTCACCTATAAAATGTAGGTGACAAGACTTACCTCATAAACATAGCTTTTATTATTTATACATCCCTGAAAGTTTGCACAACACTTCCAGGTATGGCACCTCACTCAAGCCTCCAAGGAGCCCTGAGAGGTTGGGTGACTAGATTTTGTTCTTCTTCCAGGGAGGTTAAATATCTTGATGAATGTGACGTGGTCGCTAAGTTCTGTGATTGCACTTGAATCCAAGAAGCCCTGCTCCTTGGAGACAACACGTTGAGTCTCCTGGCTCTGTCTGCCTCCCTTACCTCCTGTGACCATGTGACCATGACAGTCGTAGTTAGGGCATTCCTAAATAACCATAGCTAATATTTAGAGAGCACCCACTCTGTGTCAGACCACCACGTAAGAACCCTATATATACTATCTCTTAGATCTGTGTGGGGAGGGGGTAGACTGGCAGGAAACGCTCACATGCCCTTTGACCTGGGTGCTGTTCTTTTATCCATCTCAGATGAGGAAACTGAGGTTCAAAGAGGTTCAGTAACTTGCCAGGGTCACAGAGCTAGGAAAAGGCAAATGCCAGGATTGGAACCAAGGACTACGCTCTCGACTGGTGCACCATATTTCATAAAGATCTGGTGTCTCCAAAGCAGAACCGAGGAAGAATGGCTCTGAGGCAGCTCCGTCCTCGCTGTGCCCAGCCTTTCCACTCCCACCCCTGCCCTGCAGAGGCTTCATGTACTTACAAGCATCTGCACTGGGCAGCAGCCATGGGGCGAGCCTCTTGGAGAACCCCGAGGCTCTACATTGAGGAAAAGTCCCATCTGGCCTCCCCACCCCCAGCTGGCTCAGCTGGAGAGACAGGAAGGAGGGGTGGCCTCCGTCCCAGTCAAGCCCCATGTATGGACCCTTGTCATGGCTGGCAGCCTTGAATGACTTTCTTTATCCTCCCTTCTCTCCCCTACTTCCCCCTACTGCCAGCTGTGGCCATTTAATAAAATTAGCTTAATGCTTGTTCCTTCCCTGTGGGGTCTGGAGATTGAAATCCGCGGGTCCCCACAAACCCAATAAAACCCCTGGCAGGTCTGGCTGGAATGAGAGTTTCCTCGGGAAGAGTGATTAGATTAGAAGGCGCTTCCCCCTGCCCCCAGTGCCACCCACAGGCCCCTGTGATTCTTTAATGGCCACACTGGCCCAGGGGTACCCAGCCACATACCTGGGCAGCTCCCCACCCCTCCCCAGAGGCCACAGGGACTGGGCTGGGACCTCTGCTACAAAAAGCATGTTAATCATTTCTGTAGGAGTGCCTGGCTGGCTTGTTTGCTTTTATTTCTGGTGACTGGACAAGCCTTGTGTCGCTTTGAGAGATGGGCCTAATATCTCCATTTTGCAGATGAGGAAATCATAGTCTGAAGAAAATTCGTGACTTGCCCATGGTCACGCAGCAAGTGTGTGGCCTAACTGAGATGGACTGAAGCCAAGGACCTTTTCTTCCTTTGCAGGGCACCAAGGGTATCCTGCAGTCACTCAGGCAGCATCCCAGCAGCAGGGGAAACTGTCGGGGAAAGTGTCTCCCCCATCAGACAGGGAATCCCCAAGGGCAAAGTCTGGGGGGTTTTTTCCTCCTCAGACTTGGGATACCGGAGGACAAGGACTGTGTCTCCACCATTAGAATGGGAAGCTTCCTGAAGGCAAGTTCTCTGTCTCCTCCATCAGACTGGGGTCCTCAAAGACAGTGTTATGAGCAAGTTGAGGGTAAGGTGTGTATCTCCAGGACTGGGGGACTTCCTAAACACAGAGATTGTGGCTTTCCTCGCAGTGGCTCTGAGGGTAGGCACCGCTTTTTCTATTGAAGCAGGGCTTTCTAAGACCAACCCCTGGGACTGGGGGTTCCCTGAGGGACCGACTCTATCTCTTCAACTTGGGGATCCCCGAGAGCAGGAGCTATACCTCCTCTTAGACTGGGGGCTCCCTGAAAGCAGGGCATGTGTCTCTCCTCCTCAGTCAAGGGCTTTCTGGTACAAGAACATTCCAGGGGGACAAGGCTGGCTGGGTGATAGAAAGGAGACTGGACACGCAGAATGGCGGTCCCACTCTGGAGGAAGGAAGGGAGAAAGCTCTCCAGGCTGCCTCCCCTTTAGAAAGATGTGTGATTAATTAACGAATAATGTCCCTGCCAGGGGGTGTCAGGATGGAGGTGCCCCTGGAGCTCACCCACACAAGGAAAGGTAGGCCATCCTGTGCCCAGGCAGCTGCCAGCCCTAGGGGCTGGGGCTGCCCTGCTTTCCGGGGTCATGGGGACCAGAGGGGACAGCAGGAGCCCACCGCTGGGGACTGTCCTAATTGGATGACTTTGCAGGACAGCCAGGCAGGTGCGCTCAGCCCTCCGCTTCAGCTTGCTACAAACACATCTGCCATGGTGAGGTCTAGGGGTTAATTGCCTCCCGCCTCACTCCTGGTAACCGATATTTCATTTACTGCTCGGAGGGGGAGCTGCCCAGAGAATCAATCCCGGACAAGCATCCAGGAGACAGGGGAGCTACGGAGGCACGGGAGCTGTTTCCCAGAGGATCTCTGAACACCAGAGGAGGAGGCAGGAGGCAAAGACCCAGAGAAGGCGGCCGATTGCTCTAGGCTATTTGGGGGGGGGGGGGCTCACCTACGTGCTGCCCACCCTGACAGGACCCCCAAGGGCTAAGAGAAAATCTCAGGGGTACAAAGGTTGCACTACTCCAGCTAGCTGTGCTGTTTCCCCTGCCCTGCTTTCTTCCGCATTTATTTATCTGAGTGCCCCCATAAGCTGTAGCAGGTTAGATGCTGTTAATAAGGTTATTTTCACAAGCAATGAAGGTATATTTGAAAAGCGGAACTGGAGGTGTGAGCTCCTCACCCTCTTCCAGGTAACAAACCTCAAAATCCTACAAATGAGGTGATAATAAAGTGGAAGTGAGGAGTCTACACATGTTTGGAACGGGAAGGGGGTGGCAGGGTTACTGAGAGGGGGCAGCTGGGGGCCGGAGGGAAAATGGGGGGGCTACCCCCATGCTTTCAACATGTTCCCCCTTAGTTCCACCCACCCAAACTGAGAATCAAAACCACAGAGTGGGTAACTCCTATTACACAGCTGGAAAAACTGAGACCCCGAGAGAAAGCCAAGATTGCTCAGGTTGGCTCAGGACAGAAATAGAACCAGAGACAGTGGCAAGTGGAGACACAAGGTTTGGGTTCAAGTCCTGGCCATGCTCAGTGTTTCAGGAAAAGACACTTGACCTCTCGGAGTCTAGGTTTCTTCATCTATAAAATGGGGCCGATAAAAATATCTACTTGAAGGGCTGCTGTGAGGTAGTGGGTGAGAACCCGTTCTGTAAGTTATAAAGCAAAATGCAAATGCACGATTATTATTACAACCCAAGTCTCCTGAGCCCTGTGATTTTTTTTTTCTGAGCCCCATGATTTAAACCACTTTCGGTTGTACTTCAGTGCCTGGGATGGTGATGGTGATCATCAAAGAAGATGAAGACTCTTGGGTTGTTCTCCCACCCTGATAATCCCAAAGTGAATATAGGGTAGGGGTTGGTTTGGGGTACACAAAGTGTGGAGCTAAGTGTTGAAAATGGGTGCCCTGAGTCCTCCCATGTCCAGTGTGGGCTCCCCCACCCTTCTGTTCTATGGCCTCCAATATGGGGTGAGAGAAGGGATGCCCCAAGGCTGTGGTCCACCTGTCCCTACTTGCTCTGCTTGTTCAACATTACTGAACATCTTCAATGGGCCAGGCCCTAGCTTGGTGTGGGCTCCAGAGATGCATAAGAAACCACCCAGAGGGGCCACCTGGGTGGCTCGGTCGGTTAAGTGTCTGACATTGGCTCAGGTCATTATTTCACGGTTCATGAGTTTGAGCATCTCTGCTGTCAGCTCAGAGCTCACTTTGGATCCTCTGTCTCCCTCTCTCTCTGCTCCTCCCCCACTTGAGCACTCTCTCTGTGTTTCAAAAATAAATAAATATTTTTTTAAAAGGTTAAAAGAAACATGTTTAAAAAAAAAACCATCCAGAGCTTCAAGATACCCACAGGGGTCATACAGAGACATCCAGAACATAGTGCTCTTGGAGGGGGCGGGGGGAGGCTTCCCAAACTGTCAGGAGGAGTTACTCTCAGGGAGCTGGACTAAATGGAGGCTTACAGTTTTACTTACATAATGTTTGGAAAGGTTTTACAAGGTCTCCCCCTTTGAAATTTGAGCTGCCCCCGCCCGCCCCTAGGATTTGTTGCTGAAGCTGCCTTCTTGGGGATGGGGTTGGTGTGGGTAGAACCCAGGGAACTGAGGGTTTTCTCTTCTCTTGTCCAAGGGCTTGGGAAATAATGGAGCTGGGTGAACAACATATACCCTCATCTCTGTATCAACACCCAAGTCATAAGAACACCTATGTACTATTCTAAGAATTTCAAATGCATTCATTTATTTAAACCTTACAGTGATCCCACAAGATAGTTACTACGAACACACCCATTTTTTGCATGAGAAAACTGAGGCACAGAAAGGTGAATTAATTCACCCAAGATCATATGGCTTACCCTTTCTGGAAGCAGCCCTCTTGCCTGGCCATTCTCGGGAGCAGGAGAGGGGTTGAATCTCACTCCCTCGCAGCCAGAACAGTCTCCCCAACCAGGTCACCTGGCACGCCTTCCCACAATGCTTGCTGCACGGCCAGCTTGCACAGGGGCAGGGATCCTGCCTTTCCCCAGATGGTGAAGGGTAAATTTGAGGGTTCCTTCCCAGGTGCCCAGGGCACAGGCCCCTTTGCTCCCTGAGTGAGGACCCCAGCGTGGATCAGGACAACTGCATAGGGCCAGGTAAGTACCAGGCCTCTCCAGCCTGCCCAGAGCCAAGGATGGGTCCACTACACCCTGGGCTATTTCCACTGCCTGTGGAACATCTGTTCATTATTCAAAGCCCAGGTCCATTGCCTGCTCTTCCATGAAGGCTTCCTGAACTTCCCCCAGCAGTCACCTGCAGGTCTCCAAGGCCACACCGAGAGCATCTTCCACATAACAATGGCTGACTCAGTACATAACACTGTGCCTGCCACATAATAACCACTCTACCATAATAGCAGCTATTCAAACATCTGTCACTCTCCTCAACTTCCACCTCCTGCTGGCGGGTGCTGTGATGTACTGCCTAGGTCTCCTTCAGGACCAAAAGATCTATTCCCCAGCTGCTGAGAGTGCTGCCGGCAGGTGACTCTGGGCTAGCTGCCCCCTTCAGGGATGGCCTCTGCTGATTGGGGGTGCCTTGCCCAAGGTCCTGCCCACTTCTTAGGGCAGCCTGTTTCCAATGATAGATTAGCATGAGGGTTTAAAATCCTGGTACCCTAGCAGGGCTTTTACACTCAGGACAATTCTGAAGACTCTTCCACGTGTTCATTCCAAGAGCACATCCCAGTAAACTTCCTGCACACTGATCTCCACCTCAGAGTCTGCCCCATGGAGTACCCAACCTGCGACACCTACCCCAGATCTCATCCATTCACTAATTCCTTCAGCCAATTTTATTGAGTACCCATGATGTGACAGGCCTGGTAGCAAAGGCAGGAGATGGAATGTGAAACTAACTATCTGATCGGTGATCACATCTCCTACCTCCTGGAGAAGGCAGAAGTCAAGAGGGTGACTCTACCAACCTCTACCATAAAATCCACAAACTTCCCTGCATCTGGGCCCCTCCTCTCTTACTTCTTCTTGCCTCCATGGAAGAGCTGTCCCCCCTTCCAGGGCCCAACCTGTCACTGTGTTCTGTATCCAAGGCCCTGCCACCAGCATACCAAATCTGTCCTTGTTTGTCCAAGACTGTTCTGTTTTTCAAACTGGAAGTTCTATATCCTGTTAAACCCCTCAGTCCCAGGTGGGCTAACTGGAGTGGTTGATCAGTGTATCTTCCATGTTCGCTGGGGACCTCACCTAATTGATAATCACACCTCTCTTTACTCTTTAGCGGCTCACTCTGTATCAGCTCCTTCCCATCATCCTTCAAAGCTCACCTACCTTTAAAAAATCCTCCCTTGACCCCGCATCTCCCTCCAGCCTCTACCTCCTTTCTCTGCTCCCCTTGACAACCAGAGGACTTAAAAGAGTAGTTACAACTTTCTCGCCTCCCACTGTGGTCTGGCTGCTGCCACTCCTCTGAAACGGCTCCTACCAAGGCCAAGTGTGAACTCCTTGCTGATAAACTGAGTGGACACTTTCTCAGTCTTCATTGTGCTTGACTTCTGTGCTAGGCCAGACTTCAAGGTCTGGATTTTTTTTTTATGTTTATTCATTTTTGAGAGACAGGGAGGGATAGAGAGAGAGGGAGACACAAAATCTGAAGCAGGCTCCAAGCTGTCAGCACAGAGCCCAACGTGGGGCTCAAACTCACAGATGCGAACTTGTGACCAGAGCTGAAATTGGAAGCTTAACTGACTGAGCCACCCAGATGCCCCTCTGGCTGGGGTTTAAGGATGGCAAGAGTGAGGTCCTGGACTTGGTTCACAGACCTTTGAAGATTGACCTATATCTGGAGCAGCTAATGCCACACGCAGGTGCAAGGAGGTGTAGTGATAAGTATTCGGGGAGGATGTGCCTCCCTTCAGCCTCCTTTGAGCACCTAGGCTTGGTGATCTTGTCAGTTGCAGATCGTGAGAGAGCCACACACACACCTCACCAGAGCCGAGATCCTGTTGCCTTTCACAACATATTGGCCACATCAGCCCAGAAACATCTGCCGCCACACAAGGCAACATTCTTCACCTAACCCTCACATCTGAGTTCTAGACCTCGAAATACCAGTTAGGCCAATGCCAGGCTAATCTCCCTTTATCAGCATCTGCAGTGTTGGGTCCAGGGGATTTCCATTTGTGTCCACTAAGGTGGGCCTGGCCAGGCCCCACCAAAGCTTCTCAGCATCATGGGCTCCGATGACTCTCTTACCAGCAAAATTCTTTTCCCTTGGATTCTGAGATCCAAGGAACAGTTCCTTTGGCTTCAACTTGCATGCCACTTCCCCCCAACCCTCTTTTTCATTCTCTTTATAGCCCACATATCACATCACTTTTAGTACTAGCTTAATTGTCTACTTTCTCTCATGGGCTGCAACCTCCATGAAGATAGGAGATGGTGTTTATCACTCACCACCCCACCTTCTGGGCCCACCAATAAATACCTCATGGACGAATGAATGCAAGAATACCTATTATCATCTCATTGGATGTCGGCAATATGCTGCACTTACATTATTTCTAATCTTTGTAAGTAACAAGCGAGGTGTCCCCTTTCCCATTGCCCACAGCCAGGACAGCCTCTGCTCCCTGTCTTACCTCACCTTCTCCAGTTAATTGTCCAAACCAGAATTGGACCAAGGCAAGACCAGGCTGACAAGGACACAAGAGGAATCTGTTTCCCTGGTGGTTCCTGGGGATCCCAAACCTCTGTTAAAATGCACATCTCTGTGAGAGGGGATGGGACCCCTAAGCTGGAAGCCATGCTTTAGGAGTTGAATTTCTCCTGGGTAGTGCAGATGGCAAGAATACCCTGGTTTTCTTGTAGCTTTACAGTGACAGCACTTTGTATCGTTTTCTCATGTTACTCTCACCAAAACAGCAATGCTATCCCATTTGTAGAACAGGCAATGGAGGTCCAGGTAGGTGATTGAAGAGTTTGGGTCAAATAAACCAGGTGTTAAATAGTGACTCTACCATCTTGATGTCAGGCCCACTGAGGGAATTTTGCCTCCTGCTCTTTTGGATGCCTCAGACCTTCTCATTGTCCCAGGGTGGGGACCGATCGGGTTAATGAAACTGGTCAGCAATTGGCTCCAGGCAGGCATCACCTGTTTCATCCTAATCAGATTCATACAAAGCTGTCCCCTTACGAATGCTAGGGGTTTGGAAGGCTTTCACATCCATGCTGTGTTAGGTGAGTAGGAAGGACGGGGTATTTACCCCATTTTATAGACGAGGAAATGGACACTCAGAGAGCAGCCATGACTTCCAAAGTCTCAGCACTAATTGGTGATTCAGTCACTAGTGATTGGAATCGGGCTTCCTGATTTCAGTGCAGGGCTCTCTCTCTCTCTCTCTCTCTCTCTCTCTCTCTGACCTCCACAACCTCCAGTATTGAGGAGCAGCATGAGGCTGGCCCACCAGAAGCCAAGCAGCTGGCGATTATGAAGGATGGAGACAGTGCTGCCCAGCGGTGCCCTAAGGGGCCGAGCCTCGTATTCAATCACCAGTCCATGCTATTCCTGACGCTGTCAAAGTCAAAAGGGTGGAATTGCCATTCTCTGTCTCCACCGGCTTTTCCGTATCAAGGCTGTTCTCGAAGTTCATTCTTGGGATGGTCGCGGAGTGAGAAGAGACCCTGGACAGTGGCTAAAAAGTCCCTCTTGGATCGGTAGATGCCATCGTGGCCCACAGAAAAAGGTTTGAAAACGTGCTTGATATCTGGTTGTTGCACGTGGTGATGAACCCAGTCCCAGGGACGGCAGCGTAGGCCGCGGTTCCCCGGTACCCCAGCTCCACACAGGTTTCTCCCCGTCTGGTGCGGCCATAGTCGGAGACGCTGCCTCAAAACCAGCAGGCAGTAAGGGGAAGTGCGCAAGCGCACAGTTGACACTTCAGCGCTGTACTTTGTTACTTAGGAAACAGCCAATCAACGATCCGGACGGTGACCAATGGGAAGCGCGGATGAGCCGACCCGGCTAATTTGAACGCGGGGCGCGGGGCGAAGGTTGGCGCGGGTGGCGAGCGTGTGGGGCGAGCTCTCCGGTGGTTCGGGGCTCACGGCTGCGGCGGACCCGGCTGTGAGCGGAGACACCAGCGACGGGGAACCGAGGAAGGGTAAGCTCTGGCCCACGGCGGAGTCGGCCCCGCGGGCTCCAGCGCTCAGGCGGACCCAGCCGCTCAGGGCGGAAGCAGCTTTTGCGCCAGACCCAAAGGTGCAGCGTGGAGACCCAGCAGGTTCTGGGTGGCTCCCTCCGAACGGGACGGGGCGCAGTGGGGGGAACAGGGTGCTTCCTTCCACAACTGCGTGGAGATCGGGATCCCTCTGCTCATTTGTACAGGACCTGGACGGGGTCGACACAGCAGCACGGGGCCCCGCCCTCTGTGCATCCGCTCTGTGAAAGGTCCTTCTGCTCACCAAATCTGGAGACCTGGGACCCTCGCACGTCTGTGTGGAGTAGCTAAGACCCTCTCCGCACATCTATACGGAAGAACTGATTGCAGAGCTGTGCCAGCGGCCGTAAATTAGTTACTGGGGCAGTCAGTAAATATTTGATTGAGTAAAGGAAGGAATAAAATATCTGTATGACAGAAAACCATGCCTTCTGCCACTGCTCCTAGGATGCCTCTCCTCTTAGCTTTGGCACTTTTGACCCCTTAAGATAGAACAGGACAACAGAATACATGTGTAGAAAAAATTTTTAAAGGAGTTAGCAGAAATTAATGAAATAGAACTTTACTATGTAATAGAGAAGATTAACTTAACCAAAGCTGTATCTTGCAAAGACTAGTAAGAAGGCCAAACCTCTGTCAATATTGATTAAGATATAAGGAAAAGAAATAGAAAAATGATGTTGGGGGGGCGACTGGCTGGCTCAGTCAGAAGAGCATGCGACTCTTGATCTCTGGGTGGTGAGTTCGAGCCCCACGTTGGGTGTAGAGATTACTTACATTAATAAAACTTAAAAAATAAAGAAAAATGATCTTAGGAATGAAAACAGGAGCATAACTTCAGTTACTGAGACATTAAAGAGAGAGACTTCAATGGAACACCCTTTTAACAATGCTTTTGGACAATTTTCTAGGAAAAAAAAAAACAACTTAGCAAAACTGACTCAAGAAGTTATGGGAAAAATTTTTTTAATGTTTTCTTTTTAATTTGTGAGAGAGAGTGAGAGAGAAACAATGCAAGTGGGGGAAGGGCAGACACACACACACACACACACACAGAATCTGAAGCAGGCTCCAGGCTCCAAACTGTCAGCACAGAGCCCTATTTGGGGCTCAAACTCATGGACTGCAAGGTGATGACCTGAGCCGAAGTCAGACGCTTAACTGACTGAGCCACACAGGCACTCCTTTAAAAATTTTTTTTTAATGTTTTGTTTTTATTTTTCAAGAAATTATGGAAATTTTTAACACACTTAGGTCCATTGAGGAATTGAATTAGTTTCAAATCTACCCATTAAGAAAAAAGAAAAACCCACCAAATTCCACCAGAAATTTATGAGCAATTAGAAGAAAAATTCTAATCTACAAACTCCCCTTAAAAAAAGAGAAAACATTTCCAATCTATTTTGTGATACCAGAAATGAGACAAAGAAAATTCCCAATCTTTTTGGTAAATGTAGTTGTTAAAATCTCAAAGAAAATATCAGCCATCAGAAGTCAGAAATGTGTATTAAAAAAATACATCATGGGGCGCCTGGGTGGCTCAGTCGGTTAAACGTCCGACTTCGACTCAGGTCACGATCTCGCGGTCCGTGAGTTCGAGCCCCGTGTCGGGCTCTAGGCTGATGGCTCGAGTCTGGAGCCTGCTTCGGATTCTGTGTCTCCCTCTCTCTCTGCCCCTCCCCCTTTCATGCTCTGTCTCTCTCTGTCTCAAAAATAAATAAACGTTAAAAAAAATAAAAAAATACATCATGACCAAATGGGGTTTATCCCAGGAATATGAAAGTGGTTTAACATTAGAAAATCTAATACAATTTACACATTTACAGATTAAAACAGAAAACATATCTCATTAAGCGCAGAAATAGAATTCAATAAAATTCAATACCCATCCTTGATTTTTTTTTTTAATTTGGTAAAATAGAGGTAAATTTCCTTAAACCAACCAAAGGTGAAATAATAGGGGCATCCCCTTATACAAGTTAGGAAAAAGATAAGATTGTTCGTCTTGCCTCCATTCAAGATTGTACCGGAGGTCATAGCCAAACCACAAGACAAGAGAAAGGAATACAATTAAGAAAGAAATAAACACAGTTCATCAGTTACAGCCTTAAGATTGTCTATTTAAAAACCAAAATAGGGGCGCCTGGGTGGCTCAGTCGGTTAAACGTCCGACTTCGGCTCAGGTCACGATCTCGCGGTATATGAGTTTGAGCCCCGCGTCGGGCTCTGTGCTGACTGCTCAGAGCCTGGAGCCTGTTTCTGATTCTGTGTCTCCCTCTCTCTCTGCCCCTCCCCCGTTCATGCTCTGTCTCTCTCTGTCTCAAAAATAAATAAACGTTAAAAAAAAATTTTTTTTAAACCAAAATAAAACAGCTCCTTCCTCTGATCAACTACCGATAGAAAGAACCAGTGGTCTTTGGATGTTGCCCTGTGGGTACCAAAGTAAGGGGAGATGGGAATTGCAAAAGCCCAGCTATGGAACAGAATAGTCTAGGATGAAACAGAATGCCTCTGGTGACAGTCAGAACAAGGTCAAATTCTGGCCTTGCCACTTACCATTGATGTGACTAGTTCCTTCCGGAGTCTCAGTTTCCCTTGTAGAGTAGGATTATAACAATTGTATCAATAGCCACAGAATGAGATTGTTGTGACAGTTAATGACACCATTTGAAAAGCGGTTAGCATAGTGCCTGATACATAGTTATGTGCTCAATAAATGTTAGCTATAATAGTAGTTATTCTTAAACTTTTGGATTCAGACCCTACTCTTCTCTGGCTCTTATCCATCCACTGCATGCTGGACCTGGTGCCTCTATATCTGGACCCGATGCACAGACTGTATCAGAAGAGGGTCCTGCTCTCTTGAAGCTTGAGGACAAGAAACACACGTGTGATGAGCCGCCTGGGTGGCTCAGTTGGTTAAGCATCTGACTCTTGATCTCAGCTCAGGTCATGATCTCCAATTTGTGAAATCAAGCCCCACGTCAGGCTCCTGCTTGGGATTCTCTCTTTCTACCCCTCTCCCACTTATGCATGTGCTCTCTCTCACTCTCTCAAAATAAATAAGTTTAAAAAAAACAAAGGAAGAAAGAAAGGAAGAAGGAAGGAAGGAAGGAAGGAAGGAAGGAAGGAAGGAAGGAAGGAAGGAAGGAAGGAAGAAAGAAAGAAAGAAAGAAAGAAAGAAAGAAAGAAAGAGACATGTGAGAGATGTAAGGGAGTGATGAGGGGGATTACAGCAACCCCTATGAAAATAGAATGTCCAAGGGCTAGGCACCTTCTCTGCCTTCCCAGCTCCCGATGTCTGCAGGCAGATCCCCTCAAGTCCTCAGAAATTTTCCAGGGGCTTCTAAGGAGTTTGTTCTTTTTTGGCCTGTCCCTATGAGGGTGGGCGAGGAGCCTACCCTGAAAACAACTGAATCTTGGCTTCCCAGCCCCAGCTCGTCAGTGAACTAGCCTCTGGGTTTTAATGAGCTGCCCTGGGTTAGAAACAGGACGTGACTGTGGCTGGCTCAGAACCCTGAAGATCTTATTAAAGAATCATCTCCCTTGTACTTTGGGCTGAAATGCTCTTTCCAACCGAGGATCAAAGCAAACTTGACAAACGTTCTCTCATTAATCTCCCCATCCCCCTGGGGTGGGAGCAGATCAGTAGCTGTTCTCTCTGGCTCTCGAAGGGGGAAGCTGATGCGACATTGACGACATTGACGTGGTATGGCCGGAAAGACCTCCCCACCAGTCAGATGCAGAGCGGAGACCAGGACCCAGACGTCCTAGCTGCAGCCATGCCAAGTGTCACCATACCCCCTAGCCTGTGCCCCCAGCACAGTCTCAGGAAGAAGGAAAACATCTCATTAGGCAAACAGTCTGCCTCACTGGCCCTCAGGAGGCAGAGAGGAGAGAACTGTAAAGGTTATGTGCACTCCGTTGCCAGTGCCCTTTTTAATTTCCTGCTTAGAATGTTAGGTTGCTTTGTGGCTCCTCCTCAGCTAAAACCCTCCTGGTGGGGGGCTGGGACTGCCATTAAGGCAGCCAGTGTAGACCTAGATGGTAGGGCCAGGTACCCTCTGCCTTTACTTCCTGGGTATAAGAGTAGGGCTCCCTGGGGGCAGGAATGCAAGGATGGGAGACAGGAACCCTCTCCGAGTGTTGAAAATTAGGTACAGTCCATATATCTGAAAGTGCTTGCAGAATACATAATGCTGGTTACATAAAAGGGATTATAATTATTATATAAACATATGGGACAATTACAACAATGTGATCATGAGAGCATAATATATAATATCATTATAAGGCAGTGTAGTCAGACTGCCTGGGCTGGAACCAAGCTCCATCACTTACTAGCCTTGGGATCTTGGGCAAGTTGCTTAACCCTCTCTGTCTCAATTTTCTCACTGAAAAATGAGTATAATAATAGTATCTATCTTGTGGGATTGCAATGGAGATGAAAGGAGATGGTATCCATAAGGTGCTTCAAACAGCCCCTGCATAGTGAGCATTTAGCTCTTATGTTTATTATGGCAGTCTGATTGCTGGGACAGGAAAAGAACTATACAGTGTAACAAGATTATTATTGGTTGATATCTTTCCCTTGTTTTGTGTGGGGAAGAAATGACAAAGTGTGGGGATAGGGACTGAGAGTTTCAAATCAGCTCAATTCTGCTTCATTCCCAAAGGGAAAACTGAGTAATTTACTGGAGTATTAGGGAGAAATCTCACTTTTCTTTCCTGTCAGTAGGACCTAGTCTTTCCTGGGAAAGCATTCATCTATTCATATCCCCCCGAAACAGCCCCTGTTCCTAAACCCTGTTAATATATCCCTAGAGGTAGGCTGAACTTTTCCAGGATATCCGTGTGACTCCTGCATTCCAGAAATTCCATCTCTACCCTTGGTAGGCTGGCTTGAAGGAGAATGAAAAAAGCAGAGAGAGATGTGAGGTGAAATCAAGAGGGAATAGACAAATAAATGTTTGGAATTATTACCGGGTCAACATTAGGAAATCTGTCTATGCCATCCCCTGTATTAACAGATTAAAGAATGGGGCACCTGGCTGGCTCAGTCAGAGGAGCATGAGACTCTTGATCTGGGGGTTGTGAGTTCAAGCCCCATGTTGGGTGTAGAGCTACCAAAAAAAAAAAAAAGGGAAAAAAAAGGAGAAACACTGTTATCATCCAGGCTGCGCCAAAAAAAAGCATTTGATAAAATGTAATGTCCATTCCTAATGGACAGTGGAGTGTAGGGAACTAAATATAGTAGAGCTAAAAATAGAAAGTAACTTTCATTTTTTGCAAACTATATCATCATTTAATTGAAAAACCTAAGAGAATCAATGACAGTCTATTAGAGAAATCAGTAATGTGGCCAGATACAAGATCTGCATCCAGAAAGGAGTTGCTTTCCCATATTCTGGGAGAAAAAAATAGAGAATGCAATTTTATTTATTTTTTATTTTGATATATTTATTTTTAAAGATTTTATTTATTTATTTATTTACTTACTTATTTATATTTTAAGTAGGCTCCACACCCAGCATGAAGCTCAAACTAACAACCCTGAGATCAAGAGTTTCATGCTCTACCAACTGAGTCAGCCAGGCGCCCCAAAGATTTTATTTTTAAATAATCTCTACAACCCTGAGATCAAGAGTTGGATACTCCACCAACTGAGCCAGCCAATCGCCCCTGAAAATGCAATTTTAATTTTTTTTAACGTTTATTTATTTATTTATTTATTTTAATATTTATTTATTTTTGAGACAGAGAGAGACAGAGCATGAATGGGGGAGGGGCAGAGAGAGAGGGAAACACAGAATCGGAAGCAGGCTCCAGGCTCTGAGCCATCAGCCCAGAGCCCGACGCGGGGCTCGAACTCACGGACTGCGAGATCGTGACCTGGCTGAAGTCGGACGCTTAACCGACTGCACCACCCAGGCGCCCCAACGTTTATTTATTTTTGCTGTCATGCTGTCATGAACGGGACAGGGTCAGAGACAGAAAGGGAGACACAGAATCCGAAACAGGCTCCAGGCTCCGAGCTGTCAGCACAGAGCCTGACGCGGGGCTCGAATCCACCAACCGTGAGATCATGACCTGAGCCAGAGTCGGATGCTCAACTGATTGAGCCACACAGGCACCCCTAATTTATAAATTCAAAGTAGTCCCAATTAAAATCTTAGCAGGTGTTTTCATAAAACTCTGTAAGCTGATTCCAAAATCATCTGCAAGACAAGATGCCCAAGAATAGCCAAGAAAAGAACAAAGGTGATGTGTGTAATGGAACCACTGCAATTACAAGTTACTGCAGAAGGAACCTATCAGTAGAGGAGAATAGAGAGCCCAGAAATAAATTCATGTTCATATGAGAATATAGTTATGTTAAATGTGGCATTTCAAATTGGTAGAGAAAGAATGCACTATTGAATAAATGGTCTTGGTATAATTGCTTACCATTTGGAAAGAAAATATATTTAGAGGGGCTCCTGGGTGGTTCAGTCAGTTAAGTGTCTGATTCTTGATGTTGGCTCCGGTTATGATCTCACGATTTGTAAGATCAAGCCCCATGTTGGGCTCTTCACTGACAGTGTGGGGCCTCCTTGGGATTCTCTCTCTCCCTCTCTCTCTCTGCCCCTCTCCTGCTCATGCACACGCACATGCATGCTCTTTTTCTCTCAAAATAGACGAACATTGAAAGAAAGAAAGAAAAGATATTTAAAAACCTCATTCACAAAAAAATTAATTCTGTCTGGATAAAGAGCTAAATGTAAGAAAGAAAAAGTATGAGACAGAAATATAAGAAAATTACCTCGGGGAAGGAATATCTTCTTAAATATGACATAAAACCATAAAAAAAAGAAGGTTGACACATTTAGCCATTTAAAAATGGAAAACCTCAGGGGCGCCTAGGTGACTCAATTGGTTCAGTGTCCAACCCTTGATTTCAGCTTAGGTCATGATCTCGTGGTGGTGAGATCAAGCCCTGCATTGGGCTCCATGCTGGGCATGGAGCCTGCTTAAGATTCTCTTTTTTCCTCTCTCTCTGCCCTTTCTCCACTCATTCTCTCTCTCTCTCTCAAAAATAAATAAATAACTTAATTAATTAATTAATTAATTTTAAAAAATGGAAAACTTCTGGGGCGCCTGGGTGGCTCAGTCCATTAAGCATCTGACTTCGGCGCAGGTCATGATCTCACGGTTCCTGAGTTGAAGCCCCTCATCTAGTGAGCATGAGACCTGTTTCTGGTGAGCATGAACCCTGCTTCAGTGAGCCCCACTTCTCTCTCTCTCTCTCTCTTCCTCCCTCCCTCCCTCTCTGCCCCTCTTGGGATTCTCTCTCTCTCTCCCTTTCTCTCTACCCCTCCTTGCTCACTTGCGCCCTCTCTCTCAAAAAAAAAAAAAAAAAAAAAGGAAAACTTCAGTGTGGCCAGGGTAGGATTTTTTTTTTTTTTTTTTTTTTTTTTTTTTTACCAATGATGCATGGTTGGTTTGATACCAAGAATAGTATCAAAAAATTTACCACATCAACAAAATAAAGGAGAAAAAAACCCACATAAACATATCAGGAGATGCTGAAAGATCATTAGGTAAAATTCTAAACATTCCTGATAACAACTTGAAGTTAAAGAGTGAAGGAAATTCCTATTATGATAATTAACTATTTGTCCAAAACTAATTTCTAAATAGTGAATCACTAAAATGTTAGTTCCTTTAAGATCAAGAGCAAGACAAGGATGCCCATTATCATCATTATTATTCAACATTGTTTTGTAAGTTCTAGGGAATGCAATAGATAAGAAATAAAATATTTGGCGTAACCACGGAGAAGAAAAGGTAAAAAAAATTTTTTTTTTCTGATCTATAACTATGTACTCAGAAAACTCAGTAAGTTCTAATAAAAACAATTGGAATTAGTAAGAGTTTAAGGGGAGTGGGTAGAAGGCAAATGTATAATTAACAATTGTGTTTCTTCCACTGGAAACGGAGATGCAGGAAAGTTCTCCTTTCATAAGAGCAATTAAAGTACTTGGGAATTGTATTACAAAGACAATTACAGAACCTATCTGAAGAGATGAAAACCTATAAAATCTTAACTGAGGGACATAAGAAATATCTGAATAAATAGAAAGGCAATAGCCATGTGCTTGCATGGAAAGTTTTAATATAAAATAAATGTGTAAACAATACTATTCCAATTTGTAATCCCAATAGGGTTTGGGGGGTTGTGTTCTGGGTTGGGGGTGGAATTGATGACATTTTCCCAAAGTCAAGTAGAACAATAATGCACGGACAATAGTTAAGAGATTTCTGAAGGGGCACCTCGATGGTGCAGTCGGTTAAGCAGCCGACTTTGGCTCAGGTCATGATCTCAGGGTCTGTGAGTTCGAGCTCCACATCGGGCTCTGTACTGGCAGCTCAGAGCCTGGAGCCTGCTTTGGATTCTGTGTCTCCCTCTCTCTCTGCCCCTCCCCTGCATTCTCTCTCTCTCTCAAAAATAAATGTTAAAAAAATTAAAGACATTTATGAAAAAGAAAGACTAATGGGGGCAGGAGGGGCGGTTGGAAGGGGAGGTGGTTCTTGCCTTACTAGATAAAAAGCATACCGTAAAGGAATGAGATGGAAACTGTGGCACTGGCACGGGTGTAGACAGATTTGTGGAACATAGTAGCCCAGTCGTGGGCCTCTGAAAGCACTAAAGTCATTTGGATAGGTGGTATTTCAAGTGAGAAAGAGATATTTACTGATGGGTGCTGGCAATTCTTATTCTCTTGAGGTATCAGATGAAGATCAGTTGTTGGGGAGGGAGTGAGAGAAAGCCTTTGACCGGCAACAAGGCTGAGGGGGCGCCTCGTCAGGCCTAAGGTCAGATTGGTCCTCATCTCCATTGTGTGCTTGCCCAGGTGTTGCCATGGTAATGGCGGTGGAGGACAGCAAGGTGCGCGTGGTGGTGCGGGTCCGGCCTCCCACCCCACGGGAGTTGGAGAGTCAGCGGCGGCCTGTCGTTCAGGTGGTGGATGAGCGGGTGCTGGTGTTTGACCCTGAGGAGCCCGATGGGGGCTTCCTTGGCCTGAAATGGGGCAGTACCCATGATGGCCCCAAGAAGAAGGGCAAAGACCTGACATTTGTCTTTGACCGGGTCTTTGGTGAGACGGCCACCCAACAGGATGTGTTCCAGCACACCACCCACAGCATTCTGGACAGCTTCCTCCAGGGCTACAACTGCTCAGGTGAGAATCTGGGCAGCGAGGAGGAAAAGCCCTGGTTGGTAGTGGCCTTGCCTCCCTGCTTCCTTCTAAGGGTTTCATCTGCCCTCTGAAATGTGCCCACCTTCCCCTCCGCTGGGCACTTGCTGAGGAGGGTTCTGGCCCTTGCATTTCCTGTGGGTCCTCCATTCATTCTCCTTTGTGAAACACTCTACTGGGCTCTAGAAGCAGATCAGACAGACATGTTCCTTGTCCCCTTCCTGCTTGCGTTCTAGAGGGGGGAAGACATTCATCACAAATCACCCCCACAAATGCATGATCACGAATGGAGGTTAGTAATGTGAGGGAAGGAACAGCAGGCCTGCAGCAGAGGAAGCTGCCTGAACTGGGGAGGGGAGAAGCTCTCACTCAGAGCAGAGACCCCTTTGCCCTGGAAGCCCCAAGCCCACAGGGGAGCTGGGCCATAGGCATGGAGAACTCCAAAGCCGCAGTGTGAACTCGGTGGGATGCCCGTGGGCAGTGGCAGTGGAGCTGTGCACAGGGAGGCGGAGGGAGGGGCTAGGGGAGAAGGGGAGGGCTGGCCTGGGTGGAAATGCGCAAGGGGACCCCTAGGGAAGGCGGATCTGGCCCTGCCACCACCCTACCCCCACTCTGTCCCCCACAGTGTTTGCCTATGGGGCCACCGGGGCTGGGAAGACGCACACCATGCTGGGAAGAGAGGGGGACCCCGGCATCATGTACCTGACCACCATGGAACTGTACAGGCGGCTTGAGGCCCACCAGGAGGAGAAGCGATTTGAGGTGCTCATCAGCTACCAGGAGGTAGGGCTGTTCCTTCCACAGGCCCTGGGCAGCCTCACCCCTCGTTCTCACAACCCCTAAAGGTGTGGGGAAGGGAGAGAGAGTGGGGAGAGAGGGTGGTAGGAAGTGGGCCGATGGGGGCTCGCTGAGAGCCCAGAGAGCATAGACGCAGCTCTGAGAGAGACTGCACTGGAATTAAACCTGTCCGTCCTGCTCTCGCCATTTAACACTATCCTGCAAAGTGCCACTCCTGGCATGGTGTTCTGTCATGCTGCCCCTGCCCTGCACCTCAGGCCTCTCTCTTGCTTCCTTTCTCCGCAGGTGTACAATGAGCAGATCCACGACCTCCTGGAGCCCAAGGGGCCCCTGGCCATCCGTGAGGACCCCGACAAGGGCGTGGTGGTGCAAGGACTTTCCTTCCACCAGGTGTGGGGTTGGGCTCGGGCGGCAGGAGCAGCCCCAGGGTTCTCTCACCAGGCAGTTTGGGGATCCCCTGGATCATGGGGTGGTGGTGGGAGCCGGGGGGTGACATTGGTTCTGAAGAGCGGCTCTCCCTTTTGGGGGAGAAGCCCCGTTTGGGGAGACCGCAGCCCCCTTCCTGGGCATCTCCTTTGTAGCCAACCTCAGCTGAGCAGCTGCTGGACATGCTGACCAGGGGCAACCGCAACCGCACGCAGCACCCGACTGATGCCAATGCTACCTCCTCCCGCTCCCATGCCATCTTCCAGGTGAGAGGGGTCAGGGGTTGGAGCCTGAAGCTGGGGCTCCTGATGCCCAGCACCCCCTCACCCCTGCCATCTGCCCCCAGATCTTCGTGAAGCAGCAGGACCGGGTTCCAGGTCTGACTCAGGCCCTTCAAGTGGCCAAAATGAGCCTGATTGACCTGGCTGGTTCGGAGCGGGCGTCTAGCACCCACGCGAAGGGGGAGCGGCTGCGGGAGGGTGCCAACATCAACCGTTCTCTGCTGGCCCTCATCAACGTCCTCAACGCCCTGGCCGACGCAAAGGTAAAACCGCACAGACCTGGGGTCCTTCTCAGGGTGGGGACTGGGGGCCTAAAGCCAAAGTTCCTTCCCTCCAGCCCTGGGTCTCAGCCTGGATCCGTCCAGTCCGGCTGCCTCACCCCATGTCCCCTTCTGTCTCCCCAGGGCCGTAAGTCTCACGTGCCCTACCGGGACAGCAAACTGACCCGTCTGCTCAAGGACTCCATCGGGGGCAACTGTCGCACAGTGATGATCGCTACCGTCAGCCCCTCCAGTCTGGCCTACGAGGACACATACAACACCCTCAAGTATGCTGACCGGGCCAAAGAGATCAAGCTCTCGGTGTGTGGCAGCCAGAAATGGCCAACCTGTTGTGGGGGGTGCAGGAGGAGGAAGGGGTGGGACCCACACAGCTCTCTCCGCTACCTGAGTATTCCCCCAAGGCAGAGGGAAGAAGTCCCCGGGGCTCAGTCTTCAGGGCGAGTCTGCTATAGAAGCCATGTAGTACCCATCCTTGGGAAGACTCCAGTTACAGGAGAGGCAGGACAGTCTCCAGACTTGAAAAAAAATAAGGGATGCCTGGGTGGCTCAGTTGGTTAAACGTCTGACTCTGGGTTTCAGCTCAGGTCATGATCTCACAGTTCGTGAGTTCGAGTCCCGCATCTGGCTCTGTGCTGACAGCTCAGAACCTGGAGCCTGCTTCAGATTCTGTGTCTCCCTTTCTCTCTGCCCCTCCTCCACTTGCGCTCTGTCTCTCTCCGTCTCAAAAATAAAAAACATTTCAAAAATTAAAAAAAAAAAAAAAAAAGGGAGACAACGGAAGGGCGTGGCCAAGTGCTGGCCAATGATCTTTTTCAGACTTGTTTTTAGCAGCAGGACAATATTTTCAGCCAAACAACATAAACAGTAACATGTAACACAGATAAAAGCAGAGTTGTCCCTGCCTCCTCTGAGGAGCCCTGATGCTCCTGGAGCTGTTGCTGGGAAGCCTCTGGCCTGGTGAGAGTGTATTGGTCAGGGAGTCAGGAGTCTTGGGTTCAAAAGCATCCTTCTGCCTCTTGCTGTGGTCCCAGGCAACTCGCTGCCCTTCCCTGATCTGTTTCCCCAGTCGGGAGGGTGATTCTTGAGAATGTGAGTAAAGCGCCTAGCATAGTGCCTGGTCATCGGAGGTGGTGGCTAAAAGCTGCTTTGAATGAACACGTGAAATCTCTCTTGTACCTTGCCCCCCTCTCTGCCCCGCATCTTAGCTGAAGAGTAATGTGATCAGCCTGGACTGTCACATCAGCCAGTATGCCACCATCTGCCAGCAGCTGCAGGCTGAGGTGAGGAGCCCTCCTGGGGAGTTTGGCCGGGAAGCAGGGCGCCAGAGATGAGCAGTGGGGCGCCGCCAGGGCTCCGTGCCCACCCCTCAGCTCCTGTGCTCACCTGGGGCTCTGAGAGGCTGGGTTGCTCTGACTGCAGGTGGCTGCCCTGAGGGAGAAGCTCCAAATGTACGAGGCGGGAGCCCAGGCGCCACCGCAGGACCTCCCGAAATCCCCCAAATCCGGCCCTCCCCAGCAAGCGTGAGTCCTGCCGCCGTGCTTACCCTCTTTAGCTCAGCAGGGAAAACCCCCCTTCCCCAGCTTCTGTGCTGCCACCTGGGGTTGAGGGTTCCCAGCCAGTGCCCAGGACACTGATTGCCACCTCCAGTGCTCTCTCATTTGACACAGCGTATTCTAGACAGCCCTAATAGCACCTCTCAGTAAAATAAGAATAGAAGAAATGATCTGTGTCAGATGAGTTAGTGACACCCCCCAGCCTGTATAAGGAGCATGTACTATTTAAAAGAAGGTAAAATTAACAGACAAGCATCCTTGTTTCCTAAGCCAGGAAATCACCAACTCCCTCTCTCACCCTCTGCTACTGCCCACTTGTTACCCAGGCATCCATCCCTTATGGTTCTCTGCCACCTGGTGCCACAGAGACCCCACCCCTCCCTGCTTTCCCCACCTGACCCTGTTTCCCGCCTCTCAAGTCCCCTCCTTTCCCCCTTATCCTTCCCACCAGCTGCCCCTCACCGTCCCGTCTTCCCAGCCAGCCCTGCACCCCAGAGCTCCACCCAGGGTCTGCAGTCCTTCCAGAGGAGAGCCTGGGGCCAGAGGTCCCGGTGGGGAGGGTCATGGAAGGGAACTCTCCAGACCGGGAACCGCCCCCAGAGGACAAGGAAGACAACCCAGCCGAGGAGGTAGGACCTGGAGCTAGTGGAGGGTTGGAAGCAATGTCCCTCCTCAGCTCACAGAGTCTCTTCAGTTCTGGGCTCCCCACCTGGATGTCTTACGTGTTAGTCATCAAGGGGCTTTCAGATCCTGTGCAGGAAGGGGCGTCCCTGTCAGAGCCTATGTCTGGAAGTGACAAGCATGCATGTTACCAGAAGGGGAGCAGGGAGAGAGGAGGAGTCTGGGACGGAGAAAGGATCAACTGGGACCCAGTCCGCGCAAGATCCCCTCTTTCATCCCCCCCTTGGAGGAGGGAAGGATTTTAAGATCTGCTTATGTGGGGGAGGGTGGCCATCCTGGCCCCTCTACCTGTGACTCCTCTCCTCCTCAGGTTCCAATCCAGGTACCAGAGCAGACCCTCAGACACCCACTGCCAAGGTCCCCGGGCCTGACCCTGCAGCCCAAGCCAGACACGGGCTGCCTCTCACCACAGAACTTGGGCAGGGACTGTTCTAAGCAGTAGGTGTCTTCTCGTTCTTCTCCGGGGTCCAGGGTGGCAGGCGATGGGTTCCGACCTTCGGGGGTGGGGGGGGAGCCGGTGTTCGGCACGTCGCCAATGCTCTGGTTCTGCTCTAGTTGAGAGTCGAGTCTTTTTCCCTCAATGTTGTCCCTGATCTGCTTTCAACGACTTAAGATTATCACCTACTCTGTGTACTTACCCGTCATCTCTATTCTTCCACATAACTGGCGAGCAAAACACCAAATTCCATCCAGAATTTGGCTGGCAAGCACCAAGTTAGGGCAGGGCTGCCTGGCTAGTGCTGTGCTTCCCAGTCTGGGGGCTGAGCTGCCCGTCTGTCCTCTGCAAGGAGGAACCAAGCAGCCAAGAGAAGTTGGGTGGCGGGCTGAGAAATGGACAGCCGTCCCGAGTCAGGCGTTTATCAAGTGTCTTCATCAACGGATTGTGGCTATTTCTTCTCAGAAGTAAATACAGACCACTACCCAGAGCCAAAGAGAAATGGATTCTGGACCCTTCTTTCTGTGCTTAATAGAGAGGTGCTGCTAGTATGTTTTTCCTTGGCCCCTAGACCATAAATCCCCTGCCACTTAGCTTTGCTGCTGCCAACCCCACTCCTGCCTCCCCAGCACGCTTCACGCTAGGCAGTATATTTAAAGCTTCCGGACAGAAGGGCCTGTTTAATTTTATTTCTTGTTGGGGAGTGTCTGTTCCCTACTCAGCAAAAATGCTGCAGCCTGAATAATCAGCGGCTCATTATCTATCTCCTGCTGCTGACTCCCCGGGGCCCTGGAGTGGCCAGGATGCGCTGGCAGGATGTCCCCTTGGCCCCCAGGGCTCCCACTGATGAGTCAGGGTCCCTGCCCTGTTCTGGCGTCCCCCGCTGTGAAGAGGGAGAACGCCAGGGCTCTCCTTTCTGCTTTGCCCCTGGTTTTGTGGTCCCCGACAAGGTGCTTCACTCTTAGCTATGATTTGGGGAACATAGGCTTTATTCTCCCTTCTTCTTAGGGCTAATAACAGACACTAATAAAATGTGACAGAAGACCCCATGTATCAGGGGCTGCAGAACATGCTAGATCCTCTCCATACTTGGAAACACCCTAACAACCAGATAATAGAAAATCATTTCTCTTTGGCTTTAGACTTTAGAATCTTAGACCACCAGGGCACTGAGTGGATCTTAGATTTTCCAGTTCAGTGGTTTTTCAGGATTTTTTTTTAGCTACAAAGTCCTTTCTTCAAATGAAATCTTATGCTGAAGTTTAATATGTAGAACAGATAAAGCAGAGCTCCATTTTAAATGTCCTCCGATGGGTTTTGTGAAACCTAATTTGGAAACCCACGGTGTAGACCAGCTCCCCACTTGCCAGACGGGGTACCAGGGCCACACAGCCAGAGGGACAGGGTGAGACCAGGGTCACCTGACATCCAAGCCCATGCATTTCTCCCTAGACACTCACTTTTCTCAGTGGTCTAATCTTATAATGTGTGGCTCAGGCAGATGTAGAATGAGTTTCTGCTGTGTCCTTTTTAATTTATATCCGGCCTTCTTTCAAAAAGGCCTGGTGGCTGCTTTATAAAATGAGTTTGGATTCCCCAAGCAGACACTGAAGGCAGAGGAGGGGGCTCAGGGATGGCCAGGCAGGTAGAGCTACCTGAGGATAAATTATTGGCCAGGAGTAATCCCCACCGAGATAACTGTGTCCGTTCTTTCATCAGAGGCGTGCCTCACAGGAAGGAAATTTGCTTTATTAGAATCTAAATGTACAATATCAATAATCGCATTACCCTCATAATTCCCTTTAAATAGCCCCTCAGTGCATGTGAAGTGTGCATTGATCCACACCAGCTCTTTCAGGATCCCCACCATGAAGTGGACTGAATGCGTTTTCGAGGGTCTTCTCAGAACCGAGACGAACACAGCATATCTAATCTCATCTCCTCTTGTCCTGACAAGCTAGAGGTTTTTATTTTACCGGTCACAGTTAACTTTACAGTGCTTAGTCCTCTTTAAATACTTTATATACCAAATAACTCATTTCATCTTCCCAACCACCCTAAGAGGTGGGTGTATTTGTTATCCCCGTTTTAAGGATGTGGACACTGAGGTTAAGTAGTGCCTCCAAGATCCCACAGCAGCAAGTGTGGGAGCCTGGATCTGAGCTGGCAGGCTGACCTGAGCCTAGCTCTCACTGCTGCTACCTTACATTGCCCTTGGGTGGATGAACTTACTCAAGGTCAAGTGCTAGTAAGCGGCAGAGCTGAGAGGAAACTCAGACCTTCTGGTCCAAGGCCATTTAGTGCCCTTTCCCTACCTCCCAGGTCATTGTCTTTGTCAGGGCGCATATTTAGGGGTGAAGCCTCCCTCCTGCCTTGCTTGTGACCATCTCCACCAGCCTTGGTCTCCAGCAAGGGGGTAGCGGGGCAAGAGCCACAGCTGGGAGGGCGGGGAGGCCGGCGCACCAGTGTGGGGGGCAAGGCAGGAGGGAGCCAGGGGACCCGCCCTCGTGTGCCCCTCACCGCTGGAGCAGTGGGGCCAGGTCTGAGGAGGGGCGGGATCCCCTCCCCTCCCTTCCAGGTTGGCCCTGAAGGTGCTGTGCCTGGCACAGCGACAGTACTCCCTGCTCCAAGCAGCCAACCTGCTGACCCCCGACATGATCACAGAGTTCGAGACCCTACAGCAGCTGGTACAAGAGGAAAAAGCTGAGCCCAGAGCCGAGGCCTCAGGCACACCCGGCCCGGCCAGGGGGGCACCTCTGGAGCTGCGTTTAGAGTCAGGTGAGTCTTGCCCCTGCTCTGCCTCTATCAATGCCCTCTCCAAGACCCAGCTCGTGCTGAGGGGCGGCTGGGCCCTCAGCTGCTGGGTCATGCAGCGGTGGACAGGAGTCCCAGCAGACCTGTGGAGTTAGGGGCTCCTGTGTCTCCCCCAATTCTACAAATTCTCCTTCCTTCTGGATGATCCCTGATCTCCCCGTAACACCTGCCTTCTCTGTGTTCAGAGTCTCCAGGATACTCTGGCCCCGTGACCCGGACCATGGCAAGGCGACTGAGTGGCCTCATGCACACTCTGGGGGTCCTACCAGGTCCTGACCGCACCCCAGCCCAGGTAGCCCGGCGGCCCACAGAGAAGAAGAGGAGGAGGAGACCGAGCCCCTCAGAGCCAGACAGCCCCCCAGCCCCGAAGCTGGGGACCAAACGCCAGCGCCAGTCCTTCCTGCCCTGCCTGAGGAGGGGGTCCCTGCCTGAGGCTCAGCCTTCACTCGGGCCCACCACCCCCAGAGGGGGAAAGGCCTCCTCCTCCTGCCACTCCCCTCGCATCTGCCCAGCCACAGTCATCAAAAGCCGGGTGCCCCTGGGCCCTTCTGCCGTGCAGAACTGCTCTACTCCTCTGGCCCTGCCCCCTCGGGACCTCAATGCCACTTTTGACCTCTCAGAGGAGCCCCCCTCAAAACTGGGTTTCCTTGAATGCACTGGCTGGGAGAATGTTCCCCAGGAGCCGAGCAAGCTGGATCAGCCCTTCATCCCCAGGTGGGTCTCCCTTCCAGCCTCCCTCCCATCCTTCTAGGCCAGGGATGGGGAATCGGTGAGGGAACAGAGGTGCTGCAAAGAGTAGAAGCCAGCCTGACTCTCAGAGCCGGACATTTGCTGTCTTTCCCCCTTTGGTCTGAGCAGTGTCGCTCCCCAGGCCCGGGACTGCTGCTCCTTCCTGGCTTGTCTGTCCATACTTCAAAGCCGCCGGCTCTGTGCTGGTTTGTGGCATGCCCACAAGGAGCTAACGGGACCCCCTCTCAGGGACGGCCAGCAGGGAGCAGGAATAAGGAGGGGGCCTAGCCCTCTCTGTCCCTCTGCATCACTGGTACTCTCTGGCTCAGTCTCAGTCCCAAGTCCCGCTGATAAATATGTGCTCCTGCCATTTCCACCCCGGATTCCACCCTCCAGCCCAGCATTTGCAACTGGGAAGGGGATCCTCAGAAAAATTTTACTCAGCCATTTTTCAGTGAGACGATGAAGCTCTCACCTTCACCTTCCACCCACAGGAAAGGGGAAGGATGATCAGCTCGGGACAGTCCAAAGCCAAGAACAAATGGCAGACTGACCTTGTACTTGTGAGGCCAAGGGCGGTGGGCTGCCCACACCCCCTGCCCGTCCTACAGCCTGCATCACCTCTCGGTAACAGACTCACAGCCGGGCAGGTGGAAGGGTCAAATTGTTTGAACTCCAGTTCCCTGCACGTGCCAGAAACTGACATCTGGATGTTCTCCCAGAACAGGCCTGTCACTCAGCTGTCAGCCCAGGCCGAGTGAGGCAGGGAGAGGAATCCACCTCTAAGTAGGAAGAAACCTCAGAGGTCATCTTATCCAACCTCCCCACCCGCCGAGCTGGGGGCTGGAGGGAGGAGGCGCTGGCACCTTTTCCTGGTTCCCTCCTGACCTGCCTTCCTTTACCTCCCTCCCTCCCTCAGTGGACCTGTACCCCTGTTCACCATGAAAGGCCCCAAACCAACATCTTCCTTCCCTGGGAGCTCAGCCCGCAAGAAGAGGCGCATTGCGAGGTGAGGCTGGGGGAGTACGTGGGGAGAGACAGAGCTTTCTCCGGGGCAGTGGATGCTGAGCCAGCTACAGGGCTCCACTGTGTCTCTGGACCCCTTGGAGCCAGTAGCAGGGGTCCTGTGAGCAGGGCCAGCATCGGATTCTCTTACTGAATGAGGTTCCCTTGACCCTTGCTAGTACAGGATTGTACCAGAAGGGAAGGGTATCTCCCTTCTTTAGTGAAAGGCTATAGGCTCCTCTCCATGAGGGAGACGGTCAGTGTTCACTGGCTAATCTGGGGACCAGATCACCCACCCCTCGCCTCTACTTCCCTGCTACACCCCACGAAGCTCTCCTTCCCACTGCCTCTTCCTGCCTTCAGATCTGGCCTTAGAAGCTCGAGCTGGTGCTTGGCCTCCCCCTGCTCTCAAGGTTTAGTGTCTAGCTCTACGCCTCCACCCCTACCCTGTAGTCCCAAGGTGTGGCTGTGACCTCCCTAACTTCCTTCCTTCCTTCCCTCCCTCCCTCAGTTCCTCAGTCTCCCGCTCCCTGGGAGTGGCCCGTGGCGGCAGCCGCATCGCCCGCCTCCCCAGCAGCACCTTGAAGAGGCCAGCTGGGCCCCTCACAATCCCAGGTGACTGGCACTGGGGACAGGATGGTCTGGGCCACAATGGGAGATGCAGACAGGAAGTAGGAGGGGACAGGAGGGCCAAGACCCAGGTGAAAGGAAGGCCTGGGGTATTTCCCAGCGTTTTAGGGACCCTGATGAGAGAAGTGGGAGAAGAGTGGGGGTGGGGAGCAGTGGGACAGAACCTGACTTTCTTCCTCCCTGCCTGTCCCCATCCAACTGGCCTGCAGAACCCCCCTCCAGTCCCCGCTGCCCTGGCAGCCAGAAGAGCCAGCAGGAACTGATGGGGGTTGGGGGAGCCCTGTCATCTGGGAGCTCTATCACCGAGGTGTCCTGACCCACCAGCTCCTCGTGGTCCCTGGAACCACCTGTGCCAGGAGCCCTGACCTGCCTTCCTCACCTCGGAGCAATTAAGGGCAACACCCTCTTCCTTTATTAACACTCCTCACCAGCCATTCATTTTGCTACCTGCCCTCTTTATCAATCTCTTGTTATACTCAGTTTCTCAGCCTGTATATATTCATCTTGAGTGTCAACATGTTGCTATTTTAAAGGTGCAACCACCTTACCTCCCCTAATTCATAACACGCTCCACGCGAGCAGGTGGCCTTGGGGGACTTTGCTCCTCCCCTCCCATCTAACAGAGGGCTCTGTGAGTCATGGCCGCTGTGCAATGAAGAAGGGGCGAGGATGGGATGGGATGGGATTGGGAGCGGTAGGGGCTCCCAGCCTGACTCTCCCTGGTGTGTGAGAGAGGGAGGCACCGTCAGCCTCATCCCTGCAGCCCAGAGCAGGAGCCCCAGCCCCGGGCTGCCATCCTAGTGATGATGTGGATGATAGTGGTGTTTGGATTTCCAAATGAAGATAGCTTTATCGTTTCTTACTCTACTGCAAACAGGATGCACACTCAGTGTAAAAAGAAGCGTACAGAAGAAAGGGAAATTCAGCCTTAATGCTACCACCTAGATGTAAGAGCTGTTAATACTCGAGTTTATATCCTCTGATCCTTTATTTCTGCATATATACATATATATGTACGTGTAGATATAGATATATTTTTTTATTATAATGATTAATAAACCATCTCCATCCTTGGTGTGTGTTTCTTTCCATATACCTGCACAGGATAGCAACCTTCCCCAGAAGATTCTGAGTATAGAAAGCGTTCCCCACTGCCTCCTTCGGCAGCCTGAAGTCTGGGCCTAAGGGTGAGCTCTGCTGCTTACTCCGTGGCCCCATCCCCCACCAAGGGCCTCTGCTCCTGAGTGGGTGAAGAAAGCATCCCACGTACAGGCCTGCACCATCCTTCTGCGGCCTTGGGCAGAGGTTGCTAAGAGTCCTGCTGTCAGGGAGCATGTTTAGCGGCCCCAGGTCTCAGGTGAGGCTCAAGGCTCAAGGCTAAGCCCCGACCGCTTGAACCCAGTACAGTCTTCCTCCAGCTCCAAAAGCCCCACTCTCAACCCTCTTCGTGGCTTTCCTTTCCACTCATTTGGGTTGTGATGGTTCAACACAGGTTCACCTCTGTCTCTCCAGGAAGATGTGGCTGGCTGAATGAATTAATAGTGTAAATAAAATTATAGGAGTCTGTGTTTAACTTGCTTCTCAAAACAAACATGTTAAAGGTATTTAGCACATTTTGAGTAGCGTGTAAATAATGCTGCTAATTTCCAATGAGTCTTCGCCGTTCTGGGGGAGCAGCCTCCCCCTCTACCTGGTGAGCCCTGCCCCACTCAGTTTGGACTCCTATTCGGAGGAATGGAGACAAGAACACAGAAGAGGCGCCCTGGGTCCTGCCCGGCTGCAGGCATCTCACAAAACTTTGCGACCTTATGAGGTATAATGAGGAAAGAGACTCAGGAAGGTTAACAAAACGTGCCCAGGGTTAGACAGCAAGTGGCAGGGCCAGGATTCGGACCAGGGTCTGGTTCTTCGCATAACACCAAGCTGTTTGCCTTTAGAAGTGAACAGGCATTTCTTTCTGCGTGCCTGGGGTTCCCGCCTCTCCAATTAGTCTTAATGAGTTTTTTCCCCCCATGCTCCATGATGCCCACAGAAGCAGTCACAGCTCCACATCTGTAGCCCCCAGCGGCCTGGCGTGGTGCCTTGACCTTAGGAGACCTGGCTGAGTGCTGTTGGATTCAAATGGAATAACTTGCGCATTTCCTGGGGCCCTCACATATATTATCTCATTTGATGGTCACCATCACCCTTGCAAGCACCGGGGCAGCAGGCACAGGACAAGGCGGCTGGTAACGAGGGCCAGAAGGGCAAGCCTCACACAACAGGGTCCATCGCACGAGGCAGAATTTGCCTAGGCTGGGGGCAGCCCGCAAGTGGAAGAGGTCACTCTTGACAAGGATGTTCTGCAACCGGCCATTCGCTCAGCAAACATTTGTGGCTCCATGGTGCAAGATATGCTCTCGGGTGACCCATTAAATGTACAAAGACTCTGCCAATGGAGTTAAGCACGTGTGGCTCCTGCCCTCAATCACAGGAGGTCGGGCTGGGAGTGCTCGCTGCACGGTGTCCCGCTGGCCAGGAGGCAGCCTGGCTGGTCCCAGCTTTGCAGGGAGCTGGCCGGGGCTGAGGGGGCAGCGAGCTGACAGCCAGCTCCCAGCTGACCTCCGTGGGCGGCAATGAGGCTCTGAGATTGGATTGTTCTTACATAAAGAGAGTCATCCTGGAGACATGGCAATCAATGGCCCCCCCCCATCCACTGCAGGCCCAGCCTGATCTAAGGCCCCTCTTCCTGCTTCACCTGGCCTCTCTCACCTTGGGGTTCTGGGCAGAGCCCCTCACTCCACTTCTGGGAGTTTAGAATACTCTCTTCCCAGGCCCTTTGCACCCATCTCCTTGCCCACCTGAGGCCCCGAAGCTGGTGTCTGGACCCCACACTGGGGTACCAAGTCCTGTCCGATTCAGAGAACCAGGCTCAGTGCCAGGAGCTGCAGACACAGAACAAGACATTGTCCCTTCACGCAGGGAGTCGGGATGGTGCCTGTCCCTTTCACCCGAGTGTAAGCCCAAACCTCCTTCAGCGTTGGGACCTGTCAACAGGAGGGACCCCGCTTTTCCCCCTGGGTCCTCCCACCCCCAGCCATCAGCTCGGCCCCCACAGGGGGCCCACAGGGGACTTTGTCACCAGAGGGGGTGGAGCATGCTGCTAACTTAGCAGTCCTCCATCTCAGGCCCCTGCTCATCTGTCTCCCAGTTTTCCCAGGAATGTCCCTCTCTGTCTCTTAGCTAAGCTTGGGGGATCCTGGTTCCCAGACAGAATCTAGTTCATGGTTGTCTTCCCCTCCTCCGTGGTTCTTTTGTGAAGAGGGACCTCGGAGGGCTTAGGATGGAGGTTGTAGGGGGAGGAAGCGACCAGAGTCCCCCTCAAGGGCCTGGAGACCATGGCTGTATTTTCTAGCTCTCCTTAAGTGTTCCCTTCAACTCGCCTACAGCCTTTCCACCCCTGTTCCCTGGCGCATCCTGTCCTTTTGGAGGACCACTGGATTGGAAATAACAGGCTGCCTGCCAGCCCTCTCCTCCCACCAGGGACACATCTGGCCCCTGCCTCTCACCCTCCCAGAGGGACTCAGTCAGGCAGGGAGACAGAGGGGAGCAGGGAGCAGAACAGATCGGGGAAAGCAATTAAAAAGCAGGTCTCAGGGTTAGAGGCTGGAAAGTGGGGGGCAGGCTGAAGCGCCCGGGAGGGTGGGGAGAGGCGGGGAGAGAAAGGGTCCAAGTTTATTAACCCCAGGGCTGCAGCCTGGCCCCTGGGTCTGTGAAGGTGAGTGAGCTGATGCCTCCAACCACGAGCAGACAGCGGCCAGGAAAGAGGAAGGGGAAGGAGTCTGGGGGTTCATCCAAGAGCTGGGCCACTTCCCAGCCACAGGAGTTGGGCACTTCTCACCAGCAGAGCTGGCTTGGCACAGGCTGACAGATGACAGGAGAAGGAACCAGTCGGGGCCTGAGGTAGCCATTCTCCGGCTAAAAGGGGAGACAGTCCCTGCCCTCAAGGAGCTCCTGTCTGACGGTGAACCATGAGCGCTTGCATCAGGGAGCTCCCATCCAAGAAGAGAGGGTGTCCTGAGGGACCATATTGTTAGGGAGACTCCATTCTGATGGAAAGATATAGGTCCTAACATCAGGAAGCCCCGATCCATGGGGCCCCTCTCCTTGGGAAGCCTCAGGCTGAGGTGCAGGAGAGACCCACTCCGATGGGACATGTTGACACACTAAGATCTTCTCACAGTGGAGCGGGCGACTCTTGATCTGCGGGTCGTGAGTTCGAGCCCCACGTTGGGTGTGGAGCCTACTTGAGAAAGATAAAATAAAATATAAAAACACCAGAGCTTCTCAGGCCAAGGAGTTGTAGGCCTCAAGTCTAGGGCTGGGGAAGGGCAAGGATGGAGGGACAGAGCCCCTGGGGGGAGTCAGGGAGGCGGGAAAGCAAGCTGGGAACTGCTACTCCGGGGTAGTCAGAGGTAACTCACACCTGTCTCCTGGCAGACCCAAAGCCACACACAACTCGTGGTCTGGGGGCAAATGGTGTTGCCTCCTATGCTCTCTTCACTGGCTGGTGTCCCCTGTGTCCTCTCCATACTCCCAGGTAACTGTCCTGGGGAGGTACCTATACACTGTCCCTTCCCCACCCCCAGTGGAGCTAACAAGACATGCCAGCGCCCCCTGGAGGACCCAGCTCTGGCCCCTCTAGGCCTGCCTCGTTGCTAACGTGTAAATAGGTAAAGCACCGGGGACGTGTTATTAAATGGAGTCTATGGTTTGTAGAGCAACTGCTGTGTCCGGCTTTCACTGACTTTATCCTCACAGCCACCTTGGAAGTAAGTGCGGCGAGTCCCCATTTTACAGGTGTGGAAATGGAGACTCGGAGAAAGTTGGTGAAGTCATCCAAGATCACATAGCCATTGAATGCCCATGGCCTTGCTCTCCTCTAGAGGGCACTGTCATAGCAGTTAGAAGCAACTCAAGAGAATAAATGGAGTGATCCCTCTGGGTGATACAAATGTGGGTTTTAGAAACTCTACCTACAGCTGTGAGACCCACGTTCTCCCCTCTGCGGCGCCCTGCTGTTTCTTGAACCTGGGCAGCTGCGCAGTGCCATCTAGTGGCCACCAGGGCCTGGTTCCCTTCCTCGGGGTCGGGGCCCACATGGGATGGATGGACTCAGTAGTGGCCAAGGAGTCCACCAGAGAGACCCAAGTTCTCTTCATCCCACCCACGCTTGCTGACGGCCATGCTGTGCCAGGCACTGAGAACTGGGCAGGGGCACAAGGAGAGCCAGTGGGCAGCAGTCTAGTGGCTTGAATTAGAAGCTGGCAAATTTAGAAAACGCTAGGCATCTGGTGTGTGGGTTGAGGCCAGGTGTGCTATTGATCTGTCCCAGGAGGCACTTGGGCCCTGTAAGCAGGAGGGCATCCTGGCAGATTCTGACACAGGGGAGGGGCATAGGGGGTGGGAGACCATCTTGTCCCCACCTTGGCTTGAAGTGGGGGCACATCTTGGCTGAAGGCCCTGCAGAGGGACGTCCAGGCATCCTGTCTCCAAGGCCTGCAGCTTTCTGCTGTCTATCCAGAAATCAGTCTAGGGATTGGCTTGAGGTTTCGGATGGTGAGGCCCTTAGATTAGGGAGGCAGGAGAGGAGGGGCCGCAGAGATGGGGCCTCAGCCAGGCCAGGAGGATGGGAGTAGTGGGGGATGCTGGGAGCTGCATGTGTTTGAAGCAACTGGGCGGCATAGTGGGATCTAGAACAGAGAGAGGGAGAGAGAGAGGTGGGGCGGGGGACGAGTGTGTGTCTAACAATAAAGCTTGGGCAAATGAATGCATACAGTGGAGAGCCATGCAGCTGTTAAGATGATGATGTAGATAAATATTTATTGATATGGAAAGATGTTCACAACATATTGCTGAGTGAAAAAAAACAAATTACAAAATAATTTGTACGGCATGAGCCCACTTGTAAAAAAAAAAAAAAAGAATTTATAGATGTGGGGGGAAATCTGGTAGTGTTTATTATCTCCAGGTGGCAAAATCATGGCTAATTGAACTTTTTCGTTTTGCTTATCTGTGTTTTCTGATTTTTTCCACGATGAATGTGTGATATAAAATAATGAAAGTTTGGCAAATGACCACAACCAGCCTGGTTCTTGCGTGGACATCTTCGGATGGTTAAGGGCTGGGCGTGGGGGATGGGTCTAGGGTCAGATGGAGGTTGAAGATGGAGTGAGAAGCCTGGGTGACACAGGTCCAGGGCAGGTGGCCGAAGCGGGTGAAGGGGGGCCTCCCTCTGCTGCTGCCCAAGTGCTGTGTCACACACACACACAGGTGCGATTCAGTGAGCCTCACTGCCAAGCCCTTCCTGCTCTTGTGACATATTTTCCCTCCAAGATGGCTTTGCACTCCCTTCAACTAGATTTTACTGGAACGGAGAGAGAAGTCCGCACACTGTGACTTGCCCGGCAAGCTGGAAGGACAGCCGCTCCCAGAGAATAGTGGGGACGAGGGTTTGCCCTCAGTCTTGTTCTTCTTGTAATGTCCCCTGACCTTTCCCAGCTCCCCAATTCTCAGCAGGATCAAAAGTCATGGGGCGTCCCCTCCTCAAGATTTCCCTCCCCATGTTACTGCTCAGGTCCAGGATCAGGTGTGGCTAAAGACTTAGGGACCCTCGCCTCCCCTCTCTGTGCTGGGACTCACAGGGGAAACCTCGGCAAGCAGCCCATAACATGCCCGAATGGAGAGCATCTACCCAGTGTGGGGTAAGAGGCATTGCCCCGACTGGAGCTCAGGGGTGTGAGCGGGCTCTGGGAGCTGGCGAGGGGGCAGGCAGCCAGGCCTTGTCTACAGAGCTGGAGACCTGGCAGAGCTGGACTGGCCGCCCCCTGCCACCCCAGGGCCTTCTCCTTGTGCCCACTGAATGACTCACCTTGGCACAGACACAATAGTCAGGGGTGGGCACAGAGCCTGCTCCCCACTGCACCCCAGCCCCCTCAGATGCTTCCGAGAAGCTCTTTGAGCTGGGGGCTTGGGCTGTACTCTGCCTAACAGCCTGGCATCTTGGGATAAAGACAACACAGCCCCCCAGGGGCTGCCCTCTCTGAGTGGCGCCCTGACCAGTGGTGGAAAACAAGGCTCTATTCAGCAAGTGCCCAGGAGAAGGGATCAGAGGCCCAGGCATGGGCATGGGCAGCAGGGGGGTGGGGAGAGGAAGGCTGCCCGCTTCCCAGAAGTCCAAGGACACAGATGAGTGAGGGGCCTGGGTGAGGCTCTGGCCCTGAGGGATCAGAACAGAAGCGGGGGGTGGATCTGAAGCGTCAGGCTATAGGGCGCAGGCCCTGGGCTACCTAGTATGGGCCCAGCGGCTCCTGGGTTCCCAAACTGACCCATCCCCAGAGACCTTTCCCATCCTTTCAGCCAGATGCGTGGGAACTCGAAGGAGATAAATCTCCAATGTGAAAGTGAGGTGAGGGGTGGCCAGAGAAACAGGGTGATGTAGGAACAAAGACAGGAGCCGGGACAGCCAGCTCATCCATAACTGCTTTGTGCAGCTGTCAAGGCCGGCTCCGGGCAGGGGTGCAGAGAGGCTGAGCAAGGGGGACAGGAGTCCGGTGGGACTGAGGCAGGAGCTTAAGTGTGGCCCAGGGAGAAGGCCAGGGAATGCAGCCTCTGCCTCTCTTGCCCCCTCGGGGCTTCCACGTTCCCTCCATCACCCCCCCCCCCCCACACTGCTAGACAGGAACTTTCACTGACCTTCTAGACAAAGGGCTGGTGTCCAACTCCAGCCCACAGCCCCAGACTTTCAGGGAAAGGGGAGAAAGCAGGAACGTGGGACGCCTGTGTTCCGAGGGGAGGAGTCCAACAGTCTGCTAGGAATGGGGCTAGGCAGGAAACTGTAACTGGAGGCTGCTTCTGGAGGCTGTGGAGGAACTGGGTTTGTTCTTTACCAAAGTCCCAGCACTTAGCGGCCGCTTGAAGCAGGAGTGCTGAGTAGGGAAGGCCTGGGTTATGGGATCTCAGAAGTGGAAAGCAGGTCAGAGGTCATCTGGTCCAGCTCTTTCTTGGCCCACTTTCCCAGAGAAAGGACCTCCTCACCCAGTGGTCAGGGCCCCAGACCCAGCATCCGGCCCCAGGCACTGCCCACTAGTACCTCTGTCTGTGGCCGGGCTGGGGCTGGCGTGCCCAGGAGGCCCTGCCTCTGGGCACAGTGACCTCGGTGGGGTGAGAAGAGCTCTCCCCATGGCCGAGCTGTCGCCCAGCCCCTCCCCCTCAGGCTATGCCAGGGGGCGTTGCCAGGGGCAGCTTGGGCGGTGCCAGGCCGGCCCACGCCTCCATAAAGCCGTCGCTTCCCCGGGAGCGGACAGAGCTGGGCCAGCATGGAGAGGAGACGGGTCACCTCAGCGGTTCGCCGCTCCTACGTCTCCTCCTCGGAGATGGTGGGGGGAGGCCTGGCCTCCGGCCGCCGTCTGGGGCCGGGCACCCGCCTCTCCCTGGCTCGGATGCCGCTTCCGCTCCCGGCCCGGGTGGACTTCTCCCTGGCCGGGGCCCTCAACACCGGCTTCAAGGAGACCCGGGCCAGTGAGCGGGCAGAGATGATGGAGCTCAACGACCGCTTCGCCAGCTACATTGAGAAGGTGCGCTTCCTGGAGCAGCAGAACAAGGCGCTGGCTGCGGAGCTGAACCAGCTGCGGGCCAAGGAGCCCACCAAGCTGGCCGACGTCTACCAGGCTGAGCTGCGGGAGCTAAGGTTTCGGCTCGACCAACTCACCGCCAACAGCGCCCGGCTCGAGGTCGAGAGAGACAATCTGGCGCAGGACCTGGGCACCCTGAGGCAGAAGTGAGGAGCGGGTCCAGGGAGAGGGACCACATGAACAGGGAAGATGCCCCCCGCCAGCTCCAGCAGGAGTGACTGCGGGCCAGCCGGGTCTCGGGCAGGGGGCTCTGCCTCCATGCTCCTCGGCCCCTCTGTTGCCCCACCTCTGGGAGGCGAGGGCTGTCCTCGCTCCCCAAGATGACCGGAGGGCCCTGGGAGGGGGCCTAGAGTCTCAGGGACCTGATTCCCAAAGACCTCTTTGCACCTCCCCACTGGGTGGGGAAAGACCCACCCAAAGACCCCTTTGCACCTACCTCCCCACTGGGTGCACTCTCAGCACCTCCCCACTGGGGCAAGCTCTGTGGGAAGAGTCAGGGACCCCACGGGCAGGGTCTCTGCACTTCATTCACGGCAGGGCCTGGTGGCCTTGTGGAGCCCAGGTCCGTACAGAGGAGGAACGGGAAGAGAAGACTGGTGCGCCCTAGGGGGACTGGGCCCTGGGGGAAAGGAGGTGAGGGAGAGAGCAGGCAGGCCTGGCTTCAGAACACAGGTGATGCTGCCTGTCACCTGCTTATGACCCTGGTCAGGCCACTTCAGCTTGCAGAGCTGTGAAGCAGAGATTCTAATAAAACTCATTTCCAAAAGTCAGAGGAAACCCCAGGGACACGGTGTTTTGCTGAGCTGGCAGGGCATGCGTGTGTGCCCTCAAGTGCAGGAGGATGAGTGTGTTTGTGCATGCGGCAGTGAGTGTGCGCCGGCAGAGGGGCCTGTGTGAGCAGGAGCAGGTGCACCAACCTCGATAAGGCACCTCAGTAATGAGTTAAAGCAAAGGCCCTTGTCTGCTCACCCTCCTGGTCAAGGCTCTGTCTAGGACCCTCTGTCCCTCACTTCTCTTGCCATTCCACTGGTCCTGGGGGTGGGGGGAGGGGGTAGAGGGTCTCTCTGGCAGCTACCTCCAGGGAGACTGGGGCAGGGGTCCAAGATCCTCAGAAGAGCCTGGACCCAGGAATGTGTCCCCTTACCCCAGGCTCCAGGATGAAACCAACCTGAGGCTGGAGGCCGAAAACAACCTGGCCACCTATCGACAGGTCAGGGGGGTGGGAGGGGCAAGGGAGGGGGGTAAGGGGTTGAGGGCAGCTCACCCAAGCCCAGCCCCCAAGCCCAGCCCTCCAGAGCAATGTGCTGCTCTCCCCAGCCACAGAAGGTGGGATCAGACAAGGCTAGGAAGTGGGGAAGAGGAGTCTGGGGTCCCAGCAGCCTTTTGCACCCTCCCTACTCCAGGAGGCAGATGAAGCCACCCTAGCCCGTCTGGATCTGGAGAGGAAGATTGAATCTCTGGAGGAGGAAATCCGGTTTTTGAGGAAGATCCATGAGGAGGTAAGGCCAACACGGAGGTTGAAGCCGACGGAGACAGAGAGGGTGAGATTGAGAAATACACAAAGACAGAACAAAAGTGAGAGAGAAAGAGAGACAGAGAGACAGAGAGACAGAGAGGCTGAGGGAGACAGAGACAAGAGAGCATCCTCAGCCCCTGGTAAGATTCTCACACACTCACCCCACTTGCTGAGAATTATAACAGGCCTTGTCTCTCTCATTTTTTATTTCACTACAGCCCCGTGAGGTAGGAACCCTTCCAGTACTATCTCCTTCTCACAGAGGAGGAGACCGAAGCCCAGAGAGGTTAAAGAACTTGCTGAGATCACACAGTCAGTCTCTCTGACATCACCCCCACTGCCACCTGTCTCCATTTAAGTGAGAGCTATTCATTTTTAAAAGACACCACTGAGCTCTGACTTCAGATTATGGATTAGGAATCCACGACTCCATGGAACCTGGAAACCCACAGGCACACTTGCAGTGCTCCTGCCTGGCCAAACCTGGGAGGAGGACACCATGAGGCCCCCAAATGACCCTCTGCCTCACCTAGCCCGTGCCATGCCACTGCCTCTAACTAGGACTGTCCCATTTCCCTTAGCCAATGTCAGGGTCCACGGGGCAGGCAGACAAGGGCATAGCATTGTGGGGGAAACCCCAGCTGCGGCCTGGGCCCAAGCCCTGGCATCCCTTCTCTCATCCTGGCCAGGAGGTGCAGGAACTTCAGGAGCAGCTGGCCCGGCAGCAGATCCATGTGGAGATGGACGTGGCCAAGCCGGACCTCACGGCAGCCCTGAGAGAGATCCGCACGCAGTACGAGGCAATGGCGGCCAGCAACATGCATGAGGCAGAGGAGTGGTATCGGTCCAAGGTAGCCCTGACTGTGGGCCAGCCTGCCTCCTCCAGGCAGCCCTCCTGGCTCCATACAAAAGAATGGGGGAATGGGGTGGAGAAGGCTGGGAGAGGATCCTCTTCGGGTGATTGACCTTCACCAGAGACGTGAGGTGGCTTCCCCAGGGCCACACAGACGTCATAACTTCCAATAAGTACTTATCATGACTGTTAATTATCATTATTACTGTTCCTGCTACTATTATTGCTAGCCAATATTGTTGTGTGCCAGGCCCTGTGCTTTGCAGGCATTATCTTACTCACTATGAAGAAGGTACTATTCTTTGACAGATGAGAGAATTGGAGTCCAGAGAGGTTAACTAATTTGCTCAAAGTCACACGGTTCCTAAACGGTAGAACTGGGTGTCTAACCCTACCCATTGCCCTTGGGAGCCTTCATTCTTGATGCCTCTGCTGTGTCCTGGGTTACTGAGCATCCACTGCCTGTCAGCAGGCAGGACACAGAGACATGTTCGACCAGGGAGATGTGATGTGCACCCAAATATGGTGTCCAGAGAGAACACTGCTGGGCAGAGTTTATATGCGGGTGGGTGGATATTGTCGAAGGGAGGGCATTTGGGCTCGGCAAGACTGGCAGCCTAAGGACCTGAAGAGAAGAGGGAAGGGGCATTCTGAGTGCAAGAAAGCACGGAGGGGCAGTGGCCCGGGGATGCTAGTCCAGGGTCCAAGCTGAGGAGTATCAGTGGCAGATGGTTCTGGGCAGGTCAAGGCCTGATGGAGCCATGAGAGCTTCACTCCAAGTTGAGGGGAGAGAGGGCTATTAGAACCCGGGGTTCTGCTCACCAGAACCCCCTGTCCACAGCAGAGGAGGACAGGGTTCAGGCTCCTGGATACAGCTGCCAACCCAGGAGATTCTGGATTCTGTGGCAAATACCATCTGTTCAGTCGTCCCCTGCCCAAGCACTGTGCTCAGTGAGGGAGACCTACAGGGCGTTGTGTGCCCTCCCTCCCTGGGTCTCCGTCTATGGGAATAATCCCACCCAGAGCCAAAGTCCTGGGGGAGACCTGGACACCAAGCCTGGAGTCCTGTCCATCTCCCTGATTTCCCAGAGACCATGCCTTCCCACCCACCCAGCCGTGCGCCCCAGACGTGCAGCCCAGCCGCGCCCCCGCTTAGGATCCTCTCCCCACTAGTTTGCAGACCTGACCGACGCCGCAGCCCGCAACGCTGAGCTGCTCCGCCAGGCCAAGCACGAGGCCAACGACTACCGGCGCCAGCTACAGGCCTTGACCTGCGACCTGGAGTCCTTGCGCGGCACAGTGAGCGCGGGGCCTCAGCGGGTGTGGGCAAGCCGGAGGGGGGGACCTGCAACCCTTGCAGCCTTGCAGCCTGGAGAGAAGGGCCAGGGGCGGGCACCAGGACTGAGGGCTGGGGCTCTGAAAAGTTACTTGGCAGGGTGGGGGCGGGCAGAGGCAGGGCAGGGGTCCTGGTTGGGATGGGTGGGGGTGGTGTGACTCTACCTCGAGGCACCAGCCCGCTCCACCCACAGAACGAGTCCTTGGAGAGGCAGATGCGGGAGCAGGATGAGCGCCACGCGCGGGAGGCGGCAAGTTACCAGGAGGCACTGACCCGGCTGGAGGAGGAGGGGCAGAGCCTCAAAGACGAGATGGCGCGGCATCTGCAGGAGTACCAGGACCTGCTGAACGTCAAGCTGGCCCTGGACATCGAGATCGCCACCTACAGGAAGCTGCTGGAGGGCGAGGAGAACCGGTGAGCCCTAGAGAGTCAGTCCTCCCTGCTGCCCCTCCCTGGTCTCTCCTTGCTCCTTTCAGGGACTGCCTTATACAGCCTGCGTCCAGGCCCCTCCTATGCCCGTACCCAGCACAGTGCTGGCCTAACACACAGTTATATTCCATAAATGTTTGGTGAATGAATGAATGGATTCAATTCAATCCATGAGATCCCAGGGCAAGGACTTGGGCCACCCCCTAAACTAAAAGGCTCACTCCCCACCCTCCCAATGAAGACTGAACTTCTTTTCCCTCGACTGACCTCTTTTGCCTCCTCGGAACTTTCTTCACCACTTCCTCCTCCCTTCTGCCATCTTCGGGCCTCCATTGTCCTTCCAAAAGACATGTTCCCCTCCCAGACAATACCCCAGCCCCCTGCAGACTCTTGCAGCCCCAGAGAGCATGTTGGCTGCTGGGGAAAGCCAGGGGATGGGCTGAGCCTTTCCTGGCAAGGAGAAGGGCCTCAGGCTGTCACGATAACCCTGGACCGGGACCTGACCTGGGGATGACCTTGGGCAGCCCAGTCACTCTTCTCCCTTTGCTGTCTTTCAGCATCACTATTCCCGTGCAGACCTTCTCCAACCTGCAGATCCGAGGTCAGTAGAGCAGGGCCCTGTGGGCAGGGTGTTGGATTCCCGCTTCCTGCCCCGTGTGGGCTGCTGCTCTGGCGTGGGGCCAAGGACCAGGGCAAAGGGGCCCAGGGGGCCTTCATAATTCACCACAGAGCTTCCAGCCAGAACACAGTATCCCAGGGCATTCCAGGTGGGGCCCGCAGCTGCTCCTGTCCTGCTCTACCCTGTGTCCTGCTCCCTAACCCTGCGCCCCATCCTATAGCAGAACCGGGTGAAGGTCTCAACCTCTGTCCTATCCGCAGATCCCTGAGCAAGCTCTGCCCATCTCAGTGTTTTATGTTTATGTCTTTGTTTTTAACTGCTTGTCACTACAGGGGGCAAAAGCACCAAAGAAGGGGAAAGTCACAAGGTCACAAGACATCTCAAAAGGCTCACAATACAAGTTATACCAATACAGGCTCACCAGATTGTAAATGGAGCCCCGCCGGCTCTCGGTTAGCAGCCTGCCTCTCAGACACAGTGCTTTTCTCAGCTTGTCGGGGAACGAGCCTCACCAAGCCCATTTTCCCTGCCCTCTCGGGCTTCCTCCTCCCAGGTTTTTCCCTAAAGGGCCAAGCTTGTGTCATTTTCCCAGCAACCTCAGTGCCCAGCCCAGGACCTGGCACAGAGTAAATGTAGGTTAAACTAGCAGAGCTGGCTGGTGTTCAAAGTGATATGTCCTCTGGTGCTCAGATGAGATGCTCTGGGGCCTCTGAACAAACGCCAGCCTCTGCCTTTCCTCTTCCCCATCACCGGGAGGCCCCTAGGGTCTTGCTGTGCCCAACGGCCAGGTTCTCTGCTTGATTCGTCTGTCCCCAAGGCTCCATGGCTCAGCTCAGTGCTGATTCAGCCCAGAGGATCATTTCCCCCTGGACTGCTGCTCTCGTAGTGGATAAAGTTTTATGCTCCCTGCTCTTAATTTTAAATATTAGTGTGACATGTTACATTTTCCTCTCTGAGGTGGGGGAGGAACCTAAATGACTTCTTACTTGTAAGTGGCCCTCAAATGATTCTTGTCTAAGGAAAAAAAAAATCTTCTGCTCCAGAAATTTAGGAACACTAGATATGTGTATCCCCCAGGGCTTAGTTCAGTATCAGAAGTTTAACCAGGCAGAGTGGGTCATCGAGGTAATATTGCCAGGTGCCAAACAGTAAAGGGTCAGTAGGGCCCAGAGAATTGGCAGAGGGAAGTAGAAGAGGGGAACAGGAACGGGAAAGGGACCCACGAGTATTGAGCACTAATAACATGCTAGTCACTTAACATACATTATTTCAGTTAAAGGACTCCTCATTCCCACCTAGAGAAGTAGACCCCATCATCCCCATTTTGCAGATTAGGAAACTGAGGCTGGAAGAGGTAAATTAACTTGCCCACAGTCTTGTGGCTGAGCTGGGACTTGAGCTCTGGCCTGCCTGATTTCAAAGCTCATGTGCTCCTTCCTTGGCACAGTGCTGGGTGGTCAGAAAGCCAGGTGCCAGGTGACGGCTTGCAGAGGGACTGAAATGCAGCCAGGCCAGGAAAGTGAGCAGAGCACTGGATGGAGCAGCCAGGCCCTGCTTAGCACCATGGGGACTTTGGGGGTCTTCATCCTCTTTGAAAAAGCCTAGGCCCGGGGCACCTGGGTGGCTCAGTCAGTTGAGTGTCCGACTCTTGATTTCAGCTCAGGTAATGATCCCAGGGTCATGGGATCAACCTCCGCATTGGGCTCCACACTGAGCGTGGAGCCTGCCTTGCATTTCTGTCTCTCTCTCCCTCTCTCTCTCTTTCTCTCTCTCTCTCTCCCTCTCTCTTCCCCTCTGCCCCTCTCCCTGGCTTGTGCTCTCTCCTCCTCTCTCTAAAATAAAAATAATATTTAAGGAGTGCACCTGTTGGGATGAGCACTGGGTGTTGTATGGAAACCAATTTGACAATAAATTTCATATTAAGAAATAATAACATAAAATTTAAAAAATAATAATAATGAAGGATCCTAGGCCCTCTCTGCCTGGTTGGGATAGACTTTCATACTCAATCCTCATGATTGTGGGTTTCATAGAGAAGTTGGGGGTAGGGGAAAATGTCTAGTGACACAAGAGCCCACAGGCCTCTTGTCCCCATGTCTGCAGAAACCAGCCTGGACACCAAGTCCGTGTCAGAAGGCCACCTTAAGAGGAACATTGTGGTAAAGACCGTGGAGATGCGGGATGGAGAGGTAAGGAGGGCAGACCCGAGATTCTGGCCCCATCAGGCTCTGGCTGCCTCCAGGAATTTTCGAAGCCAGGCTTTGGAAAAAAGCCTGAACTGGCACAGAGAAGGTTCTCAATCACTCGGAAAAGCTTCCCAGGGAGGCTCTGGAAGAGGGGAAGGAACCTGGATGTAATTCAGTTCCCTATCCCTTCCACTGTTAGTTCTAGGGAGCCTGGGTGCCTAGGCACTGACGGGTCTTCCCCCGTCTCACCCTGACTCAGATGCCCCCAGCACAGGCCTGGGGGAGAGAAGAAGAAGATTAAAGTTAGCAGTTTTCACTCCCATCTTTCAGTTTCCAGCTTGATAAAAGGAACCCGCCCAAGGAAAGGGAAGAGGGGATTTGGCATAACCGCCTTGCCATCATGCCAGCAACAGTACTGGCTAATCTTACCATACCAGGCCACCATGTGCCAGGCATGGTGCTAAGTGCTTACAGGTGTTACCTCATTTCCTGACAACTGCATGGGAGAATTCTGGTTCCCAGCATAGAAAAGAAAGACCCAGGAAAGCTGGGGACTTGTCTAAGGTCACATAGCCTAGCGGTAGTGGGCCTGATGTCTGTGTGGGCCCCTAACTAATGTGCTGTGCGCTTCTCTGTCCCCTGCAGGTCATTAAGGAGTCCAAGCAGGAGCACAAGGATGTGATGTGAGGCAGGACCCCCAAGGTGGCCCCTACCCCATAGTGTGAGAGGCCTGAGCAGGAGATGGGATTGCTGTCCCCGTCTCTGATAGCTGATTTCCCCAGACCCGAGTTCCCACCCACCCCAGCTGTTCCCCTCATCCCTCGGTCTCTATGCCAGCTCGCTGCCCTAAGCTCTGTCAGTATTAGGCCTGCACCCCCTGCCCCCTGCACCCAGTAACTCCAACTAACAAGGCACTCACCCCAAAGGGTGAGCAGCTTGGGTTAGAACTAGGAGGAAGGAGAGAAGTGGGGGAAGGTAGGGGCCCCAATAAATCACCTGGATTTCCCTACTCCCCGTTGTCATGGCAACTGTTGGCGGAGCCAGAGGTCCCTGAGGGTACCTGGGAAGTGGACCTTTGAGTGTCCTCAGGCTGCTGGAGAAAAAGGAGACCCTGGGACAGGAAAGGGAAATCCCCACAGAGGTTTCTTCTTCTAGACTGACCCTGAGCAGTCTGAGAGTGGGTGGGGCCATCCTGCCACCTGGAGTAATCACCGAACGGAATACCTGGCTTGCCCAGATCCCAGAAGGGCCTCCTGGGTGATGATTCAAGTGTCTCAGTCCCACTGAGCTGCCACGTGGGCACCCTGTCGGCATGCCATGGGCATGTGGGAGCTTGATTCTCAGGACTTGGGGGATCTATAGTGTAAGTGGAGAGGGAAGGGGTGCTGAGAAGGAGTAGAGGGGAGCTGCTTGACCTCTAGGTTGGGTACAGAGAGGTCAAGCCCAGGAGTCCTCCCTCCATAATGCTGGAGGGGAGGCAGGTGGAGATGGTGGAGGCCATTGGGATGATGCTAGACATCCGAGATGGGGGTTGTGGATGGCCAGTTACACTTGGCCTCTGGGTTGTGGGAATCAAGGAAGTGACTCATCCTCTTGAAAATGCTGAAATAAGAGAGAGGGGGGCTGCTGGCCCCGGGGGCAGGGCACACCTTGTCCCAGTTCTAAAGGCTCCTTTCTTGCTGCATAATCCCTCCACCCAACCTCTAAGCCAACGCTGCTGCTGCCTCCAGACCCCAGCAAAGGCTGCTGAGTGAAGCCACTGCCACATATTTGACATTCTCCACCCTCCAGTGACCCACTGCTTTTCCCTAACCCAAGCACCTTTTATCAAATACAAAATGTATCCCCATATTGTAGGTAGCACCCTATTTTATAATTTAGAAAATGGGAGGCATGAGCAGAGTAAAGAACATGGTTTGTGTTCCTGCAGTCTGGAGGTGGGGCTGTGCAGGGCAGACACTTCCACCCAGAGCACCTGCACCACTCCATGGGAAGATTGGGGTTGGTGTGGGCAGGCACAGGACTCTCTGTGTCCGGAAATAGGGCTGAGAGGGCCTGCTCCAGGGTCCCCCTCACCCTGTTAAGGCCAGAGAAGTGAGAGTCCCTCCCCTTTTCTAAGACCTGGTGCCCTTTCCCCCTCCCTCCCAGCCACCCACTGTTGCTAACCTTCAACCTTGAGGGCACCATGCAGCCTTTAGTCACTGAAGTAAATAAAGACATTTGCTATGTCCTTCCCGGGAGTGGACTTGGATCTGTTCAGGAGAGGCTGGGGCTGGGGGAGGGGGCAGGAAGTAGCCTTGGACAAGATTCAACTTGCTTCTTATTACTGATCATCTTGAGACCCCAAACCCCATTTGTGGCAGCAGCCACAGGACAAATCCCACCTCCAATCCTGCTCCACATGGCAACCCTGGTGCCCTTCCCCCCTCCCCCCTCCATCCCTCTACCCCTCTTCTCACCCAGTCCCCAGTCCTGGGAAAGCCCTAACTTTGACCTCCACTTTCCTCCTGCATTTTTCCCCATTCTAGTTTTTACCTTTATGCCTAAACCTGACATTTCTACCTGCCAGTCTGGGGTCAAGGTTGAGGAGGAAGGGAAAGAGGACAGGTACTAGGCTCCCTTTTCCTCTCCCTGCTGCCCCCAATTCAACCAGTACCCACTGGGCAATCCTTGAAGGCAAGAAAATAAAGCACCTCAAACACGATGCCAACATCAAAAAGGCTGTTTGATAAATATTACGTTCACTTCTTCCTTCTCTGAGCATGATGTCAGAAGACGTGCACTCTGGCCACTTCTGTACCGGCCTCAGTCCCCTGTCTCCTACCTGCCTCAGGCTTCCCCACTTGCCAAGGAGCAGGTTGTAACTAACAGATTTATCCACACCCCCCAGCCCTTGCCACACGTTCCAGCCCAGGATGCCCACCCGGAGGCATCCGGTATCATTTAACAGACACATCTGAGCACAACTGGTCTTCAGAGCTGGGGAAGAGGGGGGTCTAGGGGGAGAAGTTGGGACAACAGCGAAATAAGTAACAGCAGCAACGACAGAGGTGAATGGTGACAAAGACTGCCGTGATGAACAGGTAGCCTATCAGGGTCAGTTCCACGGCAGAGCGAGTCTCAGGGTCCGAGAATGAGGGCCGGTAGCGGCCTTGAGACGTGACACCCAGTCGGAACCCAGCGACCTGCACCCCCTGCCGCCAGCAATAGTAGATGCCCCGGTCACTTAGCTGGGTGAAGCGGATGTGGAGATGGTTGCCGTGGTCGATGAACACCCTCATGGACCTGTTGACGCCCTTCAGGTACTGCGTTCGGTAGAGGTACTGGCGGTCCTTGTCCCAGGCCACGGCGTGCTCCGGCCGGGCCCCAGGACAGGAGATGATGAGTCCGTGGCCCAGCCTCTGCTGGTGGAACTGAATGGGCACCTGAGGCACCCAGGGCCGGCTGCCCACTTTGGACACGTAACTGAAGATGGCCATCACGCCCTGCTGGGTCGTCTTCTTCTCACAGGGCACCACGCAGCTCTGAACCAGTAGCTCGGGCTTGTGCTCCCTGGCCGTGGCCCGAAGCTTCCAGGGCACGGCCTGCGAACCACAGGACACCACATCGGGCAGCGTCTTCTGGTAGCGTGGGGAGAGATCTGGGCTCCTCAAGTAGCAGAGGCCAATGCGCCACTGCTCCCCACGGACCCCACAGCGGTCGCAGGGGGTCCACTCCCAGAAGGCGGTGAAGATGTGGAGGCTCCCACGGTGCTCGTCTGCAAAGGGCTCCTGGCCCAGGTCCTTGAAGGTGGCCACCATTCCCTCACCGCTCTGGATGTCCACATCATAGGCGTAGAAGTAGTCCCCCTTGCGGGTGCCACAAAAATACAAGCCCGAGTCCTCGGGCTGGGCCCGGAAAACCAACAGGCTGAACATGCGGATGCTGAAGCGGACCAGCATGTCACTGCCCACACGCGCCTGGGTTTCCTCTGTCAGCACCCGCCCGTCGAAGTCTGTCAGCACTTTGGTGTGGCTGCTCCCTAGGTGCTTTTGATAGTACCAGACTACAGCAGACACCTCCTCGGGCTTGCAGCGGCAGGGAAGCTCAAAGCTCATGTCTGCCAGGTAGGCTGCGTTGTCAAATATCAGAAAAGCGGGGCAGGGGGTCCTCTGAAAGATGTCCTCCTTCTCCACGATTTCAAAGGCCTGGAGACTCCCCCACACCCACAGGAGCACCGTGGTGTGGGCCAGGTTCATGCCTGCAGGAGGCAATGGTCAGAGGGGGCAGGGCAAAACCAAGGCACTAAAGGTCTGGGCTTCTAGAAATCACTGCCAGGGCGAGAAAGGATTGGGCAGCCAGGAAGAGAAGCAAGAGTCTGCAGAGAAAGTGGCCAAAGGCCAGGCAATTTATTCCTAGCTGATGCACAGGATGTCCTTCTCCTGTTCCAGATAGGATCGTGAGGGAAAACCATTCTAGAACCTGGCCCTCTCCCCATTCTAGAACGCTGGCCCTCACTCAAGAATGGGTCAGGGGAAACCGGAATGAGAAGTGCTAGAACAGGAAAATCTCTGCCTTCCTGCTCTAGGCCCTGCTTGGGTGCTTGGTGGAAAGGTTTTCCCTTTGGTTAATCCAGGAGTTGAGGAAAACCCACCCGCCTGCACATCTGGCCAGATGTGCAGCCTAGGAGGCCGGCCAGACCTAACCTGATTGCTTGGGGCTTTCCCAGGCCCAACCTGTACAGGAATTCAGTCCCTGAGGAAAATACCTTACTTCAAAGGAGGTAGCCTTTGATTATTTGTCGATTAAATGTCCAATCATTTGTTGGGGTATTCTTGTTAAGAGCTATGGAGATCATGGGGCACCTGGGTGGCGCAGTCGGTTAAGCGTCCGACTTCACCCAGGTCACGATCTCGCGGTCCGTGAGTTCGAGCCCCACGTCAGGCTCTGGGCTGATGGCTCAGAGACTGGAGCCTGTTTCCCATTCTGTGTCTCCCTCTCTCTCTGCCCCTCCCCCGTTCATGCTCTGTCTCTCTCTGTCCCAAAAATAAATAAAAAACGTTGAAAAAAAAAATTAAAAAAAAAAAAAAAGAGCTATGGAGATCAGTGTTTGTTTATCACAGAAGATTAATGATTTTGGTTTTTCCTTTTTTTTTTTTTTTTTGAGTGGAGGCTTTAACTGGTATAGCCGGCATCTGGTTGGGCCCACATTCATCTCTCATGGCCACGGGCTAGAGGTTTGGCAGAGGAAGGGTGGGAAGCAAAACTCTTTCAAGTTCTTAGGCCCTTGACCATCCTGCTGATCTACACAGTTCAGAATACTGAGCCACCAAGGGGCTGGAAAAGTCAGGAAGATTCGATTCTTTTATTTGCTCTGAAAATTCCAAGCTGAGAAGGAAATCAGGTGTGGGCTTCTCATTACAGTCCTGCAGAGCCCCCAGGACAACAAGCAGAAAAAGCCTCCAGTGACCACTGGGGGGCTCTGGAGGCAACTGGTCCGGTCAATCCACCTGGTACACCCCCAGCAACTCTTGCAAGAGCCTTTCCTCCTCCTGGATCTCACCAGGCTGCTCCTCCAGACCCCGCTCCTCCTCCTGGCCGAGCCCCTCCTCCTCCTCTGTGGGTCTGAGAGTACTCATGGCCTGCAGCTTCTGAAACAGGCCTCTGCAGGCCTCTCTCTCCACCTGGCTCAGCAGGCTCAGGTTCAGGGTGAAGCGCCCGGTGCTGGCCAGGCTGCGCAGGATCCCTAGCACCACCAACCGGTCGGTTGGCCTCACGTGTTCGGCCAGTGCCACCAGCAGCTCCCCTAGAAGTCCGAACCCCACGTCCATCTGGAAGAGGTGACCCAGCTTTGGACCTCCGAGCTGCAGCAGGGCCTGGTAGCGCTCTGGCCCACTCCGCAGGTGTCGCCGCCAAGCACGGTAGAACTCTGCGGAGGTCTCGGGCTGGACAAGTGTTTTCTCCTGGATCACAAGGAAGGAAAGGAAGTCCAGAGTTCTCCCAGCTGCTCTGCGACACTGAGACAGTGACAGTGAGGGAAGACTGTGGATTTTCATCTTAGCTCTAGTGTTGCTCTCTGAGCACTGGGTAGGCTGTGGTCCCTGTAGGCTTGGTTTTCAGATGAGGGAACTGGGAATGGGACAGGGAGGGAGGGTCCCAAGGAACCTGGCCATGATTTGAGAATCTCAGTTGTACCGGGATGTTCCCACTGATGAATGCGGACATAGCCCTGCTCTATGAGAGTAAGTCAGGCTTTACTCTGAGCAGGGCAGAGCGATGATGGAAACCTCAGAAAGAGAGAAAGGAATTCAAGGTGAGTGTTAAGAATCTGACAGGCTGGGCCTCTCTCCCAACAGTGCCACAGGATCATTATACTACCTACCATATAACCTGGGAGCAGAACAACTCCAGTCTCATCTGAGAGTGCAAGTCAAAGGACTAGTCGTGGAGGAGACCTGCCTGGCCCACCTTTCCGACTTGTTCCACCCAGTTTAACTCACCCTCACCATCTGCTGGTTGCTTTTCTTTCTGGGATTGGAGGCAGAAACCTGCCTCTGTTGGTTTAACATGAGAAATAAGGAAGAAGTATGGGTGGTAAGGAGACAGGATTAGAGGTTTGGGCAGAGAATCCTACTGGGCTGAAGAGGCTGGGCCTCACCCACCTGGGAGATTTCAGTGGCCTCCTCCTGGGAGGTCCCTCTCTGAGTAGTGTGACAGTTCCAGGGCACAGTCCTCTTTCCTCCTATCTTGTCTTTCCGCTCCAGTGGCTTCAGATGTGATGCAAGGACAATACCCCTGTGGGCAAAAGCCAGAGACTGGAGGACGGACTTAATGCTATCTGTGGATGTGAAGTGGCTAGACTTTGCATAATAGAGACTAAACCTATCAACAAGCCAATATGACAATAATGATAGCAGCAACAATAGCTGACAGCTTTTGAGCACCTCCCATGTGCCAGGCACTGTGCTCAAAATCTTACATGTAATTATTTATTTAATTGTAACAATAATTACTCTCTCTTACAGATGAGGGATAGAAGCTCAAAGAGGTTAAATAACTTGCACAAGATCAGATACGTAGCAGAAGGTAGGGCCAGGACTGAGCCCAGAATTGTCTGACTTCAAAACACATGCTCTTATCCACACTCATCCACATAGTAACAGGAGCTGAGAAAAACAGCATTAAGCGAACCTGAACTCCTCATAGGAAGCCACCTTCTGTTCCACTGCCCGGAACTTGGCAGCATTCTCCCGTTTGTATTTCTCATCAGCAGCGAGTGCAGCCTGCAGCTCTTTCTCCAAAGCCTTGAAATCAATGATGTTGTTCCTTTCCATGATCTGTTTCTAGGAAGGCAAAGGAAATGGACATCATGGAGGGTCAATATCAGGGAGGAGGATGTGTCTGCATTCTTTGCCAGCCTACAAAAATCCCAAAGTACTCTGGATATCTTTCCACTTATCTTGTTGGATGGTGTTACAAAAACACTCAGGGCCCCTGAGTGGCTCAGTCAGTTGAGTGTCTGACTCGATTTCAGCTCAAGTCATGATCCTGCAGTCGTGCGTTTGATCTCCGAGTCGGGCTCTTTGCTGAGCGTGGAGTCTGCTTGGGATTCTCTCTCTCTCTCTCTCTCTCTCTCTCTCTGCCCCTCTCCCTCTCATGCATGCTCTCTCTCTCTCTCTCTCTCTCTCTCTCAAAAAAAAAAAAATCTAATTCTCTACAGGGGGAGCGGAGTTGCAGTGAGAACTTGCTTAAGACTTGTCACGGAAAGTACAGAGTACTGACTTTCAGTTTAGAGCCCTGTCTTTAAAAAATTTTTTCTTAATGTTTATTTATTTTTGAGAAGAAGAGACAGAGTGTGAGGGGGGAGAGGCAGAGAGAAAGGGAGATATAGAATCTGAAGCAGACTCCAGGCTCCAAGCTGTCAGCACATAGCCGGACATGGGGCTTGAACTCACAAACCACAGGATCATGACCTGAGCCAAAGTTAGACGCTTAACCCACTGAGCCACCCAGGCGCCCCTGGAGCCTTGTCTTAATTTTGTTCTCAGCCTCTAAAAATATTTTAATTTTGGTGCTTCTACTGAAGAGACATTTGGGTCTCAGGATTCAGTCCCTTCACCATTCCATATGGGCTCACTCTATAGTGAGGTGCTATGACAGAGGACCTCCCACAGAAGCAGAACTACTGTTAACTATACTCTTGAGCCCAGGGATAAAATTTCACCCATCATTAAATGTTTTTAATGGGGAATGATACTTTCCACCCAAACCAGATGCAATGACTGAGCAGGAAATGAAGCAGAAGTGGCAGAGGAAGGGGCTCTATGATCCCAGTTCCCAAATCCCTCCGTCCAGAACAGGGCTGGAGCACAGGTTCCTAGATACTTGAGCAACCTCTTCAGTTCTGCCACTGTACAATGGCATTCTGCAACCTCTGCTTATGTGAGGCTGATTGATCCGTTCTACAGAAAAATCCTCTACATGGGTTCTAGTCCGGGCTCTGGCATTTACTTGCTGGACCTCTCTGAACCTCAAACTTTTGCGGCATTGTGCCAGACTTTGTGGCGGAGCCATCACCAACAGCCCTAGGGCAGGGAAGCAGGAGGTCTGGACCAACCCCTTAGCCCTTCCGCTCCACCCCAGCATGGGTAAGCTGAATACCTAGAAGGGGTCTGGGCAGGCCAGGAACTGAACTCAGATGTCCTGGCGCCTGTCCAGTTCTGAGCCCTCCCCAATCATTGAAAGACAACAAACTAACCATTCCGCTCCCCCGCCCCTGCCCACCACCCCCGGAGCTCAGGCCTTGGTTTCCTCGCTTTCTTTGGGAATCCCCAGATACACCAGAACAGCACAGCTCAACGTGGACCACGCCCAGCAGCTGTAGTTGCTCAGCAACTGCGCCAACAGCCTGGCCACGTGATCGTCCCGAAGGCCCCCCCCCCTTTCAGGGTGTCTTCAAGGCGCCTGATCAGATTCGTGCCTCCTCAGGCCTCAGTCTCTTTGAAGCAGCCCACATCTTGGTTTGGGGACCCACGACGCCACCTCCTCGGTTCCTGGGTCCGCGGCTGGCATTCCTCCCAGCCGGCCCTCAGGCAAAGGACTGTCCCCGGAGCAGAAACGCGTTTGCGGGGTCCTTCCGAACGGCGGGCGCAGCGGTGCGGCGGCGTGGGGCGGAAGCGCGGTCTCCGGCCCGGGACTAGGAGCATTTGGCTGGGAGAGCGGCAGGTGAGCTGGCGCGGGGTCAGCGTCAGGGGCAAGTTGCTCCGTCTGGGATGAGAAATTAAACAATGTCAGATCTGGAAGGGACGTTGTAAGCTTTCTGCCCCTTTCGCTTTACAGATGGGTAAACAAGCGTGGAGCAAGAAAGGGAAAGAGACGCCCCCCCACACAGCCCGCACCTCGATTCCGGGCTTCCCTCAATGTCGACCCGTGCATAAAATTCCTTTCCTGGGCAGAGGTCGTTGTCTTACTGTCCAGTCCCATCTCATCCCTCTTCCATTTCTGCCTTCTTCACTTCTTCTCTACCAAGCTCCCTCCGTCCTTATTCTGTAGCGGGAAGCTGCAGTGAGGTTTGGCCACTAGTTTTGTGCAACTGTGGGCAAGTCAGCTATCTTCTCTGTACCTTGTAGGAGGCATTCATTCATTCAACAGATACTTACCGAGGTCTTGTTTTGTGCCAACACAGTTCTAAGTGAAAAAACAAACAAACGACTTTGCTTAAATCATAGTTGAGGAGATGATAGTGAAAATGACGTGAACAGGTACATGTGAAGGAGGGACTAGTGCTAATAGTAATAAAACAGTGGAAGTCGGGGGTTGGAGAATGTGTGTAGGGGGACTATATTTGTTGTTAATGTTTATTTTGAGAGAAAGAGTGGGGGTGGGGCAGAGAGAGGGAGAGAGAGCCCAAGCAGGCTCCACGCTGGCAGCACAGAGCCCGATGAGGGGCTTCATCTCATAAATCGTGAGATCCTGACCTGAACCGAAAATCAGGAGCGGACACTTAACCTACTGAGCCATCCAGGCACCCCAGGGAGGACTATTTTTATTTTAGAGTGACATTGTCAGAGAGTGACATTTTGGAAGGGACCTGAGTAAAATGAAGGAACACGGTATAATATCCAAGGGAAGAGCATTTGAGAAGAGAGTAAGTGCAATGACTCTGGAGTGATTAGCTTGGTTTGTTCCATTAGCAGCCTTTTCGAAAAATGTGTGCGATTTCATGGATCTTGGGAGAATGAAATGAGCACAGATGTGATAGCTCTTTGGAAGTAAAAAGAATCTCTATGCACATGAAAGTTACTCTACTTACATTTAGTTACAAGTTTTAGAGCTAGTCCTTTACTTGAGATAAATATCACTATCTCAGAATTAAATATTTGAAACATTTATCCACTTCTACTTATGCAAGGTACTATCTTAGGCATTGGCAGCTAGGGACAAGGAATACAGTTCCCTGTATTCAAGAATGGCCAGGGGTGCCTGCATGGTTGTCGGTTAAACATCCGACTTCAGCTCAGGTCATGATCTGTGGTTTGTGGTTTCGAGCCCTGCAGGGGGCTCTGTGCTGACAGCTCAGAACCTGGAGCCTGCTTCAGATTCTCTTAGTCTCCCTCTCTCTCTCTGCCCCTTCCCTGATCACACGCTTGTGCCTGTGCACTCTCTCTCTCTCTCTCTCAAAAATAAACATTAAAAAAAAAAAAAAAGGATGGCTAAAATATGCTTGTTAACATTTATTGAGTCTGGGGTGGGGGCGGGGGAGAGAGAGAGAGAGTGAATGAATCCCAAGGAGGCTCCACGCTCAGCCTGAAGCCAAACACAGGGCTTGATCCCACAACGCTGGGATCATGACCTGAGCCAAAATCAAGAATTGGACACTCAACTCTTGATTGACGGACAATCAAGAGGATGCTCTACCAACTGAGCCACCCAGGTGCCCCTAAGTCTCATACCTTTTTATGCAGTGGAGATTACTCCATTTTCCAGTTGAGGAAATAGATTTGGAGGAGTGCAGTAACTTACTTGAAGTACATCGTTATTAAGTGACAAAGTTAGGATTCAAATCTAGGTCTTTGAACTCTTTTAACCCTTACCCCACCTCTGGTCTGTTATTACTTATAAACTGTAGGGTTGTTGGAGAGGTTAATTAGTAGTAAACTGTCATTCATGGCAGAATTAAATGCTGATTAAGGTACAAAAGGCTATAGCCATGTAGGGGAGTGAGAAATTGAGGATCTAGAAAAGCTGGAAGGAGGTGGCATTTGAGTTATTACTTTAAATAGAATTTCCATAATTGAAGTAGAGAAAACCCAGAAAATACTTATTAATTACAATGATAAAACTAGTAACTTGACATTGAAAAAGTCTGGGAAATATCACCATAATTGAGTGATTAAATTAACATCACCACTAATGAGACAAATTAAAATCGTGAACCACCTGATAAGAGATGCACTGAAAGGAACACTGCATTACTTCTGAGATATTCTGCCAAAAAAACAAAACCTGAATCTAATCATAGGGAAATATCAGGCAAGCCCAAATTAGGGGACATTTTACAAAAATCAATAGCCTGTAACCTTCAAAAGTGTAGTGTCATAAGAGTCAAGGGGAGACTGGGGAGCTGTTGTTGAATGCAAACATGGGATCCTAGGTTGGCTTTTTTTGCTGTGCAGGACATTATTAGAACAGTTTGTGGGGGTGTCTGGGTGGCTCAGTCAGTTAAGCATCCTCCTCTTGGTTTGGGCTCAGGTCATGATCTCATGGTTTGTGGGTTTGAGCCCTGCGTTGGCTCCACACTGACAATGCAGAGACTGCTTGGGATTCTCTCTCTCCCCCTCTTTCTGCCCCTCCCCTGCTCATGCTTGCTCTAAATAAATAAATAAACTTAAAAAAAACCAATTTGTGAATGTTGAATAGAGGTCTGTGGATTAGGTGGTAGTAATGTGTCACTATTCATTTTCTGATTTTGATCGTTGTGTTTTGGTTATGTAGGAAAATGTCCTTGTTTGTAGGAATCACACACACTGAAGCAGAGGTTGGAAAACTTTTTCTACCAAGGGTCAGATAGTAAACATTTTAGGCTGGTTGAGCCATATGGTCTCAGTTGCAACTACTCAACTTTGCTGTTAACAGTGTAAAAGCAATCACAGACATTATAAATGAATGAGCATGGCTGTGTTCCAATAAAGCTGTTTTTATAGACACTGAAATTTGAATTTTATGCAATTAATTTGCACATATCATGAAATATTCTTTTGATTTTTTTTTTTCAACTTTAAAAATAAAAGGCATTTTTAGCTTGGGGGCTGTATGAAAACCATCAGTAGTTGAGATTGGCCACAGGGCATAGTTTGCTAAACTCCTACTCTCAAGTAGTAGGGGGTGATGAGGCACTGTCAGCAACTTATTCTCAAGTAATTTAGGAAAAAAAATTATTTGTGCTACTTTGCAACTCTCTGGTATTAAATTATTTTAAAGTTAAAATCTTTTTAGTATTACAAGAATAGGAGAAGAGAAGGGAAACAGGGACAACAAGTAAAACAGCGAGGAGGGGAAAGTACAGGGCTTTGGGAGGAGCAGTCAGTGGGTGGCTGTAACTGGGGAGGAGATGTGTGGACGGATACAGTCAACTGTAAGGTTAGAAATACGGGGCTGTGTTGTGCAGACCTTGGCTACCTTGCCAGAATCTAACTCCTCTTTTCCTTGAATTTTAGCATCATGGATACCGACTTATATGACGAGTTTGGAAATTATATTGGACCAGAGCTTGATTCTGATGAAGATGATGATGAACTGGGCAGAGAGACCAAAGATCTTGATGAGGTAAAACAAATTTATTGCAATTTTCATCTTTCTCTTAAAAAAGAAAAAAAAGTACTGGATCATCTGTGCTCCCATAATATCCTGTGTACATCTGTCACATTGCACCTTTTTTTTTTAATAATTATTTTATGTTTATATATTTATTCTGAGAGAGAGACAGCACAGACCCCAACATGGGGCTCGAACCCACAGACTGCGAGATCATGACCTGAGCTGAAGTCAGACGATTAAGTGACTGAGCCACCTAGGTGCCCCAGTTTTTAATTTTTTTTTATAAGCCAGTTTTTTCCTTTTTTTTTTTTTTTTTAAATGTTTATTTATTGTGAGAGGGAGGAATGGAAGAGAGAGAGAATTCCGAGCAGGCTCCATGCCCAACAAGGGGCTCAATCCCACAAGACTGGGACCATGACCTGAGCGAAAATCAAGAGCCGGATTCTCAACTGACTGAGTCACCCATGTGCTCCATCCGAGTTTTTCTTTTTAAAAATATCTTAAAGAGAAGGGTGCCTGGGTAGCTCAGTTGGTTGGGTGTCTGACTTTGGCTTAGGTCATGATCTCACGGTCCATGAGTTTGAGTCCTGCATCGGGCTCTGTGCTGACAGCTCAGAGCCTGGAGCCTGCTTTGGATTCTGTCTCCCTCTCTCTGCCCCTCCCCCTCTCACTCTCTGTCTCTCAAAAATAAACATTAAAAACAATTTTTAAGAATATTTTAAAGAGATATTTTTCACCTTACAAGCAATTGGTGAATACATTCTCATTCAGATCAAATAGATAGAAAGTCTTTTTGGTCCTTATTCTATTTCACTCCTCCTAAGGTAATCATTATAACTCATGATGGCCTCATGGAAAGAATATGGGCTGGGTTATAATACAGTTAGGAGAGGTCACAGCTGATAGAACAGTGGAACCCAAAGAGTATCGATTAATGGATCACCACCAGAGGTGACGTGCCCCAGGCATCCATGGTTGGTCTCATCCTTTCAACCATTTTATCAATGACCTAGTTGAAGATAGAGAATTCACACATGACATAAGCTAACACACTGGATAGCAGACTCTTAATTCAGAGTGATCTCAACAAACTTGAATACTGAACTAAATAAAGGAATTCATTCATTATTTATAATCACTTACTGTTTGCAAGGGATCATGATACAGAGAGAGCCAAGGCACTATCTCTGCCCTCCAGGAACCTACTGCCCACCAGGAGAAATGAAGTATGAAAATATGTATAGCATGAAGCAGGGAGGGACAAGTGCCATTTAAATAATTTTATCTTAGTACTGTAGTAATAGTTTATAAGGAGGGATTATTTCTGGCTGGGATGACCAAGAAAGGTATCTGAGGAAGTGATGTTCATAGTGGAGCCAAAGACTGGGGAGGCATCTGTAGGGATAGAAAGTGGAGTGATTAGTGGTTGCCTTCAATTCGGGCCATGGGATTGGGGAGTGATGGCCGAAGGGTACAGGATTTCTTTTTGGGGTAACAAAAACGTAACGTCGTTTGTGGTGGTGGTTGCACAGCTCTGAATATATTAAAAAACCACTGAATTGTGCACTTAAAATGGGTGAATTTTGGGGAATGTCAATTATATTTCACTAATGCTGTTAACAAAGAACTACTTTAAAGAAAAAATGGGATCGCTTAGGCTATGTGTGAACATTCTCCCCTCAGTCCCTAGTGTTGAGTTCCTCCTACTCTGGTTCATGCTCCTTGATACTGTTGCTCGTGCAGGGTCCTGCTCTTGTTTAGTTTACTTATTAATTCCTTTTTATCTCTTTCTCGTGCCTGTTACCATAGTAATCATTATAGCACGTGCACGTGTGTCTCTGTATGATGTATAAAATGTGAGTGGTTGCATTGTTAACGTAAGTACCGCAGTGGCATCAGGTTTCTGTGTCTTCCTGCTTCTCACTTCTTCCACCAGGCACTGCGGTGAGTGATGTGCTTTTGGATCCATCCTCTGGTGCTGTGTGTCCGTCTGGTCTGATTGCTGCTCAGTAATCCCTGGTGGGCATTGCTTTCTTCCTCCCCAAAAATAAAGCTGCAGTGGATATTCTCAGATATGTCCCTTTCTGTACCATGTGAAAATGCCTTTGGGTTACATTCCCAAAAGCAGAGTTGCAGATCCCAGGATCAGGTACATATTTAATGTGTTTATTTCAGGGGTTTAGTTTAGTTCAGGGGTTTTCACGAAGTGCAGTCAGATTGTTCCTCACCTTGCCTGCACTAGTCAATACTGCTTCCAGCAGAACGAGAGTTCTTGTAGCCTCCCTGTCCACACGGGACGCACAGACTTTAAAAACGTTTTTGTTTTGATGTAACAGTAAAGAGGTGCATGAGATTTTGATAATGGAGGGAGGAAAGAAGGAAGAACATTCTAGAAAGGAATGCAATGAGCAGGAGCCCAGAGGTTGCATGTTAGGAGGAAATGATTTCTCCTCCCAGTTGCCACAGCGCAGTCCTTGGAGGACGGCTGCAGGGATGAAGCACAGAAGAGGAGGGACCAGACTCTGGAAGGCCTTGAATGGAGAACTGGGAGAAAGGGGTGACAAAAAATAAAAACAAAATAAAATAAATAATAAAAATTAAAAAAATAAAAAAATTTAAAAAAAGAAAGGGGTGACATGATCAAAGCACGATGCTGGGACCCTTCCTTTAGTGAAGGGAGGGTCAGGAGGCCAGGAGCTCATCATGGTGGAAGGGTGCACAGGTGTGGAGGTGGGGGGGGGGAAGAAAATGGGAGCAGTGAGATGACTAGCAGAACACTGGTTATTAAATAGAAATGAGAAAAAGGCGCATGTGTAGTTTTATTTTAGATTTGTCAAGTTTGAGCTACCAACAGGACACCCAGCTAGAATTAATTACAGGTAGTTGGAAATTATTACATAAAATCCTACAGTTAGATTCAAAATGCAGTCAGCAGTATGGGGCCGGAGGGAACTGGCTTAATAGCCATTGTGGGGCCACCACCAGGAGAATATGTACAGCTACCCAGAGAGCTAATGTAATGTCAGGTCACGTTAATAGAAGTAGAGCGTAAAGGTGATAGAGGTAGCCAGTCGGCATACCACTGGAGGGTTTTTTGTTCTTTTTAAGAAAGAAGTTGACGTGCTGGAATTTGTGTGAAGGAAAACAGGCTCCCACCAGTATATCCACCCACCTCCCTACCTCTGTGCCATATGCCTTCCCTCCTGTTCTTATGGATGATTTGTTTGCGTTCCTATCTACTGGAAACTAGGTCCCATCCCTTCTCACCTACCTGTGAGTTCTCCCCCTCCTGTGCCAGTTTTTCCTCCGCTAGATCATTCCCATCAGCATATAGACATGCTGATATTTCATCTTAAAATCCTCTTAACTGATCCAATATCCCCCTTCCTGTTACCCTGCTTCCCATTGCAGCATATCTCAAAACAGTCAGTGATACTTGCTGTCTCCAAATCCTCTCCTCCCTTTTTATGTCCACCCCATTTCTATCCTCTGCTTCTCCCATTCCACAGAGCCCGCTCTTGTCAAAGTCACTAGTGACCTCTGCCCCAGACCCAGTCCTCATCTTCCTTGACCTATCTGCAGCATCTGACCCGGCTGATCACTCCCTCCTTAAAATCCCCTCTTCTGTTGGCTTCCCCGGAACCCCCTAGTTTTCCTTCTCACTGGCAACCATCATCACAAACAACTATTTTAATTAATTAATTAATTAATGTATTTATTTATTAAGTTCTATTTTAGAGAGAGCACATACAAAAGTTGGGGAGAGGGGGAGAGGCAAGGGGTGGGGTAGGAGGGGAAGGGGGGGAGAGAGAGAGAGAGAGAGAGAGTATCCTAATGAGGCTCCACACTCGGCACAGAGCCCCCAACACGGTGCTCAATCCCACAATCCTAGGATCATGACCTAGGCCAAAATCAAGAGTTGGATGTGCATCCAACTGATCCACCCAGGCACTCCATTTTATTTTATTTTTATTTTTATTTTTATTTTTATTTTTATTTTTATTTTTATTTTTTAACATTATTCATTTTTGAGAGACAGAGCATGAGCAGGAGAGGGGCAGAGAGAGAGGGAGACACAGAATCCAAAGCAGTTCCAAGCTGAGCTGTCAGCACAGAGCCTGATGTGGGGCTTGAACCATGAACTTTGGGATCATGACCTGAGCTAAAGTCAGACGCTTAACTGACTGAGCCACCCAGGCACCCGCAGGCACCCTGTTTTAAATATTATTTATTTATTTGCTTTTTATTTGTCACAAACAGTTGTAAAATACTTTCATCATCCCAGAAAGAAGCCCCATACCCCTTAACCATTGCCCTGCAATTCTCCCAGCCCCAGGCAACCACTAATCTACCTTCTGTCTCTATAGATTTGCCTATTCTGGGCATTACATATAAGTGGAATCCTATAATATGTGTGGCCTTTTGTGTCTGGCTTCTGTCACTTAGCATAATATTTTCAAGGTTTGTCCATGTGGTAGCAGGTGTAAATATTTCATTTTTTTTGGTCAAATGATATTCCATTGTATAAATATACCACATTTTATTTATCCAGTCATCAGTTGATTGACATTTGGGTTGTTTCCACTTTTTGACCATTGTGAGTAATGCTACTATGAACGTGTGTGTATAACTTTTTGTGTAACTTAGATTTTCAGTTGTCTTGAGTATACATCTATTAACAGAATTACTGGGTCGTAGGGTAACTCTGTGGTTAACATTTTGAGGAACTACCAAACTTTTCCAAAGTGGCTGCACCATTTTACATTCCCACCAGCAGTGTCTGAGGGTTCCAGTTTCTCCACATCCTCACCAACACCTGTTATTATCTGTCACAAAGGTATTTTTCAAGAACAGCTCTGAATCTAAGTAAAAAATCTAAAGGTATGAACTTGTTCCCAGCTTCTACCTCTTATTTCTGACTTCTGCCCTTGAAGGAAGTGATTTTTCCCCTTAAAAGGATGTGTTATGATAAGCGATTTGTTTTCTCCAGTCTCCGTCCACTTGTGATCCACATGTAGGAAGGGGCTAGCTTAAAGCAGGAGAGTCATCTGTACAGACTTGTCTTTGTAAAGGATCACGCAAGAGTAGAGCCTGCCCCACTGACTCCCTGGCGCTGAACTCAAAATAAGAAGCTGTCAAGCCTGTGAAGTCATTGCTCTTGAGTCACATAACGTAGACGGTCACTGAGAAGGAAAGGTGTGTGCCTCTCAGGACCTCCTCCCCTCTCTTGCTGTTAGATGGATGATGAAGACGATGACGATGACGTAGGAGATCACGATGAGGACCACCCTGGGATGGAGGTGGTGCTGCACGAGGACAAGAAGTACTACCCCACAGCTGAGGAGGTGTACGGTCCTGAGGTGGAGACCATCGTGCAAGAGGAAGACACCCAGCCTCTCACCGGTAAGTCAGCAGCACCGGGTCGTGAGAGGTGAGATCAAGAAAGCTTCAGTTCGTAGCCGTGGTCGGTGTGGAAAGTTCAGGGAATGAACTCATTCGTTTTTCTTCACTATGCTCAGTATTGCTTCCGAATTGAGATTTGTCTAACCCTGTTTTAACATGTAGTACAACTTGTAGCTTGTTACTAAGCAAAGAGGAATCGCTTCTTTATTTATTGAATTTTGGTTTCGGTGCTTATGACTGTATTTTAAGTTCTTTGTCTGGCGTGAGCTGTTTTTCCATCCAAAGAATCCCAACTCCTTTACCCAGTCCACACAGTGCTGATCTTCCACTTCTTTAATCATTTTCATTCATCTTCTGGGAAGTGGTTGGATTTCATAAATGCAAGGATAGATTTTGAACTGACACTGATCTCAGCCTATATCCAGTCCCTTTCCCTTCCTCCCACAAAATGAAGTCCAAACCCCTCAGTCCATAGTTTGAGAGCCTTCTCTGTCTCGTGCCAAACTGCATTCCCAAACGTGTCTGAACGTATGAGTGATCCTTGAGAATAACATAAATTGATGTCACATATCATACATTCTGAAAGCTCAGTCTACTGAAATGGGGCTCTGTATTTTTATGTTTTATGCCAACCTGCGCATCACAACTTTTGTTTTCCTGCCTAGAACCTATAATTAAGCCGGTGAAAACCAAGAAGTTCACTCTGATGGAGCAGACTTTACCTGTCACGGTGTATGAAATGGAGTAAGTTACAAGGTTTCTCAGCCTCTCTGCACAAATAGTGTGGGTTCATTTTTCTGTGGAGGTAGGAGGTGGTTTGTGGTTGAAGTAGCCAATGAATTATAAAAGCAAAAATCCTCCCCTACAATTTGCCAGAATTTTCCTTGAGCATACATGGGTGCTGGACTATGTAGAGTCCATCTTAACTTTTCTCCTGGCTCTCATTCAGACTTCAGCCTTTTCTTTTCCAACCCCTTAGTTTGGTATTAGAAGCCACCCTTGGAGACAGAACTCGGTATTGTAATGGTCAGTGTTGAGACCACCAGAGCGCATTTTGACTTGATAAGATTGCTAAGTGTTTGGGGAATATAACAATTCTATATTTTGGAAAGGAGGGCACAAGTAGGTGGATACATGTGTAGAGTACTTAGACTCTTCATACAGCAGACTTTTGAAAATATTTTCATTGATGAATTGCATTTGTAAGGTACCCATTATGTTGAAGTGCTTGTGACTCATTATTAGATAATGAAACTTAAAAAAAAAATGTTGACATCTAGTACATCTGAGAGAGTAGGGTCCCTTCTGGAATGGTCAGGTCACCTGCCCTCATTCAGCCGTTTTGGAAACAACTTTTCAATTATCTTCCAAACTTGCTTCATGTTCTCTTGTGTTCTCACTGGTGATTTTTTAAATTTTCCAATCTTTGTTTCTTAAACTTTTTTATTTTATTTTATTATTTTATTTTATTTTATTTTATTTTATTTTATTTTATTTTATTTTATTATTTTAGAGAGTGTGAGCTGGGGAGGGGGCAGAGAGGGAAAGAGAGAGAAAGAGAGAGAGTGAATCTTAAGCAGGTTCCACGCTCAATGTGGAGCCCAACACAGGGCTTGATTTCATGACTCTGGGCTCATAACCTGAACCAAAATCAAGAGTCAGACACTGAACTGACTGAGCCACCTAGGTTCCCCCAAATTTCCAGTCTTTGAAAGCGGGCTAGAGATTTCAAAGAGCCAAAGTCCTCTGAAGGCTACCTGCCATGAGTAATGTGGGTGATAAACAAGACAGATAGTGCTGGTTTTGATCAAGATGGAACTCATTAACGAGATGGGGGTTTCTCAAAAGTTTTGTTAACTAGCTCTGAGGACAATTTCGAAAGAGAAGCTCTCTCAGTGATTTTAAGTCCCCTTAGCATTAATGGAATAAATCTATAGTGTCTAACCTGGAGATTTTGAATGGGGCAGTCCTTGTGTGCGTGCCCGTGGGTATTCGTACTGGTATTTGGGTTTGCTTTTCTTGCTTGCTTTTGAAATCTCATGATTTTACTGGTGAAATCCCCATTTCATAGGTTGGTTCACCTCGCGGGTAAGTCTCTTCCGTTCCCAGAGCCAGAACCAGAACCACGTAGATGTAGAAATCCACGTGTGCCTCTGAGTGCTCTCCAGTTGGTCTGAGAGTTTTCCTGACAAAATACCTGAAACAGCTCTGTGCCACTCCCCACTTGGAAGCTTTTGCCAAAGTCCCTTTTCTCTTTCCCTTTCTCCTTTCAGCTTCTTGGCAGATTTGATGGATAACTCGGAGCTCATCAGAAATGTGACCCTCTGTGGCCATCTCCACCATGGCAAGGTGAGAGAACTTTCAGCTACTTGGAACAGGATTTCTCTTAGTTCCTGCTCTCTTTTTCAGCCCTCAGAGTCACAGATTGGGGTTTGAAGCCATAACATTGGACCTCCTGATTCTGGGGGGCCTCCATGCCTAGTGTGAATCCATTTTGTGAAATTCTAGCTTTTCCTGAGCAGCAGGTGGAGCCTGTTTCTAAGCCACTTACAGCCTTGTGTCTACATCTGGACAGAAGAGGGGAAATTGAGCCTTACTCTGATTTTATAAGTTTTCATTTCCCGGGGGAATGCTTTGTCCAAGAAAGATTTCATCTTTCATTTGAAAATAATCCTGTGGCTTCAGTGTTAATCCCTTGCTGTCCCATAATCCTCCTTGCTCTCCTCTTCCTCTCCTTATCCCTAAGTTATGTGGTGTATTGGGCACTGGGGGAGGGGTAGAGTAGATTTTCCTTTGTGCTTGACAGATCTTAACCTTCTCTTCCCTTTCAGACATGTTTTGTAGATTGTTTAATAGAGCAGACTCACCCGGAAATCAGGAAGCGCTATGACCAAGATGTGAGTAGAAATTCTGTGGAGGGTTTAGGATGAACCATTCAGAATATGGTGTCTCTCTCTTTCCCTTTCCTTCCACTTTCCCACTCTTGTTATAAATAATGACACCTACAAAGTGCTGCTTTATAATTGTAATCTCTATTCATAGCCTTTAAGAAAGTAATTTTAACTTTCTCGAGAGCATAGAGAATATTAACCTGCAGTATTTTTGGATGATCTGTTCTGCACTTGGGATCTTTCCTCTGTTCTGATATATCCTGACTTTTATAGCCTGTTCTTTCCTGTCATAGTATTAATAGTCTACTCTATAAATATAATACAATTGGACCTTGTTGTTTTCATGATAAATTTAAATGCCTGTGAATGAGGCCAAGTGTGGCTGGAAGTCTCAGAGCAATAAATGTTCTGTGTCTGCTAGATTGAGTGTTTTGACGTGCGGGGCGTTCCATAAAGGCTGGATATGTCTCCCTTCACCACTTTAGAATTCAGTGTATTTGATCAAATCGAGCTCTCCAGCCATACCTGGTCCTCGGTGACCACCCTAACCCCCCAGAAAAATCCATTCAGGAGCATTTTCCATCTGAGAGGGCACTGGTCTCATTGTTTGGAATTTCTGTAGAATACCCTTCTGTCTTCCATCTATCCTTCTGAGGCAGAAACCCTTGAGTTGGGAGCTGGTGGGGGAAAGTGATTGATGGTTTGTGTGGGAGAGGAGTCTGAAGTCAGTTGGTAACAGCGCTTCATTTTTTTTTCAGCTGTGCTACACTGACATCCTCTTCACAGAGCAGGAGGTAGGTGTTCCTGGGGAAATCCAATTGTTGCCCACACCAGACCCATCAGGAGTTCTATAGGGAATGTGGGGGAGCCTTTATGCTAACACTTTGCTCTATACTGTACTCCCTCTCTCACTCCCACCTCACATCTCTTTATCTTGTTGCTTCTCCCAGTCGTCCCCTGATCTGTGTATATTACTTGAAAGAGAGCTGGGCAGGCAAGCTTTAGGGTAGGTGGGGGGACCTTCCTACCCTTACTTTTAATTTGGCCTAGTAGGGCAAGGCCCAAGAGGTGATATCTACATTTCTGCAATAAGTTATATAGAAACCCAACAGGATTTTTAAATGACATCATCCTCAAAACCCATGAGATGATTCCATCTATATGATGATCTCTTTCTAGGAGTAGCTTCTCTTTGAGAGTGGGTACCTCTGTCGTTGTGCTTCTATTCTGTGTAAAGCAGTGAGCGTACCTCACTGTCTTTCCCATTCCAGCTGGTGCCTCTTTCTTCCATCTGGATCTTTCCCCTGCTCTCTGACCCCTCTCTTTCCCCTCTCCTTTATTTGTCTCTTTTTCTTAAATGACCACATTGAGAGCTCAAGTTCGTAAGTACGGTTTATTTACTAAAGGAACTTTGAACGGTGCAAGCTTATGATAAGTAATTAACAGATGTTAGCTTTTGTTTTTTAACATGTATGACTAGAGTGTTTTTAATACTTACTTCTTTTTATAACTTTTGGTTCCCAAGTTTTATTCAAGAACTCATACAAAATATTCCAGATAGGGGCACCTGGGTGGCTCAGTCGGTTGAGCGTCCGACTTTGGCTTATGTCATGGTCTCACGGTTTGCAAGTTTGAGCCCCACGTCAGGCTCTGTGCTGACAGCTCAGAGCCTGGAGCCTGCTTCAGATTCTGTGTCTCCCTCCCTCTCTGCCCCTCGCCAGCTCACACAGTCTCTCTCAAAAATAAATATTAGGGACGCCTGGGTGGCTTAGTCGGTTGAGCATCTGACTTCAGCTCAGGTCACGATCTCACAGTCTGTGAGTTCGAGCCCCGCGTCGGGCTCTGTGCTGGCAGCTCAGAGCCTGGAGCCTGCTTCAGATTCTATGTCTCCCTCTCTCTCTGCCCCCCTCTGTCTCTCTCTGTCTCAAAAATAAATAAAAACATTTAAATAAATAAATAAATAAATGAAATAATGAATGAATGAATGAATGAATATTAAAAAATTAAAAAAATATATTCCAGATAAATGCATTTTAATCTTTCTCTTCTTCATTGTGGTTAATCCAGAAGTAACACAATTCATAACTCTCTTTGTTGCGAGTAACTACATATAATCACACAGATTATTCTTCTTCAAATTAAAAAAAATTTTTTTAATATTTACTTTTGAGAGAGAGCGAGAGCGCAAGCTGGGGAGGGACAGAGAGAGGAAGACAGAGGATCCGAAGCAGGCTCTGTGCCGACGGCAACTAGCCTGACGTGGGGCTCCAGCTCACAAACTGTGAGACCATGACCTGAGCCGAAGTCCAAAACCCAGCCGACTGAGCCACCCTGGTGCCCCTCTTCAGATATTTTTTGCTGAGATATTTCAAACACCTTTTGGAAAAAAGGCACCTCAGAAATGATAGTAATCTTGCTCTTGCTCCTTTGAATGGTTACAACCCCTCCACCAACATTCCCGACTTTGCCATTCTCTTTGATTCTCTTGAGGAAACTGCTCCAAATTGGCAGCATCCATGATTCCATCTCCTACAAAGTGGGTGCAGTCAAGGGTAGACTTCAGAACTTTTTTTTTTGTGCCCCTTTGTCACAAGCTTTTTCGTGGGTGCCATGGTGGCAGCGGGGGCCAAAAGGATCTAATTTTTTTTGAAACCCTAAAATGCAGCAGGATGTTTCGTTTCACTTATATAATGCTTTAGTTATTTTTTGTTAACTGTGTATTAAGATCGTAGGATCCTGGATTCTCTGTTAAGATTTAATCCTACTTGTTCTTTTGGTTTTTTGTGGGTTTTTTTTTTTTTTTTTTAAGTTTATTTATTTTGAGAGAGAGAGAAAAACAGAAAACAGAGCGGGGAGAGGGGCAGAGAGAGGGAGAGACAGAATCCCAAGCGGGCCTCACACCATCAGCGCAGAGCCTCACATGGGGCTCGAACACACAAACCGTGACGTCGTGACCTGAGTTGAGGTCAAGACTTGGGTGCTTAGCCGACTGAGCCACCCAGGCACCCCTATTTTTACTTTTGTTGTATTTGAACGAGACCTCTGCAAAAATGATGTTTAACACCAAGATAGCTCGTCTTCAGGGTCATTCTGATTAGAGGCCTAGATAAAAATAACACTCAAGAAGAGACGTCAGCGTAACTACTAGCAACTGGCAAGCCCCTGGAGCAGAAGGAACTCCTCTTGCATAGGAAGAAGTCCCGATGACCACTCTTTCTTCGTGATTTCAGAGAGGTGTTGGCATCAAAAGCACTCCAGTGACAGTGGTCTTGCCAGATACCAAAGGAAAGTCTTACCTCTTCAATATCATGGACACTCCAGGTGGGACATTCCTTTTACTATGAGAACCTTGCCCTCGTTTTTTGTGCTCTCTTTCCAGAATAGAACAGAGCATTTCGTCTTTGTGTTTACATTCCTTCACTTCTCCTTCCGTTGAGATAATTTCCTTTTTCACTGTCTCCTTTGCTTCTGACTAGTTAATTAGCAGGCACTGTGCAGCAGGCCTTCTATTTCGCTCCTCTCTTTGCTCTGCTCTAAAATATTTAAATATTAGGGAGTCTCATTCATTGACTCATTCCAGCCTGTGTCAGGCCCCATGCTAGACACTTGATAATGAAGGTGAGTCAGACATGGCCCTGGCTTCGGGCACACTAAGTCTTTTGAAGGAAACCGTGGGGTCAGTGCACCAAGTGACGGTGGACATACAGGTCACAGGAGCAGCATACCTTGCCCTGTGACAGACTGTGTCTTTATCTAATAGAAAGGACCAACTCAGGGCAGAGTTTTAAGTAGAAAAACTGGAGCTTTGACAGGTTGACCTTCTTCTCATCCTCGGATGCCCAGTGCCCTGATACCTCTCAGCCCCTGTCCCTGTCCCCCACCAGCAGCACCTTGGCTTATCTCTCATGCACCAGGCCCTCTTGCCCTTTCTCCAGCCTCTGAAACGTCTTGTGCCTCCCAGAACTCTGCTGACTGCTGATGAGACCTAGCTGGTGTGTGAATGTCGATGTTATTGCCCTCCTAGGCAAACACTTCCTTCTTTTTGTGTTTGGGGACCACCGGTATAAAAGTTTAATCCAAGCACATGACTCTACCTGGTAGAATTTTATACGATGTAGGGAGTTGTGGGGAGAAGGGAAAGGGCATGTTTGGGGGCTCACATGCTTTGCAGTGTTCCCTTAGGCTACCTACAAGTTAATTTGCGTCATCCTGCCACCACGCAGGTGACTTACTGGGTATTTGCCTTTCAGGACATGTGAATTTTTCTGATGAGGTCACAGCTGGCTTGCGCATCTCAGATGGAGTTGTCCTTTTCATCGATGCGGCTGAAGGGGTGAGTCTGCCTCTTATGATCCCTCCTCCATGTTAGGTTTGCCCCACACAATGCCTAGTGCATTGAGTGAGCTGGGAACCAGAGACAATGAAAGTCTGTGGGATTAAGGCTCACGTTTGCTCTGAAATTAAGGCAGCCTATGAAGGTCACAATTACTTCTCAGTATGAGTTCTTCACTCCTTGTCCAGTGAAGGTCAAAATGATAGGACCCAAAATAAAATGACAAATGTAATTAAAAGAGGGAAGAGAGTATATTCGTGTAAATGGATTTTAAATATTAATGAGTTTTTTTTTTTAATTTTTTTATGTTTATTTTATTTTTGAGAGAGAGCGAGCGAGCTCAAGCATGAGCTGGGGAAGGGCAGAGAGAGATGGAGACACAGGATCTGAAGCGGGCTCCAGGCTCTGAGCTGTCAGCACAGAATCCAGTGCGGTGCTCGAGCCCACAAACTGTGAGATCATGACCTGCGCCGAAGTCAGATGCTTAACCAACTGAGTCACCCAGGCGCCCCAATGAGTTTTTCTAAAATAGAGTTTGGAATTAAAAGACTCAAGGCATCTTGTGTATTTCTAAATTGAGAGATTAGGTAATTTGGCTAACCTTGTTCATGTTGTCATTGGTGATTTTGCCAGCAGAGGGAGCCAGAGTTGCTTTTTTTTTTTTTTTTTCTTCCCCCTCTTTCTATTCGATTTCATTTTGGAATACACATACTTTCAAATTTATTGAAAAGTTGGAAGAACAGTACAAGGAGTGCACCCTCATTTGCTTTGTAATTCTTTCTCTGTAGATGTATACACACACATATGGGTGTGTATTTTCCCCGTGAATTATTTCAAAATACAATATTTCATCATGTTACCTAAGAACAAGGACATTGACTTACATGACCAAAATACAGTTCCCAAAATCAGGGAATTTAACATTGATACAATATTGTTGTACAGATCTTTTTCTCCAGACCTTACAGAATTTCACTAACTGTCCCAGTAGTGTCCCTTATAGAATTTTCTTTTCTGATCAAGGATGCTGCCTAGCATTCAGTCCTCATGTCTCTTCAGTCTCTTAATTGGAATCATTTGATTGGAACTATTCAATAGCCTTTCTTGGTTTTTTTATAACGGCATTTTTGAAGAGTGTAAATTATACTTGTTTGGTAGTATGTCTCTCCATTTGGCCTTGTTGAATGTTTGCTCCTGATCGCATTCAGGTTATTTTTGACCCAAGTGCAAATGTAGCTGTATTGTTCTTAGTCCATCACATTAGGAGGCCCATGGTGTTACCTTATCCCATTATTGGTGATGCTAACTTTGATTGCTTGGTTAAGGTGGGTTTACCAGTTGTAAAGTTACTATTTTCCCCCTTGGTAATAAATAATTTGTGGAGAGATACCTTGAGGCTCTGTATACATTCTACTCCTTTTCAAACTTTGCCTATTAGTCTTATCATCTGTTAATTTTTTTTTTTAATGTAAGCTCTGTGCCCAGTGTGGGGCTCAAAGTCATGATCCCGAGATCAAGAGTCGCATGCTCTACTGACTGAGCCAGCCAGGCACCCCAAGTTTTATCCTCCATTAATCATTCCTAGTTTATTTCCATAGTAGTTGCAAATGATGATTTTCTAACTCTCATTATTCCTTTTTTTTAATGTATATTTTTTTTTTTAATTTTTTTTTAACGTTTATTTATTTTTGAGACAGAGAGAGACAGAGCATGAACAGGGGAGGGTCAGAGAGAGAGGGAGACACAGAATCTGAAACAGGTTCCAGGCTCTGAGCTGTCAGCACAGAGCCCGACGCGGGGCTCGAACTCACGGACCGCGAGATCGTGACCTGAGCCGAAGTCAGCCGCTCAACCGACTGAGCCACCCAGGCGCCCCTAATGTATATTTATTTTTGAAAGAGAGAGAGAGAGAGAGAGAGACAGTGTAAGAGGAAGAGGGGCAGAGAGAGAGGGAGACACAGAATCTGAAGCAGGCTTCAGGCTCTGAGCTGTCAGCACAGAGCCCGACGCCAGGCTCGAACTTGTGAACCATGAGATCACCTGAGCCAAAGTCAGACACTCAACTGTCTGAGCTACCCAGGCATCCCCTCCTATTATATTTTTTGGTTGGAATTCTATTTTGAGGAAGGGCTTTCCTTTCTCCCCCATTTGCTTATTTATTGTCAGTATGGATACGTGGATTTTTATTTCATTCAGTGGGTTATAATCCATTACTTTCCTTACATATTCTGATGCTCTATCCCAGATTTGGTTAGGTAGAGCTCCTTTGTTCTTTTGACGTGCCCCATCTTTTTTGAAGTACTTCCTTACTTTCAGGCACAAAAAGATGTTCTGGATTCATTTTGTGCCTTCCCTGCCCCAGTCCTGGAATCCGCTATTTCTTCAAGGAGCTCTGGCTCCTTGTAGTGGGGACTGGGATAGAAACAAACGCCATGGTGTGTTCACTGCTCCTGGGGTCCATTACTTCTAGATCTTTTCACTGAACACAGATAATACATACACCCACACATCTATAACTATTTTTTTGTTTATGTTTTTATTTATTTATTTTGAGAGAAAGAGAATGTGCGTGAGTAGGGCAGGGGCAGAGAGAGGGGGGAGAGTGAGAATCCCAGGCAAGCTCTGCGCTGTGAGCACAGAGCTTAATGTGGGTCTCGATCTCACAAACTGAGATCATGACCTGAGCCGAAATCAAGTCAGACGCTCAACTGACTGAGCTACCAAGGTGCCCCAACTATTTCTACACATATATATTAAATGGGATAAATAATAAAAAAAGAAGAAATCGTATTTTCATCCTAATGCCCACAGTTCCATTCAGTACCATAGCTGCTTCCTAAGTCTGCTTCTGTCCCTTCTCCAGCACTGAGAAACCTGGCTCCCAGCATCATCAGGCTGTTTAGTCGTATCTCAGTCCTGCCAGGTGCCCTCTTTACCCTCTGCTTACACCCAGTAATCAGTTTCCCGAGGTTCTCTTTTCCTCATAGTTTGTATTTTCAGATAGTACCTTCTTTGGCTTTGCTCTGGACTTTTCTGCCCTTTTTGCTCTTACCACCACTTTCTGGGTCTTGTATCTCTCAGGTGATGCTAAACACAGAGCGGCTGATCAAGCACGCAGTACAGGAGAGGCTGGCGGTCACCGTGTGCATCAACAAGATTGACCGGCTGATCCTGGAGCTAAAGCTGCCTCCAACTGATGCTTATTATAAGCTGCGCCACATCGTAGATGAGGTCAACGGATTAATAAGGTATAGGACCCGGGGCTCCTGGATGGCTCAGTCTGTTAAGCGTCTGACTCTTGGTTTCAGCTCAGGTAATGAATGATCTCACAGTATTGTGAGTTCGAGCCCCACGTCGGGCTCTGCACTGACAGCACAAAGCCTTCTTGGGATTCTGTTTCCCCCTCTCTCTGCACCTCCCCCACTTGCACTGTCTCTTTTTCAAAAGAAATAAACTTAAATAAATAAATAAATAAATAAATAAATAAATAAATAAATAAATAAGGTATAGGACCCCAGGTGTGGATTTCCTGTCCTCAGGAACTCTGTTTTTTTTACAAGTCTTAACCTTGCACACCTCTGGGGGGCAACCCTGATTTCTTGGGAGTACATAACGAGCTTTTTGGACAAGGCTAGGGGCACATTCCAGGGCTCTATAGGGTTTGACTCCACAACCTCGGCCTCATTGACCCTGTGCCTTCACTGGCTGTACAGCCTAAGACCCACCTTCACTTCTGTGTTGTGTTCAATACCTGGGACTCTCAACTTGGTCTCGCCTTCACCCCATACCAAGTGTGTGAACCTGGGCAAGTGATGCTTGTAGAGCCTCAGGTTCTGCCTCTGTAAAAAAGATGATGATAATAATGCTTACCTAATGGGATGTGATAAGAAATCAGATATTTGGAGCACCTGGTGGCTCAGTCGGTTGAGCATCCAACTTCATCTCAGGTCATGGTCTCACAGTTTGTGGGTTTGAGCCCCACATCGGGCTCTGTGCTGACAGCTCAGCATGAGCGCACGTGCTCTCGCGCCCCTTCTCTGTTTCTCTCTTTCTGCCCCGCCCTCGCTCGTGCTCTGTCTCTCAAAAATAAACATTAAAAAAAAATTTTTTTTTTTTTTAAAGAAATCAGGTAGATATTTGATGTAACCCACTTAGCATAGTGCTTAGCATGCAGTACCTGCCCCATGAATGGTTAGTTGCTGTTATTAACACAGACTCAGTAAGTGAAGGAACTATTGGCTGTTGTTTTTGTGGACATAGTTGCTTTTCAGCAAGATGGATTTCAGGCTTATATTAATAAGTATGAGCGATGGCTGGGAGACCTCACAATACAGTATCAAGGTGACTTTGAAGAATAGGTTAAATATATCATAAAGACAGTCTTATCTGCGGGCTGACAGAAGGACTGGATGACTTATTGTGGCCCCTCAAAGGGCCCAGGATGAAGCTGTCCTATTGAGAGAACACCTCTCCAGTTAAGGACTGGGGATGGTACCTCCGTGGCCAGAGACAGATTTACCTTCGGGAGCCTCCCCCGTATGTAGTACTAATTCTCAACAGTGATTTCTTCTCCCTGGCTCCAGAAGGGCCGAGAATGACTGGAGACCAACATAATATCAGGAACCTCAAAGATGAAATGATAAACTTATTTATTACCTTAAGATAGAGGATGGGACTAAATCCTGATCACCAAAATAAGAAGTCTGATCTCAGTCTCTAAACAAGAAACAGCAACGTGAGCATATTATTTAGAAATATGAGGACCATTGCTCTGAAAGCAGCTTTAACAGAGTTGAAAGCAGTTGCCTCTGGGGAACATAACTTGGGATATGGTGGAATAAGGTAGGAAACTGCTCTTTAGAAGCCAATACTTTCACTTCTAAATTAAGAAATTACATAAAACAATCTGTCAGTGAGGCTAGGGTGTGGATTGAATTCCTGTATATAGCTGGTTTTCTTTGAAACTTTCGTGAACTTGGGATGCTGTGGCTTCTGCGTGGCCTTTAAGATAAAGTTTCCGTGTGAATTTGTATAACAACGCCTAATAAAATAAAGAGGAACTGGGCAGTGAGAGTGGGGAGCCAAGTTGCCCTTGTTTTTTCTTTTGTTTTTTATTCACTTCTGATATTTATGTCTGTTTGTGTTTGTGAAATTGAGATTTCTCAAAAAGGTACTCCACTTTCACATCAGATTCCTTTCCTGTGTTTCAAGAGCTTTGTCTCTGACCTCCAAGGTTCCCCTTGTCTGTCTGGTGCAGTTAACTTCTCCAGGATCATGCATGAAGTTCCCAGCACTGGGAAGTCAGCTTGTTACTGGGAGTTAGGGGACAACTCCATCATGTCACTTTCTTGGGCCAGGCCGCTGGCAGCGCTTGAGTGTGTTATGCAAGCCCCTTCTGAGAACAAGGGCTGGAGAGGGGTGATGACACAGAGTCCCCGCCCTTCACCCTTGGCATTATGTTGGTGTTGCTGCACAGCCCGGCTCTGCACTCATGACTGTCTCTGTTTCAGCATGTACTCCACCGATGAGAACCTGATCCTTTCCCCACTCCTGGGCAACGTCTGCTTCTCCAGCTCCCAGTACAGCATCTGCTTCACACTCGGCTCCTTTGCCAAGATCTATGCTGACACCTTCGGTAAGCTCTGGCTGGCGGGCTGTCTCCCAGCTTCCCCAGAGTCACGGGTGCCTTTCCTGCTGAAGAGTTTAGAATTGGCTTCATGCCAAGGTCCCCTGTTTGGGGGAGCATTTTATCAACTATTATTGTCATGTTTTGGTCTCTTTTTGGCCCCTAGATCCTTTCTTTGGGCCAAGTGGCTTCTAAAGAATAGAAGAATAAAGGTGACTGTGGAAGAAATGGGTGAAAAGGGAGCTCATTTTAGGAATAAGATGTTAGCGTGAGACAGATATTTTCCGAGAGTAATTCTCCATGGCCACAAAGCCCTTTCAGACTTCTTCCTCAGGGATGGAATGTCTGTCACTAGTGGTGCTTCTTCTAGCTGTCTCTCCAGCCATCTGTAGGCACATGGACATTTTGTAGGCCTACTCGAGAGCTCGAGTTGGATTTGCAGTCCGCCGGGATACCCAGCTGAATGATTTTACAGGTCCAGGAGCCTTGGCACAGAGCTCTGGGGCCGGCTTCCCAACTCCAGGAGACTCCTGTGCTCTTTACCTCTGTGCCTCCCGATTCCCTCAGATTCCGCTAACAACCATGTCCTGAGTGTCCAACACTGTCCTTTCGAGGAGGTCACAATTCACCCCGTTTTGAGGACTGCGGAGAGGCCCGGTGAGAGGTCTCACAGCTGACAGGCACTGGAGCTCCAGTGTTTCTGTTCTCACCACTCAGTGGTCCTTCAACCTCGTCTTTGCTCTTGTGAAAGAAATGGGCAAATGCAACTTGTTTGTTTGTTTTTTTAATATGTACTTATCCACTGCATCCTCATTGTAGAAACGTGGACGATACAGTAAAATCTCATCAAGAAAGCAAAACTCACCCATAACCTCATTACCATAACCATGCAAACATTTTATAGTTCTTTCTGTGTTTAGTGTTCTGCATAAATGAGATCACATTTTATAGAGGGACATGTATAATGTATAAAACATAACACAGATAAATTTTCACTCAGCATCGGATCACAGGAATTGGCCAAATTATTTTATTAAAATTCATTTCTATGAATTATTTTCTGTCACTGCCAGTTACTCCCCTGTATAGATGTGCTATAACTTAACTACTTTCTTATCGTTAGGTATACATTTAGTTGTTTCTAGATGGCTCTTTTGAAAAGGGAAAGTAGATGGATAATAAATAAAACTTATCTGAGTAGGGTTCTGGTTTCCAGGTCTCTGAATATTCTTTACATCAGCATGTGAAGCAAAATCCAAGACCATTTCTGTAATTACAGTGTATTAATGATTTCGTTTCTGATTGAAAATGGCCCTGAGCCTCAGGAGAAAGTATTGCCCATCCTAGGAACCCACTGTTAGTTTACAAAGGAGCCAGCTCTGGGTTCCAATATCATCCTCCTGAAAAGCCGTGTATAGGAGCACTTGGGTGGCTCAGTTGGTTGAGTGTCTGACTCAGGTCATGATCCCAGGGTCATGGGATCAAGCCCTGCATTGGGTTCTGCACTGAGCATGGAGACTGCTTAGGATTCTCTCTCTTTCTCCCTCTGCCCCTCTCCCCTATTTGCATTCTTTCTATATACTTATATTTTTACAAAGGAGGGGAGAGGAGAAAAGTCATGTTTGGGACTTCTAGAAAGTCAGCTCTGAAAGGAATATCAGAGATCATTGAGTCCTTCCCCTTCATTCCACATATGGGAAAACTATGCCCAGGGTTACAGAACCTACTGGTGGGCTTGGGACTAGAATCTACTTGATGTTTTTTCCATCACACTGTACTTCCACAGTTGATGTCATGTCCTCTTAACTAAGAATCTGGCAACGCATGGGGAACAATCTCTGACTTCTAAGAACTCTGTCCAAGGGGTAGACGGAAACCTACAGAGTGTTGAACAACAGTGTATGGCATCAGTTTGGGCAGGAGGAGATGGGGCTTCATGGGCAGGTGGAGAGTAGAGAGCTGGGAGTTCTAGATTCGCAGCATTGAAAGAGGAGGCACAGAGGTGGGTGGTTTGGACCCATGGCCTATTTAATAATGGTGAACTGTTTCACCAAAGGGGAGAGTTGAAGTAAAGCTGTGGGCAAGCTGGGTTGGGACCACATTGAGGAAGGCTTGGAATGCCAGGTTAAGGAATTTTGACTTTATCCTGTGAGCAGTTGGGAGCTGTTAAAGATTGGGGTAGGCTGACACGTGCAAAGCTGATAGAAGATAGGCCAGGAAGAAGGGTGGGTACAGGAAGGAACACCCGGTTAGACATTTTCACCAGTATTCAGATACAGGATCGTGAATATTGGGTTCCTGTTATTAGTGAGATTGAAAAGGAGGAGAAGAACCAGAGAGAAGTTCACCCTTTCTTCCACTGAGCGTTTATTAAACTTCCAGCATGCTAGGCCTAGTTCTTGTGAGCACTCAAGCAACTCAGTCCAGTGAGTATGCTGTACTATAAGGTGCAGTAATAGAGGCATGTAAAAGACACAGTGGTTCAAAGGAGAGAGAGTCACTAACTAATGTGGGAAAGAAGGGAAGAATTTGGTAATTAGCAAAGTGGGGAAGAAAAAGATTTTGAACCTGGATGAAATGCCAAGATAGCCTCAATAAAAGGGGGAATGGTCTGAAGGGGAGCGTGGCTTTAGGGGAAAAGTGATGAATATCCTTTATGGCATCTTGAGTGAAATCATCTAGATAGAAATACTCATGACACAGTTGGTGATGTGACCAAATTGACTAACAGGAGCTCTTGATTGAGACGATCTTGAATTCTAAAAGCCACCGTTGGCTCAGCCTGACCAGGATTAAGAGTTACAGTCAAACCAAAAATATTAATTGGTAAAAGATGAGACAAAGGTAGGCTTTGGAGTTTTCTCTCCAGAGGGCTAGATGTCTGCCTTCCAGAGGCTTGGGGCTAGTTTGAGCTTTAGCGTGGCATTGCAGCTGGGAGACTGCCCACACTGGCAGCAGAGAGCTTATGTGGATCAGGGAAGAGTGAAGGAGCCATTAAGCCCCACTTCTGGAAGGAACAGTGTTTAGGTGCAGACAGAGCATAGCATGTGGGCGGTTGGGCCTATTTTATTGAAGGAAAGCATATAAACCGTATCCTTGTCCGTAGCTCAGTTCTTTGCCTCCTAGACATAGAGCTGCCTGGGTACTCATTTTGGCTCCACCGTAGCCATGTCTAATTTGGGCCAGTCCTGTCCTTGTCTATGCCTCAGTATCCTTGTCTGCCTGCCTGGGTACAAGGAAATGTCCAGACCTTGGGAAGGAACGTGCTAGAATTCCTCAGCTATAAACCACTTACGCATCTGGAACCACGTATGCAGACTTTCAAACAATACTTTGTTAGGTAGATTATAATCATATGGCTTCTCTTACAGGTGACATTAACTACCAGGAATTTGCTAAAAGACTCTGGGGTGACATCTACTTCAACCCCAAAACGTAAGTAGAGTGGGGAAGTGACTCTCTAGAGGGGGCGTACATTTTTCCAGGAAGTGAGGACAGAGAAAGAGTTCCTAAGATTAAAACCTACCTTTTGGGAAGGGGTAGGGGGGTAGTGCAAGCAGGGGAGGGGCAGAGAGAGGGGGGACAGAGGATCTGGAGTGGGCTCTGTGCTGACAGGCTGACAGCAGTGAGCCTGATGTGGGACTCAAACTCAAAAACCACGAGATCATGACCTGAGCTAAAGTTGGACGCTCAACCAACTAAGCCACCTAGGTGCCCCAAAGCCTACTTTTTTATTAAACATGAATAATCCTCCTCTAAGTGGTTTGGCTTCATGAGCTCTTAACAGGATGAGCCTATTTCTCTTGAGGTCTTCACAGCTCAGCTCAGGCATGCACGAGACTCATAACCATATGCTCTCTTGGGAATCTCTCTTTGGAAATGTTATGATCACATACACATTCCTTCCCCTTCACCCTGCTCAGATTCAGAACTTAGGAAATTCACCCTTGGGGTCAGTGACACAGCCTTCTCCCTGCTGGGCCACCCATAACTCTTTTTTTTTTTCCTCTTAATAGACGAAAATTCACAAAAAAGGCCCCAACCAGCAGCTCCCAGAGGAGCTTTGTGGAGTTTATCTTGGAGCCTCTGTATAAGATCCTTGCTCAGGTGAGAATGTCAGGCTGCCTGGTTCAGGCCTGCCCTTCTAAACACAGAGTGCAAAAGTTGGTGAACTCAGACTTCCCCTTGCCCCTAAACCTGCTCAGTTTTGTTTCACTAAGCATGAGGATAGTTTCTCACCAGTCTTCTAGATCTATGGTCCTCTAAGTGCCTCTGAAGTGCCCTTCAGAGTGAAGGGGGGAAGATAAGAAAGAAAAGGCAATGGAGAAATTTTGTATAAAGATTTGATACTTGAGAACTAATAATTGCAGTTGTAGGGATTTGATTTACAGATATAATTGGTTTATGAATAGTGTGTGTGTGTGCATATATATATATATATATATACACACACACATTTTATAAGAGGGGAAACAAACTGGAAATAAGTTAAATGTGTATCAGTGAGAATCTGATTAAATGAATTATGGTACCTCTCAAGTATTTTGTAGCTATTAAAAGAATGACTGTATTAGCTTGCTTTTTAATGATTTTTCTGGGCCTGTATATATGTGATGTTTGTCAAATCGGAAAGGATGCATCACGGGGTGCCTGGCTGGCTCAGTCAGCAGAGCATGCAACTCTCGATCTCCAGGTCGTGAGTTCAAGCCCCATATTGGACATATAACTTACTTTGAAAAAAAAAAAAGACAGTGATAAGGATGCAGTTAGACATGTAGGATTCTCCAAAGAAAAGAGTATAATATTGAGTTTGCATGAATTTGTGCTACCTGAAAGGCAGAAGTAAAGGGGTAACACTGTACGGGAGTTTTCGTAGACCTTTTTCCCAAGACAGTTATAAAATATTCAAGTGTTTAATAAGCGCTGTGCACAGTTAACACACACATATACACAAAACGTGTGTGGCCATACCAGCTGACAAAAGAGTAAAACATAGCAACAAGACAAAATAACATGATTAAAATTTATTAGTGCTGAAAAATACTTAGTATCTTGTGTCAGACTGGAATGGATTAATAAAAGAAATTTATAGAGTCTGTCTCATTAGAGACCTTGAGTCTGCTGAGAATGATTTAGCTTGGCCTTGCCCTACCAGCAGATGGACTGCTAGGTGACCTTTTTTGGTTCCTTCCAGTGCAGTGATCCTCTAATTCTGAGAAGTCTCTAAATAGGGAAGAGTAAGGGATTTCCTGAGTGGGGTGAGATGCTGCTTTTCAGACACCAGGGGGCAGCACTGAAGGTCATCAGAGAGGGCCAGGTTTATTTAACCAACCCCTTTTTTCCCCCCAGGATTGGTTTGAAGAGTAGATATCAAAGATTTCTCTCAAACCAAATGGCTGTCCTTGCCAAGAGCTCTCCCTGTAGAAGAGAACTTGGCACAGTGACCCTTCAAATTGCCCTTTGGCCTTCCCTTGCCCTCTATAGCAGGCAACATGCTGGGGCCATCATTACAGCTGACATGGTATTTGGTACCAACACAGGTTGTGGGTGACGTGGACACCAGCCTCCCCAGGACCCTGGATGAGCTTGGCATTCATCTGACCAAAGAAGAGCTTAAGCTGAATATCCGCCCCCTGCTCAGGCTGGTCTGCAAAAAATTCTTTGGTGAATTCACAGGTAACAAAAGAGCTCATGGCCCCCTTCCCATCACTGTCATGTTCTGCCACACGTATCGGGGGGACCTTTTCCTCACTCCAGTGATGTGCAGAGATGTGAGGCTTTTTTAAATAAACTGCAAGCCGGATGTACAGCACCTGCATTTTTCTCCTAGCTGTTTCCTTTGGTGGATGGTACCAAGAACTCTATCTTGGGAAACAAAAGCAATTATATTTCCCTACCAGGAGGAGTGTGCAAATAAAGGAGATGTTGAAACAGATTCCAAGGTTCTAGTATTTTTACGAGACTCATAAGTGATGTAAATAGACTCATAAGCAATGGGAAATACTGGGAAAAGCAGCAGGCTCAGATTTCTTTTCTCCTAAGCTCCTGTCTCCTCTATTTAAGTGGCACAGAAGGCAGGCGATATAGTAGAATGAGCCCTAGACCTATTGAGAAAGACCTGAATCTTGTTCCTATTGTGGCCCTGGCCCTTCCATGTGGTGAGACCTGGGTCAGCCACCTGATTCTTCTGTGACTCGAATTTCTCATCTGTAAAATAAGAGAGGTAGTAAAGGTAATGACTAAGGGTCCCCTCAGCAATCTCTTGATTCTCTCTTTTTTTTTTTAATTTTTTTAATGTTTATTTATTCTTGAGAGAGAGACAGAGACATTAGAGCTTGAGCAGGGGGCGGGCAGAGAGAGAGGGGGACACAGAATCTGAAGCAGGCTCCAGGCTCTGAGCTGTCAGCACAGAACCCGACATGGGGCTTGAATTCACGAGCCATGAGACCATGACCTGAGTGGAAGTCGGATACTTAGCCAACTGAGCCACTCAGGCGCCCCAGCAGTCTCTTGATTCTGGTAGTTATTAGGTGTCTAAATCCACAAGGTGCATGATTCTAGTAGTTCATTCTCGGCTGGCCATCCATCTGACGTAGGAGACACCAACTGAAAACAGATCTGCTTTCCCCAAGGTGCTAGTGGAGGTTTTCTCTTTCATGGCCTATTGGCTGTTAGAAAAACAGGATGATGGGGCGCCTGGGTGGCTCAGTCGGTTAAGCGTCTGACTTGGGTGCAGGTCATGATCTCACGGTTCATGGGTTCCAGCCCTTCGCTGTGCTCTGTGCTGAAAGCTCAGAACCTGGAGCCTGCGTCAGAGTCTGTGTCTCCCTTTCTGTCTGCCTCTCCTCTGCTCACTTGCTCTCTCTCTCTCTGAAAAATAAATAAACGTTAAAAAAAAAAAGAAAAGAAAACAGGATGATGTATTGAACAGAAACATGTGCAGTATTTCCCAAAGAGAGAGTCAACTCGGATTGTTCTGAGTAGATCTGAAGAGCTGGGGTACTTATTGTAAGTGCTCAGTAAGTGCTTATATTCAATGAAAGATCATGGATTGATAACAGACACTTGAAAATTTTTGTCACCTGAGTTCAAGGAACCATTGAGCCCTGCTTCTTGCTCTTAGAGCATGCTCCCAGGAAACAAGGTGGTACTTCCCGCTGGGCTCACGGTGCCCTAGCTTAAGAGCTGAAAATGAGTCCCTGCACTTTTAGCTTTCTGGCCATCACCAGTGGATCCATAACTCACCATCACTTCCCCCTGTGAGTGTAGAGTAATGGCTTTGTCTTCTCCCTCCACAGGCTTTGTGGACATGTGTGTGCAGCATATCCCCTCTCCAAAGGTGGGCGCCAAGCCCAAGATTGAGCACACCTACACTGGCGGTGTAGATTCTGATCTCGGCGAGGCCATGAGCGACTGTGATCCTGACGTAAGGGAAAACCCCCATTTCTGGTTTTTTTTCCTCCTTCTGTTGGAGATACTGTTTTCTGGTCATAGGAATGATGCCTTCTTTCCATCCTTGCTTGCCACTCCCCGTTAGCAAAGTCAAACAGGCCTGAATTCAAGACCCAGGGTTACTTCTAGTGTTATGATTTTGGGAAAATTATTCTATCTTTCTAAGAGTCTTGGTGGATAAAATGAGGATAGTAGTATGTATATGACTGTTAAAAAATTAAATAAGAGTAAGAAAGTTTTACAGTTGTGTTTAGCATGGTGCCTGATAGACAGTAAACATTCAACAAATGGTAGCTAACTTTGTCAGCTTTGGGCTTTAAAAAAGTCCTTACCAGGGGCACCTGGGTGGCTCAGTTGGTTAAGCGTCCCACTTTGGCTCAGGTCATGATCTCACATGGTTTGTGGGTTTGAGCCCCAGAGCCTGCTTCGGATTCATATTCTCTCTCTCTCTCTCTCTCTCTCTCTCTCTCTCTCTCTCTCTCTCTCTCTCTCTCTCCCCCTCTCTCTCTCTCTCAAAAATAAATAATTTTTTTTTTTAAATGTACTTAAAAAAAGTCTTTCCCAGGGATGCCTGGCCAACTCAGTCAGTAGAGTATATGACTGTTGATCTCCAGGTTATGAGTTCAGGCTCCACATTGGACCTACACAGCTTACTTTAAAAATAATTAATTTATTAATTGAAAAAAATTTTTTTTCCCAGCTGTTCTTAGTCTAATTTCTCAGCATGAACGACCAACTGAGAATCGTGTTACATCTTCGGAGGGAATTTGGGGCAAGCAAGTCTTGTAATCTTGCAAGTTAACAGTGGCAATCTGCCATCCTAAACCTGCTTTTCTTCGCCATTGCCCTCATCCTCCTAGAGAAAAGAGAAAGTTTTTTTGCTTTGCTCTGCCTATGACATCTGCTAACTAATCAGGGGGTAGGGCATGGTTTGGAATTTTCCCAGGAGATTGACACATCTTCCTCTAGGTGTGGGCAGCCTCCTCGCAGAGCCGTGTCATCACTGTCCAAGGAGGTAGAGACAAGGGTATTTACCCTGGGAATATGTGTGGTTGAGCCTGCACTCTGTCCCCACCTCCAGGGTCCCCTGATGTGCCACACCACCAAGATGTACAGCACGGATGATGGAGTTCAGTTTCATGCCTTTGGCCGGGTGCTGAGTGGCACCATCCATGCTGGGCAGCCCGTGAAGGTGCTGGGGGAGAACTACACCCTGGAGGATGAGGAAGACTCCCAGATATGCACCGTGGGTCGTCTTTGGATCTCTGTGGCCAGGTACCGCCAATAGTAGCCTATAGAGGCATGCCTTGGCCTTGTCACAGCAGCTGCATGGGCCACTTCAATAGGGCATCAGCTGACCCTCCCTCACATCTGTTGGCTTCTATTTCTTACTACCCAGAGTTGCTAGGGCCAAAAGGCAGCTACTGTTGGGATAATGCCAAGAGCCTTGCTTTGAGTTTTGAATGGCTTATATAAACTTTTGTAAGTTTTCTATTTTTACTCTTTTTAATCCTCTCTTCCTCTTCTGTGTTTCTAAGTCACAACTTTTATGTTTCTTCCCAAAAGAAATTGTCTCCCAACCTCCACGGACTATTCTTTGACCAAGATAGAAGATTTTGCTAGATCCCTTATAGGTTCCTTATCTGCAGCATCAGACTTAGCTTGGGCCTCTGGGCTGCTTGTGAATTCATAAGTTTGACTTCTTAGCTAGCAAGCAGAGTCAAGGCAGTCCTGTTCTGACGTGCCTGCTGTACCTTGCCGATGGCCCCCTTTCCCTCTCCAAATCCACCCATTCCCTAGAAGGCAGAGGACTGATGGCCTAGGAGAGTTGCAGTATCTTCTGTGGTGCTTTTGGCATCTCCTTACATTCTACCCCTTGGGCAGGGCCTTGCTTACCAGTAGTATCCACCTGAAATTAGGTTTTCCTCTTTTGTCCTCCTAAAATACCATGAGCTTTCTTCCATTGCTAACCAGTTTGTAATTCCAGTTGACCCTTGAACAACACAGGTTTAAACTACATGAGTCCACTTTAATGTGGGTTTTTTTTTTCCAGTAAATACACTATCGTCCTGCAAATGTATTTTCTTTTCTTTATGACTTTAACATTTTCTTTAGCTTATTTTTTATAAAAGTACAGTGTAGAATACACATATAGAATGCACATACGAAACGTGTTGAGTGTTTATGTTATCGGTAAGGCCCCCAGCCAACAGTAGATTTTTAGTAGTTAAGTTTTGGGGGGATGGGTCGCCTGGGTGGCTCAGTCGGTTGAGCGTCCAACTTCAGCTCGGGTCATGATCTCACGGTCCGTGAGTTCGAGCCCCGCGTCGGGCTCTATGCTGACGGCTCGGAGCCTGGAGCCTGTTTCAGATTCCGTGTCTCCCTCTCCCTCTGACCCTCCCCGGTTCGTGCTCTGTCCCTCTCTGTCTCAAAAATAAATAAACGTTAAAAAAAAAAAATTAAAAAAAAAAAGATTTAAAAAAAAGTTTTGGGGGGAGTCAGAACATATATGTGGAGTTTCAACTACATGGGGCGTTGGGGCCCCATTGTTCCTGGGTCAGTTGTACATACATGTGAGGTTACATGGTTGGTTGTTGTACCCCTCCCCTAATGGAATGTATGTTTGGTTCACCCCTGCTCCTGGCTCAGTGCCTGGCACCCCTTCTTATTTCACTCATCTGTTGCCCCAGGTACCACATTGAGGTGAACCGTGTTCCTGCTGGCAACTGGGTTCTGATCGAAGGTGTTGATCAACCAATTGTGAAGACAGCAACCATAACTGAACCCCGAGGCAATGAGGAGGTAGAGTTTCTGAAAAGGCAACTGGATTAGTTTAAGCTAGAGGGTCCCGTGGGAACTCACAGGGTACTAACCTGGAGTCACTGCCGCTTCCTGGTTCTGGGCCTGAGCACAGGCTGAAGCTTCTAGATCGGACCCAGCTCGATTCTCCCTGTACTCCACTCAGTTGCTAGGAGCTAGGAGCAGTTGCTTTATCTTTTCCCTGCTGTTTGTTCTGCCAAATTACATGGGAATAAATGGCCCTTCAGGCTGCCTCCCAGCAGCACTTTGGCTCCTGGTTGGGGAGTGGTCTCCTCCTCTCTGACCTCTGTACCTTTGGTGCCTACTCAGGCCACGTGCCCTCACTCCTCTGCACTTTGAATCTCAGGCTCAGATTTTCCGCCCCTTGAAGTTCAACACCACATCCGTTATCAAGATTGCTGTGGAACCAGTCAACCCCTCAGAGCTACCCAAGATGCTGGACGGTCTGCGCAAGGTCAATAAGAGCTATCCATCCCTCACCACCAAGGTATGTTCAAGGTCTGCAATAGCTGCCCCCGGTGACAGGTCTGTGCCGCCCACTACTTCACGTCCACCAGCTGTCTCTGATCTGCTTCCAGCAGCCTATGTCGAAAGCAAGTATTCCCTGTCTGTTACTGTCATTTGAAAACAAGACACGTTTTGGTGGGGGGGGAGGGTACTGCGAGTGTACATGAATGTGTTCATATTCCACAGTATCTTTAGATGAGAAAGAGATGTGTCTTAGAAAGTATACTTTGATAGGAATGCAAGCTGGTGCAGCCACTCTGGAAAACAGTATGGAGGTTCCTCAAAAAACTAAAACTAGAACTATCCTACGACCCAGCAATTGCACTACTAGGCATTTATCCATGGGATACAGGTGTGCTGTTTCGAAGGGGCGCATGCACCCCCATGTTTATAGCAGCACTATGAACAATAGCCAAAGTATGGAAAAAGCCCAAATGTCCATCGACGGATGAATGGATAAAGAAGATGTATATATATACAATGGAGTATTACTTGGCAATCAAAAAGAATGAAATCTTGCCATTTGCAACTACGTGGATGGAACTGGAGGGTATTATGCGAAGTGAAATTAGTAGGAGAAAGACAAATATATGACTTCACTCACATGAGGACTTTAAGAGACAAAACAGATGAACATAAGGGAAGGGAAACAAAAATTATATAAAAACAGAAGAGACTCATAAATGTAGAGAACAAACAGGGTTACAGGGTGCGGGGAGGCGGGATGGGCTAAACGGGTAAGGGGCACTAAAGAATCTACTCCTGAAATCATTGTTGCACCAAATTAGATGTAAATTTAAAAAAATAAAAAATAAAATTAAATAAAAAATAATTATTAAAAAAAAGAAAAATAAAAAATAAAATAAGTAAATAAATATTGAAAACAAAGAAATATTAGGGACCGGGATTAATTATACATTTTGTGAGGAAATAATTTTTTTTCTTTCTTAAAAAAAAAATATATATATATATACTATGAATTGATTTTCCAGAAAATATAGAAGGAAAAGTGATCATTCTGATCCTTCTACATTCTTGAGCCTACTAGCATACTTTTCTGAGTAGCTGGCCAGGGCTAAAGGGTCAGCTTATGTCCATAGACTTAGGGCAGGGTTTTCCCTAAACAGTTATGCTGGAAATTAAGTTGGTGACCTAATGCCCAGCAGCACCGTGCTGAATGGTCCAGATGTCCTGAGGATTTACCCGTTGGTCACTTCCCCACTGATCCTTCTTGAAGAGGCTGGAACTGATGCTGAGGAGTGGCTGATTCTGATAGTGGGTTTGGGCACCTCCTCCTGGGCTCTAGCATTGATTCTGTTTCTAGCTGCTGTTGCTGGCATAAGAGGTCCAGGCTATGACCACCAGGCCTGTTATGTTTCAGGTGGAAGAGTCTGGAGAGCACGTGATTCTGGGTACTGGGGAGCTGTACCTCGACTGTGTGATGCACGATTTACGGAAGATGTACTCAGAGATCGACATCAAGGTAAATCAGCATCCTCTTTCTTGAGTACCCGCCTGGCCAGGAGCTTGACTCATGGCTCCAGACTGATTTTATAAGCAACCAAACCCTTGATTCTCCTGGAAGGCCTGAGGGAAGAGGGGGGCCCTATTGGGGAGGAGACATGTTAGGGAAAAGCATGACCTATTGCTCCCTATCTGGGAAGGTATTTGAGATCTGGTTTGCCCCTTTCTGCAGGGTTATTCTCTGTGTCATAGTTTAAAGTCCAGGCTCCCAAGCCAAAGTGATTCTTGGTCTTTTGTTAAGGAAACAGTTATACAGTTAACCCATCTTTGGTGATTAGGGCTCAGCGGAGGGTTTCAGGGAGAGAGTGAGAACTGGTTCTCCTGGATTTGTCGTTAGGTTGTGACATGGCCCCTTGATTAAAGTGCCCATTGCATGGCCCCAGTCTCCTAGATGGTACCCGTTTTCTCCCAGTTCCTGTGGTGGTGGGAGAGAGCACCCTCAAGTATCCCTCTTAGATCCTCATCCTGAGGTGCCCAGCACTGGTGGTCTAGAAGATACTGAGTTCCCTGGTGGCTGGCCACGTGGGAGCTTCAGGGAGGAGCTCTGCTACTCAGAGCCAGGTGTTGAGAGTGGAAGGGGATCCTGCCAATCAGTCCCTAGTGTCAGCTGTGACAGAGCCACGGGAGGTGCTAAGTGAGTGGTGTGGGACGGCTGAACAGACCTTGAAAGCATCCTTGGGGGATGATACTTTAGGCCCAGGTTTGACTCCCACGTACTCTTGGCTCAGGAACATAAACTCCATACTCCACGAAGTTTTCTCAGTCTCCTTAGTGCTGGTAAGGACTTCTCACGTGCTATTGTACTCATTGCTGATGCTGATTAAGACAGGGATTTGTCACAAAGGTAGTGCCAAGGGAACCTCAGAATTCCCTTTGGCAGAATGTTGTCCTTCCAACAAAATTAGATCTTGCCTAACAATTTATTCTGTTTCCCAGGTGGCTGATCCCGTTGTCACGTTTTGTGAGACGGTGGTGGAGACATCTTCCCTCAAGTGCTTTGCTGAAACGCCCAATAAGAAGTGAGCTGGGTGTCAGAGTGACCCTGGGACTGACAGGGGACACTTTCTCCTCCTCCCTCCTCAACTCCACCCCAGTCACAAGTACTGTGGAAATAGAGACTCCCTAGGTCTCAGGATGGGGGCTTAGGATGCTTGAGTTTTAACCTAGCACTCTCATGCCTTAGGCCTGTAGACATGATGCTGTGGAATTCTTTGCTGTAGGTTCCCCAAGGATGAGTGTCCCAACTGCCACTTTTCTCCATATAATATGATCATCTTACAGTTTTGCCCTGGCAACAGTTCTGTTGTTGTGGGAATTTTTTAAATTTTATTTTTAAGTAATCTCTGCACCCAACATGGGGCTCGAACTCACAACCCTAAGATCAAGAGCTACACACTCCACTGACAGAGCCAGCCAGATGCCCTGAGACCCTACTTTTTTTTTTTTTTTTAATTTTTTTTTTTTTCAACGTTTATTTATTTTTGGGACAGAGAGAGACAGAGCATGAACGGGGGAGGGGCAGAGAGAGAGGGAGACACAGAATCGGAAACAGGCTCCAGGCTCTGAGCCATCAGCCCAGAGCCTGACGCAGGGCTCGAACTCACGGACCGCGAGATCATGACCTGGCTGAAGTCGGACGCTTAACCGACTGCGCCACCCAGGCGCTCCGACCCTACTTTTTTAAAGAGTGGTAGATTCAAGTGAAGGAGGACAGAAAATGAACGTTTTTGCTCTGTTTTGCTCCTCTGGCTTTTACTGATGTAACTGCCTTGTGACCCTCTCCTTAGGAATAACCCTTCTTCAAGTTCTGTTGATCCTCATCATTACTCATTTCCTTTCTGACTAGGAATAAGATCACCATGATTGCTGAGCCTCTCGAGAAGGGCCTCGCCGAGGACATAGAGAATGAGGTGGTCCAGATCACGTGGAACAGGTGAGAATGTGGCTCTGGTTTCAAGGCTGAAAGGAGACGAGCCTCTACGGCTTGCCTCCCCAGGCTCTGATACCACGTGTCCTGGGAAGCAAACTGTCCCCCGGGAAGACGGGAATTGTGACCCCAGGATGCAGAAATTGCAGAGCTGCCGGAAAACCTCCATTTCCTCCTCCTTCCCCTAGGAAGAAACTGGGAGAATTCTTCCAGACCAAGTACGATTGGGATCTGCTGGCTGCCCGTTCTATCTGGGCTTTTGGCCCTGATGCCACCGGCCCCAACATCCTGGTGGATGATACCCTGCCTTCTGAGGTACAGCATAACTAACGGGAGCCGTGCAGTGGTGTCTTTGCTGTGGAGTGGAAGAAACTACAAAGTGTACTTCCTTTCCCAGAAGTATTTTGTGTCTTCTGGTGAATCTTCTTACCAGTATACTTACCTTCTCCTCCCTCTAAACTGATTGTTGCCAGGGTCACTGCTCACAGGCCCTCATGTTTTGTGCAGGTGGACAAGGCTCTTCTTGGCTCAGTGAAGGACAGCATTGTTCAAGGTTTCCAGTGGGGAACCAGGGAGGGGCCCCTCTGTGACGAGTGTAAGTTCCGACAGTGCCTCTGCCTCCCCCTCTCCAGCCCTGTAGGGTCCTTTTGCCTGGGTGTGAGGTGGGGTGGGGTGGGCTCGTGTACGGGACCTGGCAGGAGAAGCAGCTTGGGGTACATGGGGCCATTCCATGTCCTAGGTCAGCTTCCTCTTCTCGCCTCTCCTCCCTCCCCATCCAAGTGCTATTGCCTGGGACATCCCGGAAGGGAAGTCATTTCTAGACGGACATTTGCTTCTCAGTCCTGAGAAGGAATGTGCTTGAGGAGAGGTATAAAGAGGAAGATGGGATCGGAGTGGTTTATAGACGAGGTTGGATTAGTGGGCAGGAAGGTGCAATTCCTAGCACTTACTCTATATCCAAAAACAATTAAGTATCTACAAAAAAAAAAAAAAAATCCCATAAACTTCTAGGAAAGCTTTACAATGCCTGAGCGTGGCCTGAAACAAACATAAAGAATGTGTGCCTAACTTCTGTCCTCTGCTATAGGCCTTGGTATCCTATCAGAACACCCATCTGCAGGGTGATTTTGTCCCATATCTTTTGTGATCTTAAGACAGCTGCCATGCTGCTAGAGGCTCCTTGGTGCCCTCCCTGCACGTGGGCCCTTGACTAGCACCAGAACCACTCCTCAGTCATCAACTCCCCCATCTCCTTTCCAGTGATTCGAAATGTCAAGTTTAAGATCCTGGATGCAGTGGTTGCCCAAGAGCCCTTGCACCGGGGCGGGGGCCAAATCATCCCCACGGCCAGGAGAGTTGTCTATTCTGCCTTCCTCATGGTAAGTGAGTGGAGCTGAGTTGCTCTGGGGCACTATGTGGAAATTCTAGCTATGCAGGTCTCAAGACCACAGTCCCTCCAGCCTTTTTCTCTATCCAGGTCCTCAATCCTCAGCCTTACCCAAGCTAAGGAACCCTTTCTTCTTGCCCTGTTGCAGGCCACTCCTCGTCTGATGGAGCCTTACTACTTCGTGGAGGTCCAGGCCCCTGCAGATTGTGTCTCTGCTGTGTATACTGTCCTGGCCAGGCGCAGGTGAGCCGTGGGCATGTTAGGGATGGTGCAGGGAGCAGGAGCACCGCAAGAGTAACTGGGCTCCGTGGGGAAGGAGGTGGACCTCCTGTACTGTCCCTGCTCCTAGAACCTAGTGAGCTGTTTTTTCAAAATGAACTAGGAAAGGATTAAGGCAGACCCCTGCTTCACTGCAGATAAAAAGTTGAGATTCCTTCTTAGACCCCTCTCAGTGGAGAACCCCCCGGGGAAAGTACTGAAATGTGTCAGTGGGGGAATGTCTGTAGGACCTTGTCCCTTCAGTGTTGCCACTCTCATGTAGCGGTCACTACCCCTTTGGCTGCCATGGGAAATGACACTGAGCCCTCCCCGCCCCCCTCCCAGCCTTTTCCATCCACTGTAGCACGATTGTGGTTATTCTTTCTTTGATGGTAACTCTGTGTTGTGGTATATTTGGGACAGATTCCTTCTCTGCTTTTGGTCTCTGAAGGATGAGGGACTCAGCCTTTGTTTTTCTGTCGCAGGGGGCATGTGACTCAGGATGCACCCATCCCAGGCTCCCCTCTCTACACCATCAAAGCTTTCATCCCCGCCATTGACTCTTTTGGCTTTGAGACCGATCTGCGGACTCACACCCAGGGGCAGGCCTTTTCCTTGTCTGTCTTCCACCATTGGCAGGTGAGAAAATGGTGCAGGCTGGCCAGTGCGGCCTCCCACCTGTTCAAGTCCAGTCTTCTCTGGTCTGTTCCCCTTTCAAATCCCAAGTGAGATTTCCAACGTCCTAGAGAAAAGTGCTGGACCATTGGAAACCACTTTGCCTTTCAGATTGTGCCCGGTGATCCTCTGGACAAGAGCATTGTCATCCGTCCCCTGGAGCCACAACCAGCTCCTCACCTGGCCCGAGAATTCATGATCAAAACCCGTCGCAGGAAGGTATGTGTCCCTCAGGCCCATTGCCAGCCCTTAATCCCCAGGGCTCTTGGCAGGAGTTGGATCTCTCTTCATTTCTTCCTTTGGGACCCTTCTCCCAAAGACTGAGAGCGGTTTACCGTACAACGCAAAGAGGTGCAATCTGTCCAGGCCTCGGGCCACCAGACCCTGGACACAGTCTGGCCAGGAAAGGAGCGCCTTATCTTGTCCAGTGGTGACTCCTGAAATAGCTGGTCCACAGCTTCACCCCACCAGCCCCCCACCCCAGCACAGGCCTCAGGCGGCCTCCAGCTCAGTCGACCACCACATAGGGCTCTTTCTTACATCTGTCCCCACTCTCTGCAGGGACTGAGTGAGGATGTGAGCATCAGCAAGTTCTTTGATGATCCCATGTTGCTGGAGCTCGCCAAGCAGGATGTTGTGCTCAATTACCCCATGTGAGTGTCGGGACTCCTGGCAGCCCCTGCTCCCTGCAGTGGGCTGTATCCTGGACTTGAAGCTGGGACCTGGTGCGACCTGGACTCCATGTTGTCAGAGAGCATCTGGGAGCTGCTGTGGCCATTGTTAACAACCCCAAAGCCTCCAACCCAGAGTCCCAACAAGGGAAGAGTATTTGGCCTCCTGGTTCCTCTGCAGCCTCTGCCTGGCTCCATTCCCAGGGAACAGAGAAGAGCTCGGGCTCGGAGAAGGAGAAGGGGACAAAGTGTTTAACCCCAAGGGGCCCTGTCTTCAGGATTTACATGGAATTTTTTTTTTTTTTTTACAAGTTTGACCTTAGACATGGATTTTAAATGAACAGAACATTCTGACCTCTGCCTTGCTCTGTTCCTTTCATCCCTACCCATCTGCCCCTCCCCCTTTCCTCCAACAGTCTGGTCTTGGCACTTGGGTTCTGAATGAATATATGTCATCTCCTGTGAAGCTTCACGGTCTCTTCTCCCAGCTGCAGTCTTCCTGCCTGGGTCCCCAGGGCAGCGGCCTGTGGTAGGAGGGACGCCTGCCTCTTAATCCAGTGCTCCCGTGAGCATCAGGGCCACTTTCTTGCCACCCCCCCCCCCCATCCCCTGCACCTACCACCCGGTCCTCTCTACCATGCTGCTTCTGGTTGGGACCTGGGGTGGCTTAGGAGGTATTGGGCTTCTGGGATTGGAGGCTGTTGCCCCTGGAGCTGGGGCCAGAACTCTGATTTCCAAACCTTTCTCTAAACCTACACACACACACACACACACACACACACACACACACACACTCTCTCTCTCTCTCTCTCTCTCTCTCTCTCTCTCTCTCTCTCTCTCACTCACACACACACACACACACACACACACACACACACACACACACACCAGCCACTACTGTCCCCTAACTCTGCTCTGCCCCGTGTGAAGGAGAGACTTGATTTTCCTCAAAATGCTTTATTAGGAACGTACCAGGGATTGATGAACGAGGCTCTGGCTGCCCCGGACCCTACAGGAATCCTACTTCTCCCCGGCATCCGGTGCTGTTCTTTTGATGTAGTCTCTGTACATCGTGTACACAGCGCCTGCAGGAAGGAGAAGGGAAAACAGCCCGTAACACCCAACCCTGCAGCCATCCTCTGGCTCTCCCAGGAGCCTGACTGCAGCCGTTCCCCTGAGGGTCCAGCTTCCCTGCTCAGCTTCTCGTTCTGCTCTAGCTCTCAGTAGCTGCTACAAGTACCTGCAGAGCCCTTCCATGTAGATTACCTCTCTGAGAAACCCCACAGCAACCTGCGAGGTCGGCAAGCCAGGGTGCTTACCATCGTGTTGCACATGGGGAAACAGGCTCAGAGAAAGGGACTTGTCTACGGTCACACAGCTAGTAAGTAGCTGTCTGCCCCTTGACCCACAGAGGACGGGAAATTCAGCATGTGTTCTGCTGTGTGACTTTTCTCACCTCTCAGGACAGACTGCCATAAAACCAACTGTGCACCATCCCCACGGGCCCTGGGACAGGAGGCCAAGCAGGGACCCCTGAAAATGGCTTGGTTTGAGGGTTTCACCCAAACCTCCACTTGCTGTGGAGCCTGGTGGGACTGAAATCATGGTCCTTTAACCATCAGGATTCACAGCCAGATTTTGTCTAACAAGCTGCGTTTTCGTTCTGTGACCCCCACCAGCCCCTCACCTAGCATGACAGCACCCACGGCACAGGCCTGCGCTGCCACTCGGGTGTGAATCAGGTGTATGGACATCTTGGTGGAACCACGAGCCTTCAGCCGATAAATCCGGTATGCTGCCACTGCCAGGCAGCCTCCCAAGCCTGTAGGCAGAGAACATGACCTTTGGGCCTCAGTCACCGATCATATGGCTCCCCTGATGAGACCCTTTGCAGGCCGGGCAGGCTGGGCATCTGGATAAACCCCTACTTCCGTGCCGCTTCATGGTGGGAGACCATGAATTGTTTACTCCCAATGGCATTTTCAAAGTGGCTGTCTATCTCCAGTGAGCCTTCTACATACAAATAGCCATCACGGGCCTCCCCCACCCCCCATTTGCTCTGCTCCGGACCCTCCTCCAGCCATGTTGGCTCCCACAGCTACTTTCTTTTCTCCCAGGGCCTGGAGAGAGGAAGCCCTGGGAGACGCCAGACCGCTCTTTCCCATCCTGATGCTGGTGTTGATGCCCCCCATTTCCCTGCACCCCAGGCCGTCAGTTGGCCACCACCTCCACCCATCCAGACTCCTTGTCAGGCGTGTCCCTTCCCTTGGCACCTTTGCCGCTGGTTCACTCTTCTCCTAGATGTTGGCTGTTCCGTGGGCAGCACACTTGAGTCCTCTGCTTCCTTTGAAAGGGCTAGGAGACCTTTTCCGTGAGAGAAGGCCCCCTCATTCCCTACTTTACCACTCACCTACAGGCACCAGCGGAGACTCCCTGGTCTTCCTCAGGAACTTCTCAGACACACTGTCTTCGCCTTCAGGTGGTACCCACCAGCCTTTGTTAGCAGACATGATCCTGGCTCCAGATGTTAGCAGCTGGGGCTCTGAGGTTTCAGCCCAGTCCTACAAGGAGGCACCCCATAATAGGAACTCCCAATTCTCCTCAACTTGGGGGAAAAGGGGGGGAGTTGCCTGCTAAGAACCTCTCTTACCATGCCCGACACAGCCCCTACTTGAGAAGATGTCCCAAGTGTCCTGTCTCATATGGCTGGACCACTACCGCCATCCCTTCTTCCTCACGTCTGCCTCTTCCCCAGCTCATTCTGACTGTTTTCCCTGCTTCCCCCTCCTTCCATCTGTATCCCTATGTGATCCTTGGGTCAAGAAAAGCAGCTGGAAAAATCCACAGAGGAGGGCGAGAGGAACAGGCCTTGAGCCTTGGGACCCCCACTGGCCTGGAGTCTGTGAGGGTTGCTCCTCTGGGAGCTGCAGATCCCACAGAGCAGGTCTGGCCCCAGGGAAGCAGGCCATCCCAGACAGTGTTCCAGCACTGGTTACCGAGTCACCAGAGCCAAAAATTAAAATAATTGGACATTGATTTGTGAATAATTTAGCATAGATTTTGGACATTAACACTAACAGAACTAATTCTGGTCCCTGAACTGCTCCCGTTTCCATTTCTTGCCAGGTTCTTTGCGATCGCCAACCCCCTGCCTCCCTCCCTGGGCTGGTGACCCCTATTGCTCTACTTGCTAACCCCCCAGTAAACATCTGCTCTGATCACAAACTAGACAGAGCCCCAGAGTCCTGGTCCTTAGACGAGGGCTTCTGCCTGTGGGGTGCCTTCTAGGTCTAACCCGTGAGACAGACGCCCTGCGTGAGGCGACCTCCAGGCGCCTCTCTCCTGGAGGAGCAAGGACTGTCGGCCCCACACTTTCTTAACATGCTGGTGCTTACCCTAGGAGATGGCTAGAAAGTAGAGTGCAAGCAGCCCAGCCAGGGCTCAGCATCTGCTGTTTTGAACCGATCAGGAGCTGATGATGGAGCTGCCACTGTGGGGTCAGGGAAGCAAGCTTTCTGTGGACTTTGAAGTCTGGAATGGAGAGGGGAGGAGATAGGCCAGGGCATCAGTCTTAACCCCCCATTTGCTGAGTTCCAGGCCAGAGCTCCATGCACTAGAAAGTAATGAAAGATCACATGGCAGGAGGCCTTAACTAGATTCAGTCCAGTAATTCCCATGGATGTAAGGGGTTGGATCAAACAGGAACTTGATACAGAGAACTGAGATCGGAATACCGAGGCAAGGAAGGGCAGAGATCATGGCTTCTCCCCCAAGCTATACTGCTTCAAACATTCATGAACAAAGTGGGCTGTAAATAAAATGGCCCAATTGTGGGAGGCAGGCCCTCTGGTCTTGGTCTTGATCCTTTTCAAGGATGCTTTCTGGATCGGGGAGATTCATCCAATTTGTAACCGCTAGGACTACCTTGCATCTCCAGGGATCCTTGTACTACAGGTGGGGGACGGGGGCATGGGGAGAGGGGGGATGATGTTCACTAGAGACAGAGGTGACAAGTGGCCAGGCTTACCACCTATTCTGTTTGAGGTATTTACTTTTCAGACCTTTCAAATGTTCTATACAGTAGGGAAGGAACTGAGCTTCGGAGAGGCTAAATGATCTCCAAGGTGCACAGCTAGTAAATGGCAGTGTCAGCATCTGAATGTAGGTCTGACTGGTTCCAGAGTTTGTACTCCTAGCCTACTTCCCAGGGGCTGGCTAAGCAGAAACCCTCTCCATTGAGGCTGAAGCTTAGGAGTGCTAATCAATCTCAGCATCCTGGATTCGGAGAAGAGGAAAGTACCTTCTTGCTAAGCAGGAGTGAAAAGATTGACGTACGTTACGGAGAATCCCACTCTATCCCAGTGCTTTGTTCTTACCCTAGATACTCAGCCCCATGTGCCTGTCCTAAAGGGGCTGTACAGCACAGAAAATCTGTCCAGCAGCTGATGTCTTTCTTTTCTCTCTCCAGCACTCACTGCTCTAGGAAGAGACCCAGGGTCACAGCAGCTCCCCAGAGCCTTCACATATCCCCAGCGTCCATGGGAACTCTCCTCCCAGTCATTCACACACACTCTCCCAGGCTGCCTCTCCTGGTCCCAAGAGTGACCTGAATTCTCAAGAGATGGATGGTCTAAGCCAGAGGTAGGGGGATGGAAATGCCTGGATGACACAGAGCAAGAATCAGGATCAACTCCAAGCCCTTTGTAGAACAGGGGCCAAGCTGTAGAGGGCAAAGTTCAATTTAATTGAGAAGTTCTCCCTTCTTGTTGGGATTCTGTTGATGCTCCTACAGCATCTCAGCCCAGAATTGAGAAAATAATAATAGACATAGTTGCCATGGTTCTCTGAGCACCTATGGGGCAAGAAGTGTGCTAATTGCTTTAAGGAGGTTATTTTATTTCATCCTCACAACTCTGTAAGGTAGGTACTGTTATTCCCCTTTCACAGATGAAAAACTGAGGCTTGGGTTAAATGTCCCACTCCAGGTCACAATAAGTGACAGAAAAAAGAACCAAACTTCTAACTGTTCCTAAAATCAAATCTCACTGTTCTGGACGAATGGGAGGACTATTAAGCAGAGGGAAAGTCTTGAAATAGAAGAAATAAAATTGCTTTTTCCTCCTGAGAGCACACAGTAACCAAAACTTCAAGGAACAGATTTCTGTAGAGTCCTGCTTCAGTAAACAGATAAGATAAATTATAACATTTTTGTTAATAGGCCAAGTCTTCAAAAATTATTGCTGTTTAAGCATTTCTCCATAGTCATTTATGTCGTAAGCCTTTTTTTTTTCTTCCAGGTCACATCACACCCCGAGACATTCTAATTTCGAGGGGTCTCAATTGAGTGATGTGGACAGACTTAACGAATCCGGAGTGTAGGCCAGAGTCAGAGTCAGACGTGGGGTCAGTTAGCTGCTTGGCCACTCTCTGAATATTTGGTCTTCTATCACTCAACCTCTTTTGAGTCTGTGCCGTCATCTGTAAAACGGAGGTAGCATCTCCCCAAATGGTTAGAATTTCCCTCCATGCTGCCTGCTCCTCTTCCTCCCAAATGAGCAAGTGTCAGGAAACGGGTAGAGGCTGGGGGAGAAGTGGAAAGTCTCTGACAACAGATAGAAAGGTTACCACGTTCTGGGTGGTCCAAATTCAGCACACCCCTGTCCCTCTCCAACCTCCTTTCTCTGGCTTCCCCACCCTAACAGGAAGCTTTGGGCTCATTCTCCCCATTCTGTTGGGAGGAGGGGTGGCCAGGACTTGAAGCTCTATACAGTCTAAGGCACCGCTGTGCTATATATAGCTCCAGGGAGCTGAGGGCCAGGACAGGGGAGAGAGGGCCAGCAGCTCTTTTGCCTTGAGCTAAGAAGTGCTGTGAGGGAGGCGATGCTGAAGAATGAACTGGATAAGGAACAGAAGATCTGAGTTGGGCCTGGAATGGGGAGGACCCAGGCTGAAGGGCTGGAGGAATCACAGGAGAGAAAAGACTAGGCCATATATAGTAGTGTCTCAGGGACTTGAGGTGCAAAGAGTGGGGGGAACAGAAACAGGCTGGGGCAGTGGAAGTTTCCAGACAACATGGCTAGACTGAGGCACCCTCTAGAAAGTGCCCGGGGTAGAGAGGGTAAGACATCCTCCCCCTTAAAGCAGGCGCTGGGTTCCAAGGACACCCCAAGAGTCACGGGCCTGGGGCCAGGAAAGTGCTTTTGGTACCACTTATCTTTCTGGGGAGACTATGCACGTACTTAAAAAGCTCCGGGGAGCTCCTAGCTGGCTCAGTCAGGGTCTTGAGTTCAATCCGCATTTTGGGTATGGGGCCTGCTTACAAAGGTAAAATAGGGGCGCCTGGGTGGCTCAGTCAGTTAAGCCTCCACCTCTTGTTTACTGCTCAAGGTCGTGTTCTCATGGTACTGAGATGGAACCCGGGTCAAGCTCCACACGCTGAGCCTGGAGCCTGCTCCGAATGCTCTCTCTGCCCTTCCTCTGCACACATGCTCTCTTCTTTCTCAAAATAAATAAACAAATAAAAAAAATTTTTTAAGGTAAAATCTTAAAAAGCTCCTAAGAGGGTGGATATAGCGACTGGAAGGCTGCATCTGACTGTAGTGAGGCTGACATAGAATCACATCTTGTGAAGGACCAATTTGGAGCTGTGTATTTACACACACCTGTCTCAGATGACAAATGGATGCTCCAGAGATGGGAAACATTTTGCTAAGATCCTTATGTTGCGTGCTTTTGAGTACCCAAATTACCTGGCTTCCTCTAAAGAACACTGTGGGAAGGAACTAATGCCTTTTGGAGCCTACAAGGATTACGCACTTTACATATTTTACTTAATCCTCACAACAATCCCAACAGATGGATCTCATCCCCATTTAACAGATGAAGAAACCACAGCTCAGAGAGCAAGTAAATGACTGAACCATCCAACCAATGTTAACCACTACAGACTGCTTTCCAGTGGAAAACTAACATATCAAGGAATAATGTGACTTCGTGTACAGTTCTCTCTCTCTCTTTTCTTTTTTTTTTTTTTAACATTTATTCATTTTTGAGAGACAGAAAGCACGAGCAGGAGAGGGGCAGAGCGTGAGGGACACAGAATCGGAAGCAGGCTCCTGGCTCTGAGCTGTCAACACAGAGCCCTATGTGGGGTTCAAACTCACAGACCCCGCGGGATCATGACCTGAGCTCAAGTCGGACGTTTAATCGACTGAGCCACCAGGGCGCCCCCCTCTTTCTCTTTTTTTCAATGTTTATTTTTGAGAGAGAAGGCGACAGAAGATCCAAAGTGTCCTCTGCACGAACAGCAGCAAGCCCAATGCAGGCCTTGAACTCACGAACGGAGAGATTATGATCTGAGCCGAAGTCGGACGGACACTCAACCAACTGTGCCACCCAGGTGCCCCCATGTACATTTCACCATCACATTCTCACACCATCTTAGAAATAAGAGTAAACAAGTGCAAACAGCTGGGCAGAGCGAACTTGCAGAAATTCAATGACTGTGCAGCTACCC